>NC_140178.1:29780755-30113255 GCF_963971535.1 Notolepis coatsorum
AAATTTCCATATCGGCCGATAATGATATCTTCTAAATGGCCAATATCAGCCTGATATACTGGCAATCCGATATATTGGTCGATCCCATCCCCTTAGTCACAAGCCTGTACCTCTCATCTTCGTCTTACTGTTGTTGCCCCTAGAATCCATAACACAAACATGTGTTGAGATGGACTGTGTGGAATGGGGTTAAGTCGTGACGTATTGACCATCCAATAAACAGTTTCCAGGGGTCAAGCTTGCTGCGTTGGCCGAGGCTCTTTTCTTTTCAACACGCCTCAGTGCAGTGTGCCTTGTTGTTTTAATAGATCAGAGTCATAAAGAAACTGTTTGGGTTATGTGTGCTCCTAGTATCTCCTGCTGTCTGACGCGTTTGGCCCCCGGACATGAACATACGTGACGACCGAACAGTAAGGCATGTGGACGGATGATACCTGTTGGTACTCTCTCTTCTGGGCCTCCAGGGCCTTGCCTCTCTCGTGGAGCAGCTCCTGCTCCTGTCGCAGGGACTCCGTACGCCTCAGCAGCTCCTCCTCCTTCTCCCGCAGCTCTCCTTCGAAGCGCTGAAGTTCTGTTTCCGAGTATACTGGCTTAGTGTCGTCTATAGTCTATAGGGAGGCAACAACACATGTTGCTATTAATGAACGTGATGCATGAATGTATAAACACACAAAATGTTCTGAATTATTCACCAAGGTCCACGTGTGCCAAACAGACGTGGGGCATGGACAGTGTTAACACTGACACAGTGTATATATGTGCTCAATTGATAATCGGGTTGATGCATACAGCACAATTAGGCAATAACGCATACGTACTACACACACACACTCACCCAAGCAAACATGCAAGGGGCGAAGCCAGTATCGTGCCTAAATGGCACTGGCCCACCCACACAAGCTTAACTCATTGAGCGCCAATAACGAGATATCTTGTTTCTGAGAGCCAACGCTTGAGCGCCATTAACGAGATATCTCGTTTTTAGTTCCTTTTTTTCTATTTTCTTATTCTAAACACTCACGCAGGCCTTTGTGAGTGTGCCTGGGACCTGCAATGACAATTGAATCCCAACAGGTGGCAGTATCGCCTACCTTATGAACGGCATGGGCCAGTTCAGTGAGAGCAACCAAAGCACTAGGGATCACTAGGGAGTGAGCAGCAGTGAGCAAACTACAGCAGTCTAACATTCGACAATGGCAAAATTACAAAATCACTTTTAGCCATTTAAAAAAAATAATGTTTATTTAAAAATGTTTAAGCACATGTATAGTCAATTGGTCCTGTTGTTCAGCCTCACAATGCTATTTGATAGTAAATGTGTTTATATATGTCCATATATGTCCCACCCTCTGGCCTCTGAAGTTGCTAATGTCTTTTTAATTTGGGCCTCACAGGGTTAACCTCTTAAGCCCGAGATATACAGTAAAAATGTATATCTTCAGCATTACGTTTGTTTACCAATTATTTTAACTGTTATTAGTGAAATATAAGATTATAGAAATCTCAGGGCATTGAGTCGGAAACCGGCGCATATTGACAGGAGGAAGTGGCACAGCCAAAAGTTCAGTTCAGTTCAGAGTTTTTATTTGCCACATGGAGTCATACAATCAGAGTTTCTTCATTACACAATCATAAATAACATTCCATGGACAAAAGGAGCAGGAAGAAGAATAAATTGTATAGTTACCTGCCCCTTATTCCTAAACTAAAGAAGTATTTACTTAATGGTCGGCGTACAACCTAATTTACACAAATAATAATTTATACCATTATACAAGAAACTCACAATCCACAGTTAAACAAGAAAAAAATTAAATAATAATAATAATAATAATAATAATAATAATAATAATAATAATAATAATAATAATAATAATAATAATAATAATAATAATAATAATAATAATAATAAATAAAAGAAAGAGAAAAAAAAGAAAAGAAAAGATCTCACTATTCAGATCACATTTGATTTGGCACAGCCAAAAGTGAGTGTAGTCTTTTGAAGGAAGAGACTCAGGGCTTTCGAATTTTGAAAAACTACCCTACCCAGCTCACACCAGCCCCTGTCAATCATCTGACTTCTGGATTTACTTTTTTATTTCTCTTATTTTTTTGGGATTATCTCCCACAAACCTGAACGTTATTGCCATAAAACAGAATGCAGTTAGTTTCTCTACCTTCTGTGAACGTCTTGCAAAAAACGGTGTTGCAATACGATGAAAAATGGTGGAGAAATTTACATTATAAAAAAGATGGCAGAATTCAGTACTGTATCTACAAAACCTTCTGTTTAATCATCTTCCCTTTATTCATTTGCTTAGATTTTTCAGGTCTGGTCAATTTTAGCATGGTGTTATTCACAGTCAAAGATAAAAAAAAATGTTTAAATAGAATTGATATTCTCCTTTGGTTCATTACAATTTACTCAAGCCTAGTAACAGACACACTATTTCTGACACTGATCCATATATGTCCCTAGATTCAGATACCAAGAACATGCAAATGGACCATTTAAAAAAAAATTGTAAATGTTTATTCTATGTCCTTATGGAATGAGTGACAAAAAAAATAATAATGATAATAATAATAAAACAATTTATAAAAAAAATGTATGGATGGAAGAGCCGCACATTGACGGGCAAAGAGCCCCTGGCCTAGAGCGAACTAATGAATATTATGAAGAAGAAGACAAAACGGATTATATGTATGATGATTATGGATGATAAGGTGCGTTTCCACCAGACTATGTTGGACTCAGCACTTCTGGTAAATCATAAACATACTATAGTCAAACCGGCCGATGAGGAAACCTATTCGGCTCCGTGGTATAGTCTGGCCTGAGCACACAATAGTAACCTGCAATGCAATGGCGAGCGAACTATTGGATATTATGAAGAAGAAGACAAAACGGATTATATGGATGATGATTACATAAGGTGCATTTCCACCAGACTATGTTGGACTCACCACTTCTGGTAAATCATAAAAATAGTCAAACCGGCCGATGAGGAAACCTATTCGGCTCCTGGTATGACCTGGCAATAATATAGGTTTGAGGCGAGGAGCTTTGAGATTTGCACATATGCGCACAAAACACTATCTCACAATCTAGAAAACCAGCCTGGATTATTGTGAAACAGGGCGATTTTTTGCGTGGTATAGTGCACAAACGAAGTTATGTAGAAATAAACTGTTTTGTCCCTGTTGGAGTATAAATAGTGCCCGTCAAATGAGCCATACTATTGTCTGCATAGCTATAATATAGAATATACGATGGGTCCGCAAACATCGTGAAAATGGTCAATAACGCTGGCGCCAGGGAGTAAAGATGGAAAAACAGTGTGGCAGTCAATGAGTTAATGAAAATATGTTTTTATTTGAAAATTGTATTTATTAATTATCTATAATGAACATGCAATGTAATTTGTATTGAGTGTGTCCTAATTTAGTTTGCGTTCGGGATAACTGAAATGTTCAACATAAGTCACAGGAGGTACATGGAATGTAAAATTGGTTCCGACGGTCCTTCCTGCGACACAGGCGATGGCTGGTGTGACAGCGTGTGATTCTGGATTAGCCTAGCTTAATAAAATAAAATAAGATATTCCTTAATTGATCCCCTTGGGGACATTCGGGCGTCATAGCAGTATGGGGTAGGGGAAGTACAGGTATGGGCAGGGGAATAGTAGAAAGACATAAATATAGGCAATAAAATTAGATCCGAATATAAGAATATGAAAAAAGTAAACAGTGTAATCAAAGGTGCAGATGAGGGTCTGTGTGTCCCATCAGTTATATTATATGTTACAATAAATATGGGCAATAAATAATTTGCATGGCCAAACACTGGGCATTTAAACTGGATTATTGCACCTGGGTCTACTACAGCTGGCCCAGGGCCTGTAGAGGAGGGCAGGGATGAGATGCGCAGGTCTGAGAATACGGTGCTCGTTGATCCCATGGCTACATCCATGGCTACCATGCTGCTAGCGCAGCCGCAAGCTAACTAACTACATCCATGGGCTACCATGCTGCTGGCGCAGCCACAAGCTAATGCCACTCACCAGTTAGTTAGTTAGTTAGTTAGTTAGTGATAATTTTGTGATTGACAAACCAAGCCAAATCATCGAGGAGCACCAAAAAGCGGTCAATAAAGGTACTGTAACCAAGGCTCAATTAGCTACTGGGGCCATGGACACACAACCCTGGGTAGTTGTTTATGGACCACAGAACAGACCTGCTAACTGGACATGGTCCCGAGGAGGTCTTGTTGCCTTGGCACTCTTCTAATGGTGAGTCACCCATATTTTGCCTTTGAGTACTTGTGTAGCAGTCTTGGCGCCAGAGATGGGAGAATATGAACGTGTAGGCCGACATACTGTCTGCTCTCACTGTGCCGATAACAATGTGTCTGGTTATTCTTGATGGGAAGTGCTGATCAAGTGTTGTACTAGGCTCGTAATCATGGTGAACTTAGATGTTGTAATGTTGTCGAAATACTTCCCAAAGGTCAGTGAAGTCCACGACCACAACACCAGAGGGAGCTCCACAAATCACGTTCAACCCAGATTCGGCTCAAACAAGGGAAACAACACGTTTCGCAATTATGCCACAATAATGTGGAACGCCCTACCCACAGCCGTAAAGTAATGCGAATCCCTACCCTCCTTCAAAACCGCGCTCAAAGAGCACCTACGGGTGGCTGCAATTAGAAACTGGCCCCGGTAAATGTCAAGGGTTTTTGGCTGTTCGTTTTCTCTTTTGAGATATCATTTATATTAATAAGGGGCTTGCTTTCAAAGTTAAGTTTTTCCAGTTCATTCGTTTGATCCACATTTGTCCTTTTTTGTAAGCCTAATGAAAGCATCATATATGTTTCATTCTAATGTAAGCCAGTCTGTGAAAATTGGCCCGCCCAGACAGAGACAGAGACAGAGACAGAGACACACACTCCTTACTTGCCACTCTTTAGGGTTATTGAACTCTTTCTTTTCTGTAGATCTGAGGAACTCCTCCAGGCTGACAAGTCTGTCTTTATTGACATCCACCTTGAAATAAGAGAGGGTAAAAAAACAGCCAACAAGAGAGAACATGAGCATAAAGCCTCAGAGGAAACGGTGACGACCCCACAGTCAAACGGGATGAGGAAGAGGGCGAAGAGGGGGAACGTGTAGGATGACGAAGAGTGAGGGAGAACCTACATTCTTCATGACGTGCTCCCTCATCCTCAGCCTCTCCTCCTCCATCTCAGTCATGTCGTCCTCCTCGTTCTTAGGGTCGTAGACCTTCTCCAGCTGACGGAAGGGAGAGGGACAGTAGAGAAGATGCATAAGATAAGACATATATAAAGAAGAGCGTTCCGGATACTTAATGATATCCTGCTGAGCTTCTCAATGTTAGTCGGGGATGAAGTATGTGCATGTTCATATCCCCAATATTTAAATTTGTGATGATCAACATTAAAACTTAACTTAAACCTAACAGTAAACTGGATAAAGTGGGTTACATGTCGAGGCTAATTGTTGGCATATCCCGTTCAGGTTTCCCATAGTTATCAGGGCTACCGTTAACACTTTGAGTGCCACGGACGAGAATTCTCGTTATTTCATGCCGACCGTTGAGTGCCACGGAGCGAGAAATCTCGTTTTTAAAATCGTTTTTTTTTTATTAGCGATTTCCATTCATATTTCATCAATCTAGCCTCCAGTTACCACTGGAACTCTCTCTGAGCTCCATTGGGAAAATACCGCCCCCTATCGTCTCTCCCTGTGGTACTGCACCCCATTGGATTAGACTGAATGAAAAGCATGGGGGGGGGGGGAAATCCTGCTTCCTCATTTTACTTCTCCACAAGTCACCCGAGACGATCGGATTCATTCTGGACCATCAGAACAGCGTGGAATCGGTGTTTCGACCACCCAGCGTTGGATCAATAAACGCGATCGATATTTGGAATGGCGATCAGGAATTGGAATAATCTTTTTGGAGAACATGAATGAATGAAAACTTTATTTAACAGATTGCAGAATGGGTACAATACAGTACGGCTCAATACACACAATTGTTAAGGGGATGCAGACCTGAGAAAGATGTTTGTCTTGTTTACATCAGGGTCCCCCATTTTCAATTCATATAGATCTGATCTGATCTGAGGTAAGGAATGTATTTTACCAGTCTTAGGATAATCAGACCTTTTTTCACAGAGATATCAACGTGGGCCCTATGTGTGTGTGTGCGATCAGGAAATAAGAGATTCGATTTTTCAGCCCGCTTCTAGAGTGTGCATAAGTACACATATACTATCAATAATCTAGCGTTTATTTGAAAACGATTCATAAATAGGCCGAAAAATGACAACGTGTTTTGTGTATACAGTAAAGGGCGTTTATCACAGAATCTTCTGAAATCTTCTGGAAGTTTCAAGAAACTAGCGTTTTTCAAAATGGTATAAAACGGAAATTAAACAATCCGTTTCGACAATGTTGACTGCAAACAAGTCATTGATAAGCGACGGCCAGATTAGACACATAGCCATAATTTAAGATATAGTAAATGCGTTCACAAATGCGAGTGCTCTATCATTGAAGTGGGTGGTGGCATACGCTTGCTTTTAAACCACGGGACCCGTGGCATCCAAAGTGTTAACGGGACATGGTATTTACATGCACCGGCTCAAAGACAGAATACCGGTAGTATTGTGATATTAATATGCAAAGCCTGCAAAGACCAGGGATACGGTGTAATAGGAATTCTTTACCTCCTTCGTGAAGAGAGCCTCCAGTTCCTGCTCGTCTAAAACGCTGTCTCCGTTTGTATCTAAGTGGTGAAGAACCAAACGCATAGCAGTTAGAATTACAAGTACAATCTCTTTATTTGCCGGGTACATTTTTTTTATCCACTTTTTCTCCCATTTTCTATATTTTCTCCCATCCCAATTTCGTATCATCCAATTCAACCCTCCCCTGTCACGGACGCTGTTTCTTGCCTCCCACAAGCCGGCTGCAATGTGGACTAAGTCATACATAGCACAAGTCCCCTCCGGTACTTGAGGTAACAGCAGTCGCATCTTTTCACCTGCGCAGCTCGATCTCTCAGTGGCGAGGAGTAACGCGTGGGAGGCTCACGCTGCCCCCGACACTTCCTGATTCTACTGCGCAGGCGCACCAACCGACCTGTAGGAGTCGCTGTCCACAACGCCCGATCCCCACCCATCAGTTTCCCACCCCCTAATACGGCCAATGTGTATTAGTACGGACGACCAGCTAAACTGAAAGCAAATGTGGAGCGCTGGGCTCGAACTGACGAGCCCAGCGTCTCGAGTATTTGTGGTGAGCGCCTTGCCCACTGCACCACGTAGCCGCCCATTATTATTTAGTTATTGCACTGCACTGGCAGTTAAACTACATTTAATTAAAAAAAAAAAAAAAAAAAAACTCATAACTGAACTGGCATAACTGTTAGCAGATGTACGGTTATTAAAGTTAGTTAAAAACATAATTTTGTATTGTTTTTTTTGGTTAAATCCAAAAAGGAAAAAATATAAAAATCAGAGAAATCCGAAAACAGGAAAATTAATATATGCGAAAAGATAAAACAGATTTCATAGGCCCCTACTAGTTAAGGTGAGTTAATAAATTCACTCTGAAAATCTGCTCCGCTCCAATAAACTGACTCTTCGGTCAGAGCATCCAGTGTGCACTCTGAGCCGTCAGAAATAACTTGAGTAAAGTCAAGTCAAGAGTTTTATGTGTCACGGCATACAAGTATACAATGAAATGCAGGGGGGGGTCTTGCCCGCAACGATTGTGCATAATACAATAATAATAATAATAATATAATAAGAATCCAATAGAACGACATAGTGCAATAATACAAGTAATCAAAGTAGGGCATATCGGTATATGAGTGCGCTCGCTCGGACAATGGTTGTAAATAGTTATGAGTGTTGTATGTGCCTCCCTGTATTGTAAATAGTTCATGTGTGTTGTCACTACTGTATGTATAATTGTAAATAAGTAAATTTATTGTTAATATTTAACATTTAATTTATGTGCAATCATTTCATTTCAGCTCAGTGTAGAGAAATCAAGTTCAAGTTCAAGTTTCTTTAATAGTTGTCATACAGAAGTACAGAATACTTTTATACAAAATGCTTCTTACTGTTACGCTCCAGAGACTGTGCAAGACAAGATAAGTATGAAATAAAATAACATAGTATAGCATGTAAATTAGAAGTAAAAAATGAGGTCACAGTGTTCAGTATAGACATATGTACAATGTTCGATGCAGAATAGACGTAACTGAGTTACCATATAATATACAATACTATGCAGTGTACTAATATACAATACTATATAGTGCAAGGCAGAAATGGGATGAGGTGCAATTTAGGTACAATTTACAGTAGGTGTACGAGTTGTAGTGCAAATCCTTTATCAATAAATATAAAGTGTGTTTGTGTGATCTAAAGTGTGGAGAGTGGGTGCTGCAGTGTGTTGTTTGTTTAAGCGAGTGTGTGCGTGTGTGTGTTGTGTGCATTTGATGGTTGTTGCATAGTGTTTATTGTTCGTTTAGCAGCCTGATGGCCTGGGGATAGAAGCTTCTTCTGAGTCTTTCTGTGCTCGCCTTAAGACTCCGGTATCGCTTGCCTGACCGCAGCAGTTCAAAGAGGCAGTTGTTCGGGTGGCTGGAGTCCTTGATGATTCTCTTAGCCTTCCCCCTGCATCGCTTGTTGTAAATGTTCTGGAGGGTGGGAAGCCCCCCTCCAATTGTGCGTTCGGCTGAACGTGTCACTCTTTGTAGTCTGCTACGGTCTTGTGCAGTGCTATTCCCAAACCAGGAGGTGATGTTGCCAGTCAGGATGCTCTCTATTGTACATGAGTAGAAGTTCCTAAGGATCTTCTGACTGACTTGGAACTTCCTTAGGCGCCTGAGGAAGTAGAGGCGTTGTCGTGCCTTCTTCACAACACTGTCAATGTGTGTGTTCCATGTCAAGTCCTCGGATATGTGGGCTCCGAGGTACTTTAAACTGTTCACTCTCTCAACCGGTGCCCCGTCGATGCTGAGGGGGCTGTAGTCCTTGACCCCCGACCTCCTGAAGTCCACAATCATCTCTTTTGTTTTGCTGACGTTCAGGGAGAGGCAGTTCTCCTGACAACACTGTGACAGATTCTCTACCTCTTCCAGGTAGGCCCTCTCGTCGTTGGCAGAGATCAGGCCCACCACTACTGTGTCATCAGCAAATTTGATGATTGTGTTGTTGTTCCGCTGTGCCACGCAGTCATGTGTGTACAGGGAGTAGAGGAGGGGGCTCAGAACACAGCCCTGGGGGGCCCCTATGTTGAGCGTGATGGATGAGGAGGTGCAGTTGCCTGCTCTTACCACCTGGGGTCTGCCCGTCAGGAAGTCCAAGACCCACTGGCAGAGGTCATAGTTCAAGCCCAGGTCCCTGAGCTTGGCTATGAGTTTGGAGGGGACTATGGTATTAAATGCTGAGCTGTAGTCGATGAACAGCATTCTCACATAGTTCCCCTGCCTCTTGTCCAGGTGCACTGATACTAACAACCGCCTTACTTTGCGCGTCTATGACGACACTGTTGACACCACGTATCCATGACACACGCGCCCCGCGACAACACTAGTAGTTTCAGGGGGCCTAGCCCATAGGCCTAGCTTACCACCCCCCCTGAAAAAAATCCTAGAGGAAACACTGGCGCTCGTCGACTGGAGGATTTGAAAGGAGACGTTGGAGAGAAAATAATCATTTTATGCTGTATTTCAGCAGAGGCTTGTTTTCACCCCACCGGCCTTCGAAAACACAATGCAAACTTGCAATAATTAGTTAGGATGGGTTTTTGACTTAACCCTCAGAATACGCAGCAGCTCGTTATAGAGCTTTGTATGTAAGCTTTACTGCACATACGAAGCTCGTCAACAGAGCTAGTACCTGGCATGCATGTCTTTCATTGTGCGAGAGGAAACAGGAGTACCCCGACGGAACCCAAGCAAATGCGGGGAGAACATGCAAACTCCACACAGAAAGACCCACCCACCAGTCTGGTTCAAACCCAGGACCTTCTGCACCACCTTGCCGCCCAATGTTCACATCCATCCGTGTGATTGTGAAGACGGTCAGAGGTGGAGGAATGGGCATCTCTTACCATGCAGTTTGAAGAAGGTTTTGGGGTTGAACTCCTGCGGATCAAGGCCATCAGTCTCCTGCCACACCTCACGTAGCTGATTTACACTACCCTGAGAGAGAGAGAGAGAGAGAGAGAGAGAGAGAGAGAGACAGAGTGAGACAGAGAGAGAGACAGAGAGTGAGACAGAGACAGAGACATTCGTCATCAACATCCTGGACAGATCCGTTCCATCACGGTCTACTCTCCCGGTGCTTACCGGAGCGTTGACCTTGGCGTGCTGGCGGTGCTTCTCTTTCAGCTCCTCCATCCTCTGCTCCTCCCGCTCCCTCTTCTCCTGGTCCAGGCCCTTCAGGTACTCCCTCCTCTCGTGCTCCTTCAGCATCTCGTAGCGCTTGAACTCCTCGTGTCTCTCGGCGTCGTAGTTCTCCAGGTCCTTGGTGGCCTGGCAAGGGGGTTGATGATGAAATTTACTTTGTTGTTGTAAATAGATAAAAAATATATATATTTTTTCCTTTTCCATCTTTCCTCCCATGCCCCAATTTTCCTTGTTCTGCCAATTGCCTTCCTGGTCGTTACACTCATAGATATCTATATAGAACACTAGATAGCTTACCCGCGCTGCCGGCCAATGTAGAGCGACGTCGTCATAGGGCGGCCATCTTGCTCGAGGCAGCTCAGCTACAAGGCAATTTTTTTCTTCTTTTTTTACAAACTGCTTGCATCATAGCCACGTTAATAATGCTTGTAATAAACCAACCCGTTTGTAAATCCATCAATATTTCAGTGAGTTATGCGTATTTTTGTCTGTGCAGCTCACTCACCCTCACTCAAGGCTGACTCGAGCAAGATGGCGGCGGTTCAGTGACGCTTGTGACTCCGCCTTAAGCTATCTAGTGTTCTATATAGATATCTATGGTTACGCTGCCCTACTGTTGGTCTGGGGAGGGTGTAGACAATCACATGCTGCCCTACTGTTGGTCTGGGGAGGGTGTGGACTACAACATGCCTCCTCCGATACAGGTGGAGTCGCCAGCCGCTTCTTTTCACCCGACAGCGAGGAGTTTCACTGGGAGGACGTAACGCGTGCAGAGGTTTACATGCCATCTCCCCCAGATCGCCTCCCTGCTGAACAGGCGCTGCAACCGACCAGTAGGAGTCACTGTTTGCAACGACCAGGACCCCACCGGCTTCCCACCTGCGAACACTTCCAATTGTGTTCGTAGGGACGAATGAAATACTACAGGATAGAAGTGAAGAACTTGGGCTTTTAAAAAAGGGAAAATCCAACCTAAAGTAGAATTCACTTGAAAACCAATAAAAATACTGTGAAAAAGTTGCAGTGAAAGATGGAACAGCTCCTAGGACACTGACAGCAGCCATGGTGATCTTACTGGGACACAGAGCTGTAAGCTACATTGAAATAAAAACTAATTTGGATGTAATATCTCAAACAAAAAATCTTTAGAGCAAAGCCGGTCACTACTTAAATGTCAACGGCCACTTGATCACATCACAAATTCAAGTCTTGATGCCCCATTTCCAGCTTTGGGAGGTAGTTTTCTAGGTTTATAGATACCGACATAACTGTCCAAGATCATGGAATTAGCAGAATGTTCTTTAGGGTGGATTTTCCCCTTTAAGGCGCTGCTGTCGGCTCTTACTGTCGTGATGAGCAGCTCGAGATCTTTGGCTTCAAAGGTGTTCTGATTATGTGGATCCAGATGTTCAAACTGCTTCAAGAGAGAGGCGTGGTCCATCTGTAAACCTGGGGAGCAGACCGAGGGACTGGAATCAACATGCCAGGACTATTAACAGACATATCATTCACATGTACACGTACACACACCATTTGGATCAAATAACATTTGTAAATAATTATTTGTTTTAACCTTATTTAAATATGACATTTTTATTTAATTTTTTTCATACGATTAATTATAGGATAATTATTTGCACATATTCTTTTACCCTGGTCTGACACACACACACACACACACACACACACGTCGGGTGTACAGAGCCAGGGTACTGCCCACTCACTCTGAGTGTTGGTGCTGTCCAGCTTGGCCTTGAGCAGCATCCTGAGGCGGGACACCTCTTGCCTCTTCAGCTCATCCAGACGGGTCCGAACATGGTGGCCCACCAGGTCAAGCTCCTTACTGAGACGACCATTCTGACACGAACAGAAGAGATTCAGGTTAAAATGGGCTGCACTTCGTGCATGTTGTGAAGGGCCAGATTAAAGCTGAGAATCTACATTTATTGTTTTATATACATTGTATATTATTTATATATACACGGTATATCCCTTTAAGCCTGCGTTCGAATCATAGTAATATTCGCTTTCCTTATGGATAATGCCCCCCTGACGGTGGCGCCAGGCAGTCTCCCCCAAAGTCAGGTTCAAAGACAAGCCCGGGCATGTCGTAACATGCCCGGAGACAGCGTATTGATTCGAGACAAGAACTGAGGTTTGGGACTAGATAACCACTTAAGTATATATGCTGGCGCAGGTGCGAACAGCAGCAGTTCGTCTAAAGTGTGTTCGGTGTTCGGTAACAGTGAAGTGAGCAGCAGTGCGTCTAACAGAGCGTTGAGAACCACGTGCGAATTGAATAGTAAAGTGTCAGAGTTTAATGCAGTAACGTCAAGTTCGACCTAATTTAATGTGAAGTAAATAGTCGTTCATTTATTGTATATCGTGCCAACCACAGTTTGTTCGTGTGTAGCATTACCCAGCGGTTCGTTCGTGTTAGCTAGTGGACCTTAGCCAGTGCGCGTGGACTAAATACCTTGGTACCAGCACACGAGGAGGCCTAGTCGGAGAACCTGCTGGACATGTGCACAGGAGAACCAGCGGTGGCGATTGCAGAACCATTACTGGTTGGATTATATTGATTGTGGAACGTGTTACCCGGAGAAGAGCATCGTTAATCTCCACTGTCGTTTGGGATTTAACCTCGTGAGGATTTACATTCGGGCTGGCCTCATGGACAGAGGCTGGCTGGCTATCATCGTTTGCTATCGAGCATTGGATTACAGTTATTGCTTTTGTTGCTGATCGTTGGATTTACAAGGACTGGCTTCTGTACGTGAAGTCCCTTATTCTTCATTGAATCAGACTGAGTATCCGAACATTCCTCTATCCTCTAGACCTTACAACTCTGAGAGGAACCCAGTGTCTCCAGGCGGTACCAGCGTTACCTCCTATAATTGCTATTATACGCCAGGTGGCGTCAGCCTAGTACCCATAGTAGGAATCCTGCTATTCCCAGTGACTCATGCTACTGACTGACTTTATGCATATTCTTCGCCATACAAGCGCGACCCTAATTCTCATTCTGTAACCTAATGTTGCATAATAATAAAATACCCTCAAATACTATTTCTTTGTCAATGCCGTGTTATTATGAGTGTCCACCATATATATTCGATGTACTGTCTGGCCAGTAATTAAAGTACATACCTAGCAGTGGTTTAATCTATCACAATCTTTAATACAGTCAGGGTTTTGTAACCCCTCAGTTACAGTGCAGATCTCAGTTACAAGAGGGAAGTTATGAAAAACTGAAAAATTGGTGTGAGTGGGAGAGAGGGAGAGGGGGCAATAGAGAGCAGGAGAGGCAGGTGACAAGAGAAAGAGACTAACCTTGATGTCTTCTGTGTTAGCCGTTTGTAGTTTTTCTCTGAAGTGAGGGTCTGTCTCCAGAACCTCAATCACCTCCCTTAGATACCTGTCATAATATAGGCCAGTGTCCTGCAACACATGCAAGTAAAATGAAAGTTAGGAGACCACACACACACACACAATAGGGCTGTCAGAATTCAATATTCAAATTTAATTTTAAAACAATATGAATTTGAATACAAAACTGCCAGTTGAATGTAAATAAATAAAAACAAACAAAACAATGATATATATATATATTATTGATATAAGGTGAATTCAAAATGAATCACTGGTTCTGGTCCCTTTTTTGTGATTTTAGAGAAATGTGCCTGCAATACAAGCCAATAAATGGGTGTTACAAAGCACAGCTTTGTAATGATAGTTTAGATTCGATTAAATGTATTATCACAAGTACAGAGTACAGCGAAGTTAGCATCTAACCAGAGTGCAAAGTAGCAGTAAAGTGCATTGCAGTATACAAGGACTAACACTAGACAACTTTAAGGTTGGTAGATATGAGTTTCTTTTTTTTATTATATATATATATATAAATGGTATTTGCTGTATTTCATAGCTATACAAGGTTTGCTTACACTGATAATCTTTGTAAACATTGGGAGTAAAATGGAACTAGATTCTACCTTACGTTATATAACCTATATAATATAACGTTAAAATAACCTAAATAACATATTAATATAACCTACTGTATATAACATTAATATAACCTATATATATTAATATAACCTAAATAAGATAAGATATTCCTTTATTGGTCCCCTTGGGGAAATTCAGGCATCATAGCAGCATGGGGGAGCGGGGAGGGGAGGTACAGGTAGTAAAAAGCAGTGTAAACAATATAACAAATCAATATGCTTAACTCATTGACCACCACGCCTATATGACCAAATTAGGGCTAGCATGCCACCGCTTTAATCAATGGGAGGACCGGGAAATTTGCGAGTGCTTAAAATATATCTTAAATTATGGCTATGGGTCTAATACACCTGTCGCTTATCAATGACTTGCTTGCAGTCAACATGTACGAAACGGATTGTTTTTTTCATCAGTACATTTCCATTTATACCATTTTGAATAAGAGTATAGTTTGAGATTTCTAGTAATTCCAGAGAAATATGCGATAATAGCCCTTTAGTGAAATACACAAAACATGGTCATTTTTCGGCTGATTTATAAATCGTTTTCAAATAGATGCTAGATTATCGATAGTATATGTGTCCTTATGCACGATACAAAAGCGGGCTGAAAAATCGCTTATCCGTGCCTTGCTCAGCGCCAACGGCACACACACACACACACCAGCGTTTCCGTTAGAACATATTCGTGCCGGTCTGGGTGTCCTGCAAGATTTCTATCACCGGACATATTCGAGATATTCCGGTCAGAGTTTTAAACAGCAGTCTATTATAATCACATTTTTATGAGCTAACGAATTCCGTTATAATTGGACATGTGTATTAATTACATCAAGCGAAGAATGAGAAATTGATTTGCAGAATCAAATTACTATCTCTCGCCTCTCAAGTTAGTGCGATACGCTACCAGCATCAAGCTCCCGCCCCGCAGGCTCCCGCTGCACCAGCTCTGTCACACGCACCCCCAAATGAATCTCGAGTCGAGATCGCTTCACCTCGTTGTATCAGACACGTCACACATATCATAATGTTCAACTTCACGTATACAGTCATTAATATATTCCAAATAAAATAAGTCCCTCGATACTCCGTGCTGCTGCTGACTTGAAATAAAATAGACCGCGTATGTGGGCAGTCGGTCCGACACTAAACAGCAGTCTGTTATAATCACATTTTTATGAGCTAACGAATTCCGTTATATTGGACATTTGTATTAATTATATCAAGCGAAGAACTGAGAAAGCAGAGAGACGGCAACATTATCGTGGTTTGCGTGACGACCCTTCCACCTCGCAACGACTTATTTGCAAAGAGTATGGCGCTGCAGAGCAGCTGATTCAGTGTTATTGGCTCTTTTCTGGGAACCGCACAGCAGCGCCCCCCACCCAACATTGGCTGAAAATGGCTGAATTGGAGTACTGCTGGAATACTGCATTGTGCTGATAGTGCTCTGGCTCTGCAGCTTCACAAAAGTTCGCACACCCAGCACTAAGCTCTCGCTGACGACGTCGTTGTCATTATTAGAAGCAACGAGGAAACAAATGTAATGATCGTTTCGTTCATCGCATAGGCTATTTAATTTTAGCCTATTTTAATACAATTCAAATAATCAAATTGTGCTTAGACTCAGGGAATTATTTTCACCGGACATTAAGACCGGAGAGAGTAAATATGTCGGACTTCAACAGATTTTGCCGGTCAAATACCGGTAATTACCGGCTAACGGAAACGCTGACACACACACGTCGTGATCGCTATGAAAAAAACATCTGATTAACCCAAGACTGGTAACACGAGTCCTTACCTCACATCAGATGTTCTGCAAAAAGATTAATCCAATTCCTGATCGCCATTCCAAATATCGATCGCGTCCATTGATCCAACGTTATAGTCCAAAACACATAATCCACGCTGCTCCCAGTCAACGTGGTACAACAATACTGCATGCCTGGGAAGCAAAACCCGGACCGGATCTTTTTTTTTTATGCACATCCCCAGCTAATCCAATCCAATGATGGATGCAATACCATCCGGGAGACGATAGGCGGCAGTATTTGCCCTTTTGCGAGCTCAGACCCATTCCCAACGATAACATCAGGTTGGATGGATGAAAATGAATGGATATCGCTAATAAAATAAATAACGATTAAAACCCGACTATCGTCGTGATTGGCGCTCAAGCGTCGGCGAGTTAACCCGAGTATCATCGTGACTGGCGTCCAATGAGTTAACATAACATAATTAACTCTGGACATGTGCATAATAATGGTCAACAAGGTGCGAGGTGAGGGTATGTATGCCCGCTCTGTTATATTTGCCCTACAATAATAGTTACAATATATAATCGAATCCAATAATCGAAATCGAATCTAATATATAGTCTGAGAAAACGAAATGCTAAATATATGCAATATATAATCTAATAATCCAGTCATCTAAATCTAATCTAATATATCATCTAAAAATGCTAAATGCTAAATGCTAAAATGCTGAATGCTAAATATATGATCTGATGAAGTATACAGTATTCACATAAGGTGCGGTATGCATAAGGTAGTATATTGTCCTTTTAGGTTCCTAGTAGTTGGATGTCTGGCAGCAGTCCCTGCCCACTGTTGTGGAGCCTGATGGCCGCTGGTATGAAGGACTGGCCGAGGCGGTTAGTTGAGTGTCGGGGGGGGTATGAGTCTGTGACTGAACATGCTTCTCATAAATAACATGTTAACACATTGGCTGCCAGACCCGAGATTTCTCGGGTTTTGGTTGTTTCTTTAATTCGATTTTTTGATTCATTACAGGTCCACGGACCTCGGTGATACCATAGGAAATCATTCTGAAATCCCAAAAGTGCAATACCAGCCGCATCCTGCTAGGTGGCAGTATCGCCCACCCTTTGAAACCTCATTTCACAGTGTTACATCGTATATGGTCCGGGCGCGTGAATACTTTCGACAACAAATGTTTGTTTCCGCGTTCGAGTTTTGCGCTCTGATTGGCCAGGTCATGTGGCATGTGCGCCAATCGTGGGACAGCAAGTTCTGCGCCTATTTCCGGGTCTAACAGCCTGCAAACTACCTGGCGTTCTATCGCCATGCTCTAAGACAAACTCTAACCTTAACCAACTTCGAAAGAGTGCCTAAGCTTAACCGTCGGAATCAGAGCAGGCATTCACATGACCAGAAATGACCTGGCCAATCAGAGACGCGGAAACAAACATTTGTTGTCTAAAGTATTCAGGCGGCCTGGGCGCAGTTTTTAGACCAAGCCGAGTGAATCGCTTCATCTGACCACTTCGAAGCGCGTTCAGCACACTTGAGGCATATCCTGTGCCACTTCGTGTCAGGGACCCGATCGACATCAATACTGGAAATCGCGATCAGACAATTGGAATATTCTTTTTGGGATACCTCCTAGTAAAGGTAAGGACTATGACATCAATTCCACCTTGATCCTACAATGTTTTCATATCGATCCGGCCGATCAACGTATGTAGTATTCAAAACGAATGCCATTACTGGCAATCAAAGCATCAAAAAACGACCCCCCCCGCCTTTCATGCATTCATGATGAAACATAATACCCATTATATACCTTTGAATTGGAAATAGTAGCGTGTACAGGCGAGCAACGCCAATGCCATTAGCAGAATTCACGTATTGGTCCACAACACAAGTTAGCAGGAATTAGCCAGGATCACTTAGAAACTATACAATATTCACGCGAACGTATACATGAAAAAAATTTAAAGATTTCACATGTTGAACGATAGATAGTTAATGTCAAATGAGCCATAGTATTGGCTCCATAGCTATAATATAGCGCTGCAAACACTGCAATGTAGTGAAAATCCCTATACTTTACAGCGCTGGCCAACTAAGTACAAAGATGGGAAAACAGCGTGGCAGTCAATGTGTTAATAACATGAATATAACCTATATATAACATAATCATATAACCTATATAAGATATTAATATAACATTAATTATATAACCTATATAACATCAATATAACATTAATATATAACATAGCCACAACAGCGTCACAGCTTGCTAGTGCATATCTGGGTCGCAGTCGCAGATAATGTCAAACAATGTCCCTGTCCATCCGTAGAAACGTGTACTTCCACTTTCTTCTTCTTGGGTTCTACCAGTACTTTATGAAGCTGCTGTGGAGAATTAGATGGCCGTTTCTACAGTAGCACATCTGAATCTGAAAGATTCATCATGACAGATGACAGTGGAAGTGAGCGTTTTAATTACAGATCAGGAATCTTTTTTTGGAATGAGTTTTTCTTATTCATATTTATTACCAGACTATATATAAAACAATCAATCAAGTAGCTGTGCTTGATGTGCGAGTGCATGTTGCAAGTTTGAACAAATGTGAGTGCATAGGGAAATTTTATGACATAATCTGCGGTCCAGATATGAGCAAGCAAGCCTGGACGCTGCTGCAGCTAAATATATACCCGACATTTATATGGTCAAGAAAACCACGGACTGGGCCTTTGAAGTGCTGATTTGAACTGAGTGAGTGTGTTGCAGGCAGTACCACATTCTCCTCTTGTTTCTCCTCTTCAATGGGCTGGGCTTCCTGGGGGCCTCCATTGCGGTCAATAGGTACCGACGAGACTCCAACAGCGATGGACAGGAGCAGCAGCCAATGAGGATCCAAATTCATCCTCCTTCGATACAGGGTGAAAATGCGTGGTAAGTACTAGGAAGGATGTCATGAATAAAAGCACGCTGACAAGGCTGCTACATCACACACTGTTCTGACTGAGCACGGAATATAACAAGGTGTGGGGGGGGGGGGGGGGGGGGCGAGAGACAGACGGAAAGAAATAGCTAACTAAATAGGACTCAATAGATAGTTCTGATTTTTGGAAACCTAGCCCTATTAGCTATTTACCAATGGTGAGGTTGATGATCAGTATTGATTAAATTTAGGGGTGTAACGATGCATCGATTAATCGAAATGCATCGATTCTAATGTGTTCGATTCGATGCATCGATTTGAATGTTATAATCGATTATAATCTAAATTAACACTTTCTTTGCCACGCTTATGTACATCCTTATACCATCCTCTGCCAGCTCTATTTGTCTATGAAGAAGTTCCCCTTCTTTGCAGGGCTATAACTTTTTAAATTGTATTGCTAAATTGACATTACTATGGCCCATTCAACGTCAATTATGTATCGTTCAGGATGTAGGAACGTTATACTTTTTCATTCACATATTCATACTAAAATACGGTCTAAAGTATAAATATGTTCTTATCGTTTTCTGCAGAACGTGATTTATAGCCCTAAATGCATTATATAAGATAAAAAATTTCAAATGGACATGCTTCTAGAAGTTACTACTTATCATCTGATGTTGACCGGATGGGGGGGGGGTCGTTTATAATTCTGTGGCCAAAAAAAAAAAAACGCTGAAACTTACCCCAGTCTCCTCGGGCCGTTGGGCGATGAGCGTGGAGCAAAAATATTCCTATTATGGGATGTTGAAATATGCGATCCATCTCCAGGTTGTATAATAGTATATACGTCCAAATCATGTTGTTTATCGAGTTATTGGTAACGGATCGCTATCCATTGTGTCTAGCTCGAGTCCCGGGACCTATAGCGAGTGATCGGACCGAATTTGGATGAGCACCAGTTTCCGTTTCCGGTTTGGGCGATCCGCCGATCGGCCACCAGATGGCGCTCTTGAACCGTTGGAGAGTTGAGAGGGAATCAACAGTAGATCTCAAGTCTCCGTGGGAGAAATATGATTGCGATCACAGATTTTTGAAATATTGATCTCAATGACGTGTTACGGCGTCATTGGCAGAATTTGCATGGAGGGGAATGACGTGTTAAGGCGTCCTTGGCGATTAAAGTCGAAATAAAAATATTATTGTTTTTATTGGCCTATAGTCCATTCATGCTGAGTGAATCAGTTCCCCCAGCCACATTTGTGTATTCAAATTTTTTGGGGGAATTAACAGATAGAAAATGTATCGAAAATGTATCGAATCGTGGTCAAATGAAGAGATTTCATGATGCATTGAATCATTGCCTGAAGAATCGTAATCGAATCGAATCATTGTGAGGTGGAATCGTTACACCCCTAGTAATATTGATTGAATTTATTGAAAACTTTATTAACAGATTGCAGAATGGGTACAATACAGTACGGCTCAATACACACAATTGTTAAGGGGATGCAGACCAGAGAAAGACTTTAGTCTTGTTTACATGATCAGGGTCCCCCATTTTCAATTCATCGTAACATTTATGACATACATGACATACAGATAAACAGTAGTTACATCCAGACATTTATGACATACAATACAAATATGCAGTACTGTTTAAGAGACAGAGTTTCTAAAAGAGAGTATATACATTTGAGGGGGAAGAAACTGTACATTGGTGGGGGTTTGGATGTTTACAGGGGCCAGTTTCGAATTGCAGCCTCCCGTACCTGTGCTCTTTGAGAGCGGTTTTGAAGGTGGGTAGGGATTTAAAAAAAAAAATTACGGCTGTGGGTAGGGCATTCCACCTTGATGTGGCATAATTGCGAAACGTGTTTAGTCCCTTGTTTGAGCCGAATCTGGGATGATTTGTGGAGCTCCCTCTGGTGTTGTGGTCGTGGTATTCACTGACCTTTGGGAAGTATTTCGACATGTACATGGGTACCTTAGTGGTGTAGTGAATCTTGTAGACCAGGCCCATTGCAAGTTGCTGTACTCTGTCGTCTACTCTAAGCCATCCTAGGTTGTCAAAATGGGCAGGGATGAGGTTAGCCCCTTTCGTGACTGTGATGCACCGACACAGTCCCTTGTCCAACCATGTAAAATTCCTACAATTAAGTCTGTCTCGCTTTTCTCGTACAAGTATCGCAGAGAAATTTCAAAGGTACTCACAGTTGCACAAGGGTTACGGACAGACGCGCTAGGGTTTGAAAGCTTGGCGTTGCTAAACATTTTAAATAATTTTTATAAACTGGTCAACATGGCTCAAAACGGCTTTAGCTGCCTGATGCGCCTGCACATCAGGCACCCAACGGCGGAAATAACGCTGTGTTGACCAGTTTATAAAAATTATTTAAAATGTTTATTAGCAACGCCAAGCTTTCAAACCCTAGCGTTTGACTGTCCGAAACCCTTGTGCAACTGTGAGTACCTTTGAAATGTCTCTGCGATACTTGTACGAGAAGCGTTTTTGATAGAGAAAAACGAGACAGACTTTAATTGTAGGCATTTTACTAGCCCCTTTTGTGACTGATGCACCCAACAGTGATCACAGCGTAGGCACATCAGACAGCTAAAGCCGTTTTGAGCAGTGTTGACCAGTTTCTAAAAATTATTTTAAATGTTTATTAGCAACGCAGAGCTTTCAAACCATTGCATTTCTCTGTCCAAAACTCTTGTGCAACTGTGAGTACCTTTAAAATTTCTCTGCGATACTTGTACAATGACCGTCGCGGAGGACCAGTTCTTCAGAGTTAATTATGGGATTTTCCTATGGAGGAATAAGGGACTGTGTATTCACTCGTCCAACCCTGTTGGCGTGCATCACAGTCACGAAAGGGGCTAGAATTTTACATGGTTGGACAAGGGATTGATTGATTGATTGAAAATTGTATTAACAGATTGCAGAATGAGTACAATACAGTACAGCTCAATACACACAATTGTTAAGGGAATGCAGACCAGAGAAAGACTTTCGTCTTGTTTACATCAGGGTCCCCCATTTTCAATTCATCATAGGGACTGTATTCACTCTGTCGGTGGATCACAGTCACGAAAGGTGACTAGGGTGGGTGAGGTGGGTTTTAGGAGTAAGCAGTAGTCTGACCAGTTTGTTTTGTGATGTTTGTAATCTTGTTTTTAGTGCCTTTGAGGTGCTTTGGTACCATGAGGTGCAAGCATAGTCGTAGTACCCTTGAATGAGTAGAGTCCTTTCTCAGCACAACCCATGCTGTTCATCATACTAGCCCTGGCTGATTCGCCACAAACGATTGCCAAGTCAATGGGGTCAAGCTCTGTACAAGCTGACTGGAGTAGATTTCAGTTTTCTTCAGTCAGCTTGTACAAAAAAAGGCCAACTAGGGGCGACAGTGGCTCGGGAGGTAGAGCAGCCGTCTGGCAATCCAGAGGTTCCCGGTTCGATTCCCGCTCCTCCCGGGCAGCGTGTCGATGTGTCCTTGAGCAAGACACTTAACCCCTAATTGTTCCTGATGAGCAGGTTGGCACCTTGCATGGTTGCCTCCGCCGTCGGTGTGTGAATGTGTGAGTGAATGGGTGCTATATAAAAAAGCAGCCATTTACCATTTAGTGCTGATGTATAGATGTAGCAGTGTATAGATGTAGCAGTACTGTCTATCTTTATGTCATGTATGTCATATATGTTACGATGAATTGAAAATGGGGGACCCTGATGTAAACAAGACGAACGTCTTTCTCTGGTCTGCATCCCCTTAACAATTGTATGTATTGAGCTGTACTGTACTGTACCCATTCTGCAATCTGTTAATAAAGTTTTCAATCAATCAATCAATCAGAAAGGACTTGTATCGACCAACAACATAATTGATCCTTAAACGTTAGCTAGCGAATATGGCTAGGTTTCTAAAAATCTGAACTAGCCTCCTTCCTGTTATAATAACACACGACACTATATTGCATATTGATAATAATAACTAGCTAGATGGCCTTTCAGTGTCTGACAGACAGTACTTTAGGCTAAACCTTGATAGCTACGTCACGGATGCGGATACTGCCTGGGAAGAGGATGATGCACTGAAACACGAGAAAATGAGTCCGCTATCTCTCTGGATGGTAACAAATACAGCGGAATCCACCATTCCATTTCTAAGTATTACAATCATGATTATAATTGTATAACGTCACACATACATCGTGCTATTTTCAGTCAAGTATTTCCTTGTCATCCTTCATCCTTTCGTAACAACGCTGTCAACGTTATCGGGTATTTTGATTTCGCATTATAGGTTAGGCTACATGTTGTAAATAGGTATCAAATGTAGAACTAAAATAACCAAGTGAATGATACAATACATAAAAACAAAAACTATACACAGGAGGCGAAACAGTTTCTCACCTTAGCTAACAACACGTGACGTAGACTATCCACTATCCAGCTGGCGTCACGTTAATCCAAAATAATTTATCGTCGAATGAATATGACGTCAAACGCATGCGACTAATTAACACTTTTCTAGAAGTAGCCTTGATTTCTGGTTCTGGATAATGAATGGAAACAAGCGTGGATGAGTGTCTCTTTATTTGCTTCGGAAAAAATATATTTCTTATATAATTCAGTATCTTTTAACACAAACACATTGCATGGAAATAAATTAACATCAAATAGCCTATGCAATTGCACATAATAAATAAAATGTATAAATAATGCATCAAACATAACATGAACAACAAAATAACAAGTAGCAATCACAGTGAAATACATAATAAAATTAAAGCACAAGTAACACATAGGTCTAGTTGCAAAGGTTTACAAATAAATAAAATACAAAAAAATAAATTAACAATAGCCTAATAAATTCATACAAAAATGTAAAACGTACAGCATTTTCGGCTCATAATGCATTTATATCAGTTTGACTGATGAGCTTGATGAAAGATTTTGATTAACACTTTCAACAATTGATTAAAGGCGTACATTGACATTTAGAATTTTGGTTGGTTACATTTCCTTCTAAATTAATTTATAATCAACTTTATTTTATTTCATTTACCCTTCACTTTCCATAGAAACCTGTGTCTGGTGGAGAAAACAATCACCAATGAAAATTCCAAATGCCAAGGAACACCTTTATGTATTTAGAAATCAATCTCTCTCATGTCAGTAGGAGTTCCTGCCCTTTCATTCTCCATCTCTTCATCCTTTTCCGTGGGACCGTCCTGAAGTCCATTCCGTAAGCGCTCTCTGAGGACACCTTCTATCATTTCACTGTAGCATTGTAACACTGTCTGTGATGAGAAAGAGAGAGAGAGAGATATTCAGACAGAGATGATTACGGTTACAACAGATCCTCGTCATCATGACCAATAGCCTTTTATAAATCGATCTCTTGTAATCTGTTGTTTTTCTGCTGCACTTCATAACCCATCTAATACCTACTGTATTCAAATATTTCCTTACACAGATTTAATTGACACCATAGGCTAAACATGCACAAAGTTACTTCCTCAAACTCCCTCCATGCTGAAATGAGGTTTGTGTACAGCAGACGTGGGTACTCACTAGGTCCGTTTGACATAGCTGTGCTAGTGTGGCGCCCATGTGAGCCAGCTGACCTGGGCCTTTGTCGCCGAGACCCCGGAGGGCAGAGTTCAGTGACGCCGCGGCGACAAGGGACGGAGGCGCCCCTAGGAACCGGGAGTCACAGGCACACATGGCAACCAGGGTATCGCTATGGCGACGCAGAGTGGAGAGCAGCTCCTCCTGGGTGTCGGTCTCTCCACCCTCCACGGGGGCGAGGAAATGTGGGAGGAAGTCCTGAGGGGTCACGGCTGCAGTGTCCCACCGCAGAGTCCCGAGGACGACGCGCTCCATCTCCTTGCGGCGGGACGAATGGAGATAACAGTATTAGAAACGTAGAAAGCATTTGACATATTGTGTTTTATAATGCTCTATGTTCATAGAAACATACTCCATTTGATAGATAATGGATCTTTAATGATCACCTGTTGTTTTAACAGTATATTATTGCATCTATCTGGCTATATTATTTGACTAAGAGATGACTCACTCGTAGATTAGACGCTGAAAAGCTATATTCGGCTGCCGCGCAAAGGGTGTCGGCGGTGACATTGTCACACTCGCTGAGTTTGGAGGCGATGAGGATGCAGGCGGCGGTCAGGCAGTAGGGAGAGACGGGCAGGGACAGGGAGGCCGACAGGAAGCGGTCCATGAGAGAGACGGCGAGGGGAAACACCGGCTCATCACAGCCACACTCGCAGCACACCTAGGGGGGTGGAGATGAAAAGAGTTACTCAGAGTTACTGAATACCAGAAGAAGAAGAAGAAGAAGAAGAAGAAGAAGAAGAAGAAGAAGAAGAAGAAGAAGAAGAAGAAGAAGAAGAAGAAGAAGAAGAAGAAGAAGAAGAAGAAGAAGAAGAAGAAGAAGAAGAAGAAGAAGAAGAAGAAGAAGAAGAAGAAGAAGAAAAGAAGAAGAAGAAAGAAAACACGACTTTTACTCAATCTATGGCATCTGAATTCTGTTGTGATGTATGCATTTCTCAGGGTATTTAAACAGGCTGGATGAGAAAAGGAAAATCTAGGAGACTAGGACGATCTGTACCTCGAGTGCCCATTTGGTGAGCTCCTCCCTGCGTGCCGGATCTCTCTGGATGAGGCTGATGTACAAAACGGAGGGCATGTATCTCTCCTCCAACTGAAGCAGCCTCTGGATCACCCGCTGCCCGGACACGTTGGGGTCCCAGGGGGCCCGGAGCTGAGACGAGGCCCTGCCCTGGCCCATGTCCTCGACCTCCACCTCCTCCTCCTCCTCTTCACACCACAGAGAGAGAGACATGTCTCCGTTCCACACGCAGCACTCCTACAGTATAGGTCAACTGTTTTTTGTTTTTGTTTTTGTTTGTCCAGAGAGAAAAGAGACACAGCCTGCCTGTGTTCCTCCGTCACCTGGGATGATGAGAGGAAAGAGATGGTACGGGACTCTGGCAGCCGCTGGAGGTGGTGCGCCTAATCCAACTCTCAGTCGTGCTCTGTAGCGCCGGGTGTCCCGCTTGCTCCCCTGTGTCCTCCTGTGGTGCTCCGCTTAATCTCACGCCGTAACTCTCCTCTCCATGTTATATACCCAGCAGAGAGAGAGAGAGAGAGAGAGAGAGAGAGAGAGAGAGAGGGGGGGGGGGGGGGGGTGGCAGTGGTGGGTCATAAAAGACACTGTAGAAAGAGGGCTGGTGACATAGAGAGTGACATAAAATAATAAGAAAACAACAATGGGAGACTGTGCAACAATTGTTTCAACAGGTGGAGAGAGGGAGAGAGAGAGAGGGAGAGAGAGGGGTGGGGGGGGTGAGAGGTGCAGACAAGAGAGGGAGTGGCCCGTGGGGAGATGGCAACAGCTTGTCCTCGACGGTGAAAAAAGAGAAGGGGTGAGAGGGAGAAGGGAGGCGAGAAAAGGTCATCTCCAAACTCTGACAATGGGCATGGATGACAAAGGGATGACTGGGTGTTTGTTTACTATAGTAATAAGGCGAGAGGGAGTCATCGAAACGTTGAATATACTATGTTAAAGTTATAACATTGTCTGTCAACGAGACCAGCAGATTGTTTTCAATTTGGGCCAAAATATGATTGATTTGTGCTTTTCTTTTCTTTTCATGGACTTAGTTACTGGACTCTAGGGTACTACAAACTTTACAAGAGATCGGGGCGAAACATGATAGAAAGTTCAGAAATACCCCTTCAGAAAAAAGGGATAGGAAATGGAATTGTGTTTATTGTATAAAATGTTACTAAGAGATTAATTCTAGTATTAATTTCCATAAAGGTTTTGATTATATCCCCCCAAAAAGTGCCTAAAGAAATCTGAAACATGCTTCCCAAAATCAGTTCACAGGGTAAAAAAAAATCTTCCTAATGAAAAATTCATTTTGTAACCTGATATTGAAATACTATGAAATAAGTCCAATAGTGACCTTACCATCACGATGACCATTACAAAGTTACTGTGTAAAATATTGCGCACTGGACAGGATTGTAGAAGGGGAGAAAAAGTGTCTCTATTATGTGCTTATTAAACTTTTTGGCATGGAGCTCACCCTCACGTGCCTCTCTATTCTCTAAGGAATCTCATTGTCAAAGCAACCTGTGTCCTATCACCCCCTCCTCCTCCCAAGTCCCTCTCCTTTTCCCCGCCCCTCCCTGCATGTGGCAATCTGCTCCCCCTGTTTAAAGAGCAGTCAATGCGCTGGGGAGGGCAGGGCGAGGTATGTGCAACAGACAGTGAAGCCAGGCAGGTCAATGAGCCGTATTGTCTCCTTTTACAAATCAGTGTCAGACAACAGCCCCTGGCCTTCTGCCTGCTGCGCTGTCCTCTCACACACACACACACGCTTTACACATTCATCGGGGCAGACACACTTTCACACACTCCTCGGGGGACTCCGCTGACGGTCACAATGGGGTCGCACTTACCAGTGGAGAATACAGATTGTATTTGACACAGTCATTACAGGTGGCTTTCCACACATTAACATTTAATTGGCAGCTCGTGTTTCGACTAGAAAAGCTAGGAGCTGTTTCGAGAAAAGATACACTGACGACCGGTGTGTGTAAAAACAAGTACGCCCGTTCTTTACGGTATAAATATACCGATGAAAGAGTATTCCTGTAAATAGGCTAAATGTACTTGCGTATCAAGAGTAAAAGTATACATTTCACATGACGCTCTCGTATTGTGACGCTTTGGAGGATTTGATCCCTTGACGCGTTGACCTCTGAAAAGGTTATGTAAAAGTGGTCGGTCGTCGGCATACGGTGGTGTCTCCGTTTACTTCCTCGTTGAATCGGCTCGCTTAAAAATGTAACTTTGATTAATCAAATGTTTAGTGTGATGTTTTTTCTTTTCTTTAAAGTAACTATTAACAGTATGATTGCGGGTAAATGTAGTGGGAGAAAAAGTAGGGTATTTCTATTGAAATGTAATGGGAGTAAAACTCTAAGCTCGGGTCAACCGTGTGAACCTCAAAACTGTACTTGATACAGTGATTAGATTAGATTACATTCAAATGTATTATCATTATACAGCACAAGTACAGTACAACAAAAATAAGTTTGGCATCCAACCAGAGTACAAATGTAACAGTAAAGTGCAATAGTAATATACAACATACATGTGGTTAAACTGGGTATAAAATATATAAATGAGTACTACTGAGTGTAGTGCTAAACAGATGTGTACAGTGATGCAGGTATAAGACAATATGGTAGTAGTCATACTGGCCAGCAGCGTAACTAGTGAGAGTAGGTATGGAATATGAACAGATATAGATATAGTATCTACAGATATGTAAAAAGGATTCTATGCAGGTATGTACAGACAGATGTAGGTAGATACTGTATATACAGTAATGAGATTAGGGAGCACGTTAAGTACTAAGGGTTAAGTACTTTTATTTTCTTCCCACCCCTGCTGACAATATAAATAATTTGGGCTGAATATCAATAACTTATATCCAAAGTATAAGCACAGACCCATTTTACTAAATGTAAGTGATATGAGCAGATCATTTTCTCAAATAAGACAATGTCTGAGAACCATGGCCTTTTCTTTTGAATGACTCATCTAAGCACAACGTGGCTCAATTCAGCCACGGCCTGAAATCCCAAGCATTGTCCTGGAGCAAAACCCAAATCCAGACACATCATCTACTGCAGAGATAAAAAGAAAAAAGCTTCCTAAAACACGACATACACCTCACACAAGAGACCGTAATCCCCAAACACTTGGCTGATTGTGGAATTAGTGAGAGAACATGCGGTTTAAGCCTGTTGAGGGGT
Source organism: Notolepis coatsorum (assembly GCF_963971535.1). Taxonomy (NCBI): domain Eukaryota; kingdom Metazoa; phylum Chordata; class Actinopteri; order Aulopiformes; family Paralepididae; genus Notolepis; species Notolepis coatsorum. Next base: position 29,809,791 of record NC_140178.1, read on the forward strand.
CCTTCACCCATAAAACGTGCTTTGAGCTGCCATGAAAGCAGATTGAGTTTGAATGTAAGACTAAGTAAGTTTGTCTCTGGTTGTCAAGTGAGGTCAGGTCAAAGAGAGGGGGGGAGACGACGACACAGTGACAGATCGCCTGGCGTGTTTAAGTACCCCACTAAATTCATACGTCGCAGCTGTATTCAAACAACATGGATGGGGTAAGAGAGGGAGGGAGGGAGATGGACAGGCAAAAGGGAGAATCCAGCAGGCCCTGAGAAAAAGGGGCGTGGATGTCCCGCCCCTCATTTAACAGCTCATTTCCCAGGACAGTGGAGAACAGAGGTCCTATTTTCCACAGCCTTTTCACCTCACAGACACCTGCTGGTCCATGGGGGAGGAAGGCAAGAGGCGAGAGTTTAACCAGTTCACAAATTAACATCCTATATAAAGTCATGGGCAAAACAGCATCTTTTATTTTTGTCAAGTAAACAAAGTTTGACTCAAAATTGGCTGGTGTTTTTTCAGATGACATACTTTTGTTTTGCCCTTTCAAAAAGCAAACTCAGTTCCTCAGAAATAATAACTATCGGTTTGTTAAGCTGTTATTTTTCTAAGCACTTCTCTCGAGATTACTTTCACTTGACTTTTGCCTGTTGTGTCTGAGTGGGAGTAGTTATGTGCTGGTATAGTGTTATTTTATGTTTATGGAACTCATGTGGGAACTCATGTTATGTGCTGATAGTGTTATTTAATGTTTGAGATGAGAGAAAAACATCTACACAGCTGGAATAAGGCAAGGGTGCAGTTTCAAAGTGACATGAAAGAAAGTAAATAATAAATAAACAAATTTCGTTTTAATACCCTTTATTTGGTAAGATTCAACCTTTTATTTGGAAACAATTAATAGGTGAAAATGTCATGGCATAACGCGACAATTACAAACCTAAAAATATGATCACACTGCATGTCAATTCTATAAGGCATGCAAATTTTGCATAGGGCTGGAATGGCATTTATACAATACTAGTACCAACGCGCTCAGTCGGTCAGTTCATCCTTCATCTGAGAGTGGCCAAAGGGATGAGATATGAAGAGGGGAAAAACATCAACAAAACACAACGGATGTATATTGAAACAAGTGGGGAAAACCCACCAAGGAGAGAGTGGACGCGGATAAAAAAAGTGGGGACACGTAAAATAGCAGCCTGATACAAAAAGGGGGAACGGGTGGCAAAAAACACAGGACATGTAAACAATTAAAAAAAAGAAAAGTTACAGTTGTCACTTAGAAAGAGAACGGTGACATACATATATTTTATATTTAAAAAGGAAAAGCAACTGCATATATAACGACAGCGTTTAAATAACTTGGATAACAACATCCAAAAAACACTTTAAAATGCCTCTTTTCTCTCACCCAGCAATGCCCATCTGCAGCCTCCTCCAGCTGGTGGCGATAACAGTCTGAAATCCTCCTCTTTAACAGCTCAGTAGAGTATATTCAGCCTCCCTCATTGTCAACATCATTGAAAATGTCAATATCCATATCTCGTTATATATATATTTTCCTATATAAATATCTTTCACATATCAGGTAATTCCTATGATACAACGTGTCAATCATCCTTCCATTCAGAGTTAGGGGTAGGTGGGGGGTGGACGTGCTGCCTCTCCGCCGGAAGAGGGTGGGCTCGCTGAAGCAGCCCCCTCCTGCGATTGGTCGAGAAGGTGCTCCGACTCACTCGTCTCCGAGACCGGGCTCTCCTCTTCAGAACTGGAGGGAGGGACGTACATACCCAGAACCTCCTGCACCTTGACTGGCAGCTCCTGGGGTGGGCAGAGAAACACGGGGTGGGATGTTATAGTATCATGCTGATGATGACCAATCCTGTTGATATCCATGCTATTCCACTAACGACTGTCACAGACCAGTGGTACTAAACCTACACAGCTCTAGGGGGATCTACCAACCAGCCGGCCAAGGTGATAAGCGCTATAGGTCTTGCCTACCTTTACATCCAGAGTATTCTTATCCTTCATGCAGGCTAGCTGTGGTGGGAGTCGAACTCGGAGTCCCCTCAGCCGTCAGTTTTAATAAAATAGACGCAACGACATGGATTACACTTTATTATACAACTAATTCAGGGACACGGACACTAAATGGAAACAAGTCTGCAAATGAATGCAAAATAACTGCATATATATGGACTTTTATCCAAAGCGCTTTACTAATGCCTCACGTTCACCCATTCACTCACACAGACGGTGGAGGCAACTGTTGCAAGGTGCCAACCTGCTCATCGGGAGCAGTTAGGGGTTAAGCATCTCTCTCAAGGACGATTTGACACGCTGCTGAGAGGAGCCGGAATCAAACCCGGGAACCTTAAGATTACCAGACAGCCGCTCTACCCCCTGAGCCACTGTAGCCCCGTCTCTGGTCGGATTGGCTGACTGTTTAGTTTGCCATCTTGACGATCACGGACGTGTGCCAGGCCGCTCCATTCTGCTCTACTCTAGTCTACTCATCAGAGCCGGTGCAGGAAGGAAACATATCAGGTCAGGCAGGCGAGAGCGGGAATCGAACCGGGAACCTCCGGATTACCAGTCGACTGCTCTACCTCCTGAGCCACTGTCGCCCCAAGTGTATATTACCGCATTATATATCCATATCTGAATATACCTGCATATAATTCTTCTATATACCATTACCTACTATACACCTGCACATAACCCATATAACTCTGTATGATAGCATGTACAATAATGCTGTATATACTGTACAGTATATATATATATTTATTCTTACCGTATATATATATCTATCCACATCTGTCTGTACATACCTGCATATAATCCTTTTTACATATCTGTAGATACTAATCTACTATTAATCTACTAGAGTTGCAGGGAGATATTCGTCATATGAAGGCAAAATTGGTATAGTTTCACATTGTCTACTAAAAAACGCCAGAGGTTCAAAACATCTAAATAGAACTTTACATGTTGAAGAAAATATAAATTCCCTGATAAACCATGGAGTTATTCAACAAATCACAAGGTTTAATCACTGGGTGTTTTCTTAGGTTGAATATTGAATGCACACACAGAGGTAAATGTATGATGATGACTTTACACTGCCCCAGAAATAAAGTGTAGGTTCCCCTGAATCATAAAAGGTACAACACTTGATACTGACTCAACACTATGTCCAGGCGAATCTTTGTCTCTGTAGGCTTTAGAGCAGCGGTTCTCAAACTACGGGTCGCGACCCAAAGTGGGGTCGGGGCCCGGGTAGGTGACAGTGGGGTCGGGTCGCGCATTGGCAACAAAAAGAAAGAAAAAAGGATCAGGCGAAAATCTGACGAGCCCAACTCAGATCGTTTTCTCCACCTGGCAGCTGTGTGTATTTGCCATGTCTCGCCCCTTCATCAACGGAGGCCACACAGTATTCCAATCTGCTTGATGGCTTTTTGGAGGAACAGAATGTAGCACAAAATTATTTGAAGCCCATTATCTGTAGCCACATAGAAGGGCTCATTGAACAATTTCTGAACTATTTTCCCGAAAGAAAAGAGCACTGACAATTTGGACAAATGGATCCAAGATCCGTTCATTACGCAACAGGCCTCCCACTGGAGGAGCAAATTGATCTTTCAGAGTAGAAGCGGATCTCCGCCTCTTTCTCAGCAAAACGCAGCCACGTATCATGGAACTGTTCAAATGTACAAGCACACCCTTCCCATCAAGTCTCGTTTTAGTTTATTATTGAAAAGCGCATGTGAATTTTTATTTTTTTTTATGTTCTGGAAACATATTTTGGCTAAATATGCCTCGTTTTATAAATGTGTATACAGAAAATAATTCCGTTGCTTTGTTGATAATATTCATTAATTTCATTGATAACATTGAGCTGTAATAAAAATTTCTAATATGCATGATCAAGTTCAACAACGTGTGCTTTTATTTTGATATTCCTTATTTCCACATTGAAATTACGCAATACATTAACACTTCCGGCACCAACAGCAGAGGGCGCTGATGGCCCTTCAGCACCAGTGCTTTATCCAATGTAGGATAAGACTTATTTGCGAGTGCTTAAAATATATCAAATATAATAGCAATAGATCTAAATAACACGGTGATCGTCAGTGAGTTGCTTCCAGTCAACATGCACAAAACAGATAATTTTTTCATACATACATTTCCGTTTTATACCGTGATGAATATGAATATATTTCTAGAGCGTTCTGTCTCATCTCAATAAACTCTGAATAAACTTGTGCCATTTGTCGCTTGATTTATGAATCGTTTTCAAATAAACCCTAGATTATCGATATTATATGCGTCATCATGGGCGAACAGAAGCGGGGTCTGAAAAATCGCTTCTCCGTACTTTGGTCGGCGCGAACCTCACACACACACGCTCCCGATGGCGGTGAAAGGAACATCTGATTACCGTAACCCAAGTTTCGTAACATAAAGTCCTTACCTCACATCTGATGTCATGCAAAAAGATTAATCCAATTCCTGATCGCCATTCCAAATATTGATCGTGTTTATTGATCCAACGTTATATGTACAAAACATATAATCCACGCTGCTCCGAGTGTCCCCAGTCAATGTGTTAACGATACTGCATGCCCGAGAAGGAAAACCTAGACCGGACTTCTTAGATTGATGCACAGCCCCAGCCAGAGGGATTCCAATGATGTGCAATACCATCCGGGAGACGTTAGGCGGCGGTATTTGCCCTTTGCGAGCTCAGACCCATTCCCAATGATAACGTCAGGCTGGATGGATGAAAAATGAATGGATATAGCGAATAAAAGAAATATCGATTACAACCCGGGATTTCTCGGGTTTGGCGCCCAGAGCATGGCGAGTTAACCCGACTTATCTCGGGTTTGGCCTCCAAAGGGTTAAGTGTGGGGTCGCCAAAAAGATTCCTAAATAAAATGGGGTTGTGGTATAAAAAAGTTTGAGAACCCCTGCTTTAGATGGTTAAATAAAAGGACGAGTGAGTCGCTTTATAACAAAAATAAAATCGTTTTTAGTGCAGTGGGCAGGAGCTTGGTAGTGAAATAAAACTGTCGACTAATGTTAGCTTGCAACATTTAGCTAGACAACATTATGCTTGCTAGACTAGTCGTGAAATGCTAGGCATAACTAGGGCTGGATAATATTATCTAGAGGAAATGATTGTGTACATGATCAGTTACACCAATATCAGCCTCATGGAAATTATTGAAAGGAGGCGATGTCAATTTAATAGCCTACATTTTCAACTTCACAGACACATAAATGTAGTAAAAAAAGAAAGGGAAAAAAAGTTGAATATCTCCTTTGAATGTAGTAGAGTAAAAGTATAAAGCTCCCTAAAATATAAATAACAAAGTATAAGTACCTCTAGTACAAGTACCTCTAAGAACAAGTACCTCTAAGGACAAGTACATCTAAGGACAAGTACCTCTAAGTACAAGTAACTGTAAGAACAAGTACCTCTAAGTACAAGTACTATATTACCCCCAGTCCTGGCTTCACTCCATTGGCTCCCCGTCCGTCTCCGTATTGATTTTAAATGACTGCAGACTGTTTTTAAAGCACTACATGAACTGGCTCCATTGTACCTGGCTGAGCTCCTGCACCACCACACCCCATCCAGAGCCCTAAGGTCTGCTGACCAGCTGCTGCTGGAGGTGCCCAGGACCAGGCTCAAAACCAGGGGGACAGAGCCTTCGCTGCTGCAGCCCCTCGGCTCTGGAACAGCCTCCCCCCACATTAGGTCTGCCCAGAGCCTAGAGGCCTTTACACCACTGCTTAAAACGCACCTTTTCTCCATGGCCTTTGATCAGAGTTAGCCTGCCACCTGTCAACTATGTTTGCTGTTACTCTGGACTTTTTGTATCCATTTTATTACTTCTCGTCTCTTTTTATATTGCACCTTGCTCTTGTTTCTTAGTGTATTATACGTATTTACTGTAATTTTAGGGTATTTTATTTGTTACTGTACTGTATGTGTTTTTTATTGTGTAAAAGCACTTTGGGTGGCTTTTAGTCATTGTAAACGTGCTATATAAATAAAGCTGACTTGACTTGACTCTAAGTACCTCTAAGAACAAGTACCTCTAAGAACAAGTACCTCTAAGAACAAGTACCTCTAAGTACAAGTACTATATTACCCTCAGCCCTATGGGGTAGTTAAAAAGGTTGACTGCACAAAATCTATTTTAGTTTCGTTCTTTTAATTTTTTTTTGAATGAGGGAAACTTGAATAAAGAACACATCGTTATGATATTATGACATTTATTTCATAGTGTAGCATCATCATTGAGACTTTCAGAACAGTAAACTCCTGGGTCTGAATGTACCTTGCAGTAGGCCAGCTGTAGATAGATGGCCTCTGCTCCACGCAGAACCGTCTGCAGGTCCAGCTTCATCGTCAGTTCATTGATGTGCTGTGGAAAATTATTGTGATCAAAACACTTGGCACTAAGGACATTAAGACACAGTTCAAAGCCGCCCACACACACACACACACACACACACACACCAACTCAACATCCATCAACACACACACACCTTCAAAATAGTGTTGAAATCATGATCTGAGCCAATCAGCTCCCCTCTTTGCGACTGCAGAATGGAACAAGCTATCAGCAGGTGGAAGTTCTCACAGGGCAGGCGGGTCCACAGAACCTGAGAAAGAAAACAGGGGATTCAGCCATCTGTGGAGTTTTTGATTTGTATTTATTTCAGTGTCATACACCCCAAAAGGTACCCAGGCAGCCCCCATGTGCTTGCAAGGCACATATACACCTATTCCCGTATGTGTGCATTAAAAGAAACACTTTGAACATTTGGGGAAATTGCACTTATTTACCATCTCCCACAGAGTTAGAGAAGAGGATTGATATCAGTTTCATCTTTGTGTGTCCAGTAGCCTCAGAGAGAGATCCAGGTGCATGCTAGTCTATCTAAGCACAAGGACTGGAAGCAGTAGGGAGCAGCTAGCCTAGCTCCGTCAAAGGTGAAGAAATACAACTTCCAACAACTCCAAAACTGACACACGGATATGAAATTGATCAATATTCACGACCGACATATCGACAAATAAGTGTATTTCCCAAAATATTGGAGTGTTCCTTTAATGTATGTATTTATATACTACAACCACTGTGTATAGTATATGTACAAGGTGGACGGACCAACTCTATCAGAAGTACACACTCCCTCTGATCCACCAACAACACACACGTATATAGTGATATGTACAGTACATGATATAAAAGAACACTTAAAAGCTACAATTGTACGTTCACTTGTGGAAAATAATGCATAAATGTATGAGCAGGCATAGTGCTCAGTTAGTTAGTAACCATCCTGTTCTCACCTCCCATAAGATCAGGATGTCCTCAAAGGAGAACTCTCTCTTGAACCAGATGAGTAACCAGCGGAAACAGAAGCAGAGAGAACCGCTGTCCTGAGAGTCTGATGGGGGGAGGAGAAAAGAAACATGTCAAAAACTCAGTTCCTTTTTATTTGTATGCTTCTTATAAGATCAGTTACAGTGGAGGCCGACAGGAAAGAGAGAGCAAGAGAGAGAGAGAGAGAGAGAGAGAGAGAGAGAGAAAAAAAAGAGAAAGAGAGATAGGAGAGAAGAGAAAAAAAAAATAGAAATAAGATAATATATTCCTTTATTGATCCCCTTGGGGAAATTCAGGCATCATAGCAGCATGAGAGAGGGGGGGAGGTACAGGTAGTAGAAGACATGGTACAGGTCATAGAATTATAGTACAGTGGAGAAGTACAAATACAACTAGAATAAAAAGGCAGTGTAAACATATGGGCAACAAGGTGCAAGATGAGGGTATGTATGCCCTCTCAGTTATATTTGCCCTATAATAAATATAGTTACAATATATAATCTAATAATCCAATAATCTAAATATAATCTAATATATAATCAACAAATGCAAAATATATGCTCTGATGAAGCATACAGTATACACATAAGGTGCGGTATGCATAAGGTAAGTATATATTGTCCTTTTAGAGAGAGATGACATACAGCAAATATTATGAATCAGAATTGAATCTATGCCGTTGCCAGTATACGGTATTTGTACCACCAGGACACCCCAAAGATGAATGATTTTTTTTTTTTTTAATCCACTTTTTCTCCCATTTTCTATTTTCCTCCCATCCCAATTTCGTATCATCCAATTCAACCCTCCCCTGTCTCGAACGCTGTTTCTTGCCTCCCACAAGCCGGCTGCAATGTGGACTAAGTCATACATAGCACGAGTCCCCTCCGATACTCGAGGTAACAGCAGTCGCATCTTTTCACCTCTTTTCACATCTTTACTACGCAGGCGCACCAACCGACCTGTAGGAGTCGCTGTCCACAACGCCCGATCCCCACCCATCAGTTTCCCACCCCCTAATACGGCCAATGTGTATTAGTATGAACGACCAGCTAAACTGAAAGCAATGTGGAGCGCTGGGCTCGAACAGGCAAGCCCAGCGTCTCCGTCATTCGTGGCGAGCGCCTTGCCCACTACGCCACGTAGCCGACCAGGATGTCATTATTTATATAGCCTGCCTATCAGGCAAAAAAAAATAATTCTAACGGAAACACCGATACCGTGATATATACCGTTACCGTCTATGCTTCAAATTATACCGTGATATACATTTTAGACCATACCGTCCACCCCTACGCTGGGCTCGAACAGGCGAACCCAGCGTCTCCAGTATTCGTGGTGAGCGCCTTGCCCACTGCACCACGTAGCCGCCCAAAGATGAATGATTCTTTAAAAATATATATATATATATATATATATATATATATTATCTTTCCCCCCCCTTCTTTTTCCGTTTTTCTCCCATCCCAATGTTAGTCGTTATGCCAATTCCCAATCCCCTTCCTGGTTGTTGCGCACTCTACCCCCTACCATCGGTCCGGGAGGGCGGAGACTATCACATGCTTCCTCAGACACATGTGTAGCCAGCCCACCGCTTCTTTTCACCTGGCAGCGCGGACTCTCACTGGGAGAGTGTAACGTGTGGAAGGGTCACACTACCTCTCCCAGATCCTTCCCTTGCTGTGCAGGCGCCCCGACCGAACTGTAAGAGTCGCTGTTTACAACAACAACCAGGACCCACCCACGGCTTCCCACCCGCTAACACTGCCAGTTGTGTTAATATGGACGGTCGGCCAAGCCGGAGGCACCACAGCCGGATTCGATCCCACTGGCTCTGTGGTGGTAGACAGACGCTTAGTCCGCTGCGCTACCCGGCCGCCCGAATGATTAGTTTTTCATTGGATTTTTATTGAATCAGTTTGTATGTCTATCATGAGGATCAGTATTTATTTTAGTATTTATTCTAGTTATTTAGTATTTAATGGCTATAACCGAGACCCGAGTACTGTATTTCGTGCTTCCATGTCACATGGACAATAAACATGACAGGCTTTGAAGAGAAACAAGAGTGACTTTCCGACAGTAAATGTTTGTGACCGTTTGAGTGTGAGGCAGCGTACCCAGGTAGTCAAACAGCTCTGGGTCCAGAGCCTTCAGCAGGATGCTGAGCTGGAGGAGCTGCTTCTTCATGGCCTCCTGAGACTCCTCGAAGTTCTGGTGCTGTGAGGAGGAGCAAAACAAACTGTGTTCATTCAGTAACCTGTGGCCTCATTTACATTTACATTTAGTCATTTAGCTGACGCTTTTATCCAAAGCGACTTACAAGTTCTGTGCGACAAGACAGCAAGAAGGGTATAACTCTATCAGCTGAGTAACAATGTTCATCAAAGTGTTGCGTGTTACAGTGTAGGTTAGTTTATTAGGACAAGTGCATGACATTAAGGTTAGTCGGGGTTAGATTTTTTTTTTTTTTTTTTTTTTTTTTTTTTTTTATCATTTCAGATAATGGTTGAAGAAGTGAGTCTTTAGTCGACGGCGAAAGATTGGACGCGATTCGGCTGTCCTAACTGAGATGGGTAGTTCATTCCACCATTGTGGGGCAAGGACTGAGAATAGGCGGCTTCTCTTTGATGACCCTCCGGGAGCTTGGATAGGAGTAGATCTGAGGCGGCCAGAAGACGCAGAGCGTAGGGATCTTGAGGGTGTGTAGTTAGAGACCATTGACCGGAGGTAGGCGGGAGCGGTTCCCTTTGCCGCACGGTATGCTAGGTCGAGGGCCTTGAAGCGGATACGTGCAGCAATGGGGAGCCAGTGCAGGTCCCTAAGAAGTGGGGTGACATGGGCTGACTTCGGTAGGTTTGAGATCAGGCGGGCCGCTGCATTTTGAATGAGTTGAAGAGGCTTGGTGGCAGTGGCCGGGAGGCCAGCTAGCAGTGCGTTGCAGTAGTCGAGGCGGGAGATGACTGTTGATTGGACGAGGAGTTGGGTGGCTTCTTTTGTCAGGAAGGGGCGTATCCTTCTGACGTTGCTCAGGAGGAATCTGCAGGTTCTGGTTGTCGCTGCGATGTGAGCAGAGAAGTTCAACTGGTCGTCGAGGACAACACCAAGGTTCTTGGCGGTCGGCGACGCGGTCACAGCTGCATTCTCGACTGTGATGGAGAGGTCGGTCAGGGGGGAGGATTTGGCCGGCAGGTGGAGCAATTCTGTTTTGCTTAGGTTCAGTTTGAGGTGGTTGGTCGTCATCCAGGCGGAGATGTCGGACAGACAGGCCGAGATCCGCTCAGAGACGTGGATATCTGAGGGAGGGAAGGAGAGGAAGAGTTGAGTATCATCGGCATAACAATGATATGAGAAGCCATGAGATGTGATAATGTTACCCAGTGATTTAGTGTAGAGGGAGAAGAGAAGGGGTCCTAGGACCGAGCCCTGGGGGACACCCGTCCGGAGGGGGCGGGTGGCCGACAGAGTCCCTCTCCATGACACTTGGTAGGAGCGGTCATTGAGGTATGATGTCAGCCATGTCAGCGCAGATCCAGCCACTCCCATTCCTGCGAGGGCCGCGAGGAGGATCTGATGGTTGACTGTGTCGAAGGCTGCAGATAGATCTAGGAGAATCAGGACAGAGGAGAGGCCTTTCGCTTTTGCTAAGTGAAGTGCCTCTGTGACCGCAATGAGGGCCGTTTCTGTGGAGTGGCCAGTCCGGAAGCCAGACTGATTGGGGTCTAGGAGGTCATTCTGTAAGAGATAAGCAGTAAGTTGGTTGGATACAGCACGTTCAAGTGTTTTAGAAAGGAAGGAGAGAAGAGAGACAGGGCGATAGTTGGCTATGACGGTGGGGTTCAGGGTTGGTTTTTTTATGAGGGGCGTGACTCTGGCTTGTTTTAGGGAGGTGGGGACCACCCCCGAGTTGAGTGAGGAGTTGATGGTTGCAGTTAGGAATGGGAGGATGTCCGGTGCTATGGTCTGGAGGAGTGGGGAGGGTAGCTGGTCCAGCTGGCATGTAGTCGGACGGTTCGACGTTACCAGTGTCAGGGTCTCGGCTTCTGTAATGGGAGAGAAAGATGACAGAGTGAAGGATGAGGTTCTCGATTCAGCGTTTGGAATGGGTGGGGGTTGGGAGAAGGAGCTGCGGATGTTCTCCACTTTTTCCTCAAAGAAGATCGCAAAGTCTTCGGCAGAAAAAGATGAGGGAGGAGGAGGTGGGGGGGGAGTGAGGAGGGAGGACATGGTAGCATGCAGTTTGCGAAGATTCTTGGCAGAGGCCTCGATCCTATGGTGAAAGAAAGAAGCTTTGGCATTAGTAATGGTTTTGGAGAATGTTAACAAGAGGTTGTGATATGTGTCGATGTCAGCAGTGAGGCGTGACTTTCTATACTTCCTCTCAGCCGCTCTCAGGACCTGTCTTTGTTCTCTCACTGCATCCGTCAGCCATGGACTGGGTGGGGAACGGCGGGCAGGTTTCTCAACGAGGGGACAGAGCTTGTCGAAGGAGGTTGCAAGGGCTGAGAGGAGGGTGGAGGTTGCCATCTCTGTGGGGAGAGCAGAGAAGGTGTCACTCAAAGGTAGAGCGGATATTATGTCAGAGGAGAGGGTGGAGGGGGATAGGGAGGGCAGGTTGCGTCTGAGTGAGACGGTTTGAGTTGGGGTGAAGACTTTTCGGTTAAGCATGAGAGTTAGTGAGAAGGATATGAAGGAATGGTCAGATACATGTAGGGGAGTTACCGTGGTGTTAATGATGCTGGAGTTACGGGAAAATATGAGATCCAAGGAGTTGCCTGCTTTGTGGGTGGGAGGCATGGCAGTGGGAGTCAGGTCAAATTGTTGTAGGAGGGAGACCACTGGGACCGACTGAGATGAGTCAGGCAGGTTGAAGTCGCCCAATAGAAGGAGCGGGGTACCATCTTCCGGTAAGGAGCTTAGAAGCATGTCCAGCTCATCTGTGAAGTGATCGAGGGGACCTGGAGGGCGATAGAGTGTAACAATGACCTCTCTAATGCGAACCCTAAGCTTAAAGGAACACGGCAACATTTGGGGGGAAATAGCTTATAGTCTTCTCCAGAGAAAGACAAGACGATAGATACCAGTTTCCTCTCGGTGCGTTCAGTAGAAAGCTATCTGGCTGCACGTTAGCCTAGCTTAGCACAATGAATGGAAGCGGACATGACCGGTTAGCCTTCGGGAGAGGTGTTAGTTGGACAATGCCTAGGCTAACCGGCCATGTCCACTTCCCAAAATGTTGGCGTGGTCTTTTATGCCTAAGCATTTTATTATAAATACCTTTCAGTTCAAGAAAATGTACAAAGAACAACTATACTTTATTAAGTCGAGGGGTAACAGGTTTCCGTATGATTTTTTTTTTATTGTTAAATAATGGTAATCTATATATTTCTATTGTTTATTTATCGTTTTGAGTAAGGGGGCAGGCAACATAAGATTTTCTTCTCCCGGATCCTTTTTGTCATGGAATGTGAAAATTGAGATGGGCTTTGATTATGATATATATATATTTTTTTACTTTTATGGAATTGTGCATTACCATGAACAGAACAAATACAAATTATATTAAATAAAATTGTATTAAAAGCAATTCAAAGTGTGTGTAAATATATGGTTTGAATAACTGAATAATCTGATATGACCTTTCCCTCTCACCTCCATCACTCCTAATCAATGCATACAGTGTGTTGTGAGATCAATCAATCAAATTTATTTATATAGCATGTTTAAACATGACGCTTGTCAACCAAAGTGCTTCACATAGCTAAGCTAAGAACAAAGAAAAGTATAAAATAAACAGAAAAAAAAAATCAACGGATAGACAAAGGAAAAACAGAACAACACGTCAACAAGTACGGCAAGAGTCAAAGTGAGTCAGGGAAGGCCAGGCGATATAGGTGGGTTTTGAGTTTTGATTTAAAAGACTCGATGGAGGGGGCAGATTTAATGGACATGGGGATGCTGTTCCAGAGGTCAGGGGCTGCGACCGCAAAAGCACGCCCCCCCCCCCCTAGACTTGAAGTTAGACCTACGGGTGGTTAGGAGACCCTTATCAGCCGATCTGAGGGCCCTGGCGTTGGTATAGGGGGTGAGGAGGTCTGCTAGGTAAGCAGGGGCCTTACCATTTAGGGCTTTGTAAACCAATAAAAGGACCTTGAAGTCTATTCTAAAGTGCACCGGGAGCTAGTGGAGGGAGGCAAGTACAGGGGTGATGTGAGCTCTCTTCCGGGTACCTGTGAGCAGTCTAGCGGCAGCGTTTTGGGGGAGTTGTAGACGGGCTATGGTGGATTTATTTAGCCCCAGGTACAGGGAGTTACAGTAGTCTAAGCGTGAGGATATGAAGGCGTGAATTACTCTTTCCAGGTCTGAGGGGGAGAGAATGGCCTTGATCCTGGCTATGGACCGGAGCTGGAAAAAACACCCCTTCACCACGAGTTTACCTGCCTATTGAAGGAAAACTCGGGGTCAAAGAGCACGCCCAGGTTTTTAACAAAGGGCTTGACTAGGGGAGACAGCTACCCAGGCTGCTGGCAATGACACTGGTTTGGTTCAGAGGGCCGAAAAGGAGGATTTCACACTTTGACTGATTGAGCTGCAGAAAATTGTGTGCCATCCAGCATTTGATGTCGTCTAGGCAGGAACAAAGACTGTCGAGATTGTTTGTATTGTTGGGTTTCATGGGGAGATAGACCTGAGTGTCGTCAGCATAAAAATGGAAAGAGATGTTGTGTTTTTTAATGATCAGACCAAGGGGCAGCATGTATAGGGAGAATAGGATAGGGCCAAGGATAGAGCCTTGTGGAACCCCGCAAGAGAGAGAGGCAGAGGGGGAGGAGCAGTTTCCGATATTAACGGAGAAGCTTCCATCACTGAGATACTGGTATGAGATTCTAAGCTGTATAACCATCCACTGTTCATAGGACTCCGTTCAATTTAGAAACACCATCAAATATCCCCTCGACAGACATCCTTATCGTAGCTACAATCCACCACTGGAGGTTTAGTAGTTTGCTTTCTGCAGTGAGAATTCCTAGTTCCTCTCAGGCCATAACTTTGACAGAGAGTCCCAGGTAAGTGTTTGAATCACTTGAAAATCAGTGTTTGAAATCCTTGCTGTCCTGTCCTGGTCCTGTTGGATCTCAGTGTAGCTTTCGACACGGTAGACCACGGTATCCTGTTAGACAGGCTCAGGGAGTGGGTGGGCCTCACTGGGAGCGCCCTAAATTGGTTTGCCTCCTACCTTAACACATTCAGTGCCAAAGACGACATATTACGTTTTTGGGCGTCAACCGTTCAGTGCCAAAAACTTTTTGGGATCGGTTGATCTTTTGACTTTGATCCCCGCTCTACAGATCTGCCGGGAGCGATCTGGATCATTTAGGCACGTCCCCACACATTAGAACTGCATTCTGATCGACTATCACCAGGTGGCAGTATCGTCTGTGTCTGAACTGCAATGGCTTGGGGGTTGAAAGTCAGCTTCACTTTCATTTTCTCCTAGGTTAGTGGCCCCTCCTTCTGCTGGGACAGAAATGCACAGTGGGGTCGCCTCGGAATTCCGTTGCATAAGCGTATTTGACCATCGAAACGTGTATAGACATATACACTGGTAATCGCGATGGCGATGCGATCACTTGGAATTATTCTTATTGGAATACCTTCCGGCTAAGGTAAGGTACATTCTATGTCTATTTTACCAAATCTGAAACGTGTTTTTCTAACGATCACAGTCCTGAGTTTCACCGGACAAAAAACATGGTCGGCAAACACGATCAGAGTTTTGAGTTCAAACGACCCCCCCTTGGATGATTTTGTGATGGTACACATATATATATAATATATATATATATACCTTTGATTTGGGAGTATTCAGGGTTTCAGGGGATCAGCCAGAACGGTTTGGGCTTATTGCACATAACACGTTTTATCTCGCAATCTATGAAAAAAGACTATTATCTTGGAAATGCGCGATATGGTCTCTAACTACACACCCTCAAGACCCCTACGCTCTGCATCTTCTGGCCGCCTCAGACCTACTCCTATCCAAGCTCCGGGAGGGTCATCAAAGAGAAGTCGCCTATTCTCAGTCCTTGCCCCACAATGGTGGAATGAACTACCCACCCCAGTTAGGACAGCCGAAACACGTCCAATCTTTCGCCGTCGACTAAAGACGCACTTCTTCAACCATTATCTGAATTAAAAAAAAAAAAAAAAAAAAAATCTAACCCTAACTAACCATACTGTCATGCACTTGTCCTAATAAACTAACCTACACTGTAGCACTCAACACTTTGATGAACATTGTTACTCAGCTGATAGAGTTGTGCTCTTCCTGATGGCTTGTCGTACAGAACTTGTAAGTCGCTTTGGATAAAAGCGTCAGCTAAATTACTAAATGTAAATGTAAATGTAAATGTTTAGCGTGTAATAAACTACAAACTACAGCGTGTGGAAACAAACTATTATTCCCATGTTGGACTACAAGTAATGTTTGTCAAAATGAGCCACACCGTGTCTCTACAGCTATAATACAGAACACACAGCTTCGCAAACATAGTGCAACGACCTTTTAAATCAGACTCTTCACCCCTCGTGTGGCGTACCACAGGAATCTGTGCTAGCGCCTAGCGCCAATCCTGTTTGCCCTCTACATGCTCCCCCTAGGCCTTCTCATAAGCACATTTAAGGGCATCTCCTACCACTGCTACGCAGATGACATCCAAATATATTTCTCCTTCAAGCCTGAAAATTGGAGCAATTAAACATCCTGCACGAGTGTCTGCCTGCCATTGAAAATTGGATGACAACATCAGAAGATCATTACACATTATTAGACACATCAACCAAACGGGAATAGAGGCAGCCCCAATAAGTTTAGATGCAGAGAAAGCATTCGACTCTGTAAGGTGGTCCTTCTTATATAAGGTATTAGAGAAATTTGGCTTTCATGAGTCCATAATAGCAACCTTTCAAGCCCTATACGACAAACCAACTGCAAGGATCAAAATGAATGGGGACCTATCTGAATCCTTCACCCTAGAACGCGGGACTAGACAGGGTTGTCCGGCTTCTCCAGGACTGTTCGCGCTTTTTATAGAACCACTGAGCCAATGGATACGACAAAATGTTGACATAAAAGGAGTGGGCATGGCAGACGGAGAACATAAACTAAGCCTTTTTGCAGATGATGTCATATGGTGTACCTAACGCAACCCACACAGACAATACCAAAACTAATGAACGTACTAGAAGTATATGGGACGCTTTCAGGTTATAAATTAAATATCCTGAAGACTCAAATTCTTACGTTCAACTACAACCCTCCCAACCATATTAGAGGGAAATATAAACTGAAATGGGTTGTAGACTCACTAAAATACCTGGGTGTGAACCTACTAGAGATGTTCCGATACCATTTTTTCCTTTCCGATCCGATTCCGATACCTAAGCTTTGGGTATCGGCCGATACCGATACTTATCCGATACCAGTGCATACATTAAAAAAAAAAGAAAAAAAAAAGAAAAAAAAAAAAAAATTAATACAGCTACTGTTTATATACTGTTTTTTAGTAATAACTATAAAGTTTTATTCAACAACAGGTGATTGTATAGATTAGTATTAGTATCAGTAATTGAAAACTATCTCAATGAGTTCACCCACGGAAAGGTTGTTGGCACATTAGTTCCACACGGACATTATTCGTTGCTGCACTTGCTTCCACAAGAAGGCTCCGTTTAGTAGCAGAGGCTCTGTTGTTGTGATTTTTGCACAATAAATATTCAACATTCTCTTTTGAGACTCCGCCTCAGACTCTTATCATTTGGCACTAAAAGCTAAACATTGTCGCCGATATGGCTGTCCGCAACATGTCATTAATTGTGTACGCGACGTGCAATTGTGCAATGACGACGTTACCGTGAGCTAGGTTAGCTAGCATCAGAGCTACCGGTATATGGAAAAACTAACGTTACTGGTGACATTGTGATTTAACTTGGAATACTCCTTTGCCAACCTGCTGTACTTTGCTTGCAGGTCTGCAGCCATTATTGCTGGATTATGAATAGCCCCAACTTTAGCCAAGGTAACGTTATGGCTAAACCTTTAACGTTAGTTAATGCTAGCTTTCGGTTAGCTGTTCAGCTAATGCTAATAACATCAGAGCTCCCCGTCAACAGCGCTCTGCCGGGACGATGGCATTTTAAGAAAGTATCTGCTCTGCTGTTAAAATGGCAATTGACACTTTAATTCACGGTCGATTAAGCACACGTTTGTTTTATAATGCTCACTCAGCGAGTAGGGTATATCTACAGAACCCAACGTCCGCAGTGTTGTTGATAAATTACGTCATATGGTATCGGAGCGCAACATTAGAGGGTACTCGCCGATACCGATACCAGCATTTTAGGCAGTATCGGCGGCATTTCCGATACTGGTATCGGTATCGGAACAACTCTAGAACCTACCAAGGGATATCTCAAATATTTTATCTCAACTACGGCCCTTTAAATGAAAAACTAAAGTCAGACATATTAAGATGGAGCCTCATCCCCTTCCTAAGTTTAACCTCCAGGGTGGACTCAATAAAGATGAACATTTTACCAAGACTACTATACCTGTTCCAGACCCTCCCAGTGGAGATACCCACTAAGCAATTCATGGAATGGGATAGACTAATATCAAGATTCCTCTGGCAGGGGAAAAAACCCAGAATCAGATACAAAACGCTACAGACAAGAAAAGAAAAAGGGGGAATAAACCTACCCTGCTTACGGGACTACTTCTATGCAGCCCAACTGAGGCCAATAGTTTGCTGGTGCGCCCCATCATACTCAGCAAGATGGAAGGAAATTGAAAGCGAAATGACAGACGGGGTCCCACTAGCAGCACTAGTGGCAGATAACAAATTAATAGACAACATGAAAAAGAAAAAGAAAACCCCTGGATTAATGTAGCACTGAGAATCTGGCAGGACACGATCAAGCTGTGTGGAGTGAAAGATCCTCTCAGAATGTTGAGATGGTGTGCATTCGATTCCAATTCCCCCCCCCAATAAATCAGATGGCAGATTCAAAGTATGGACAGATAAAGGCCTAACAAATTATTCTACTTTTGTCCACAAAGGGAAAGGGGTGTTTCAGAGCTTCGAATCACTACAGAGAAGACACGGACTGGAGCAAAAAGATTTCTTTAGATACCTGCAGGTACGACATTACTTCAATCAAAATTTAGTGGGAGAAATAGGAACGGGAGAACAAGAAATCATGGAAGTGTTTACATCAGCAGTCAAATCATCTAAATGTAATAGGATCGTCTCCAGAATATATGGAGGACTCTGCCAGGCCAAATCGAAATCAACTAACACAATGTACATAAAGGAGAAATGGGAAAAATAATGCAATATGTCAATCTCAGGAGAGGTATGGGACAGATTATGTACACAACAATGCAGGCTCAAACAACTGGAGGGAATTTGGCTGGAAGAACCTAGTAAGGTTTTTTATCACCCCATGGCAGAAAAAACATCAGGGGACCGGGGAAAAATGCTGGCGATCCTGTGGGCTAAACGAAGCCAATCATTCACATATATTCTGGGAATGCCAAACCCTGGTACCATACTGGCAAGAACCTAGAAGCAATTTTTGAGACTGACATCCCCTTCAAATTTGACACCCTATACCTAGGAAATATTCCCTATGAAAAATGGGACTTCAATGACAAAAAATGTATAATGATGCTTCTGATAGCAAGCAAGAAAGCTATCACAAGAAGATGGTTAAAACCAGAGGCACCCACAGTAGATGATTGGATAGACGTAACTCATGACATCTACATAATGGAAAAGATGTCATTTTTAATAAAAATTCAGCAGGAGAAGTTCTACCGGATCTGGTCGAAATGGACAGAATATGTCAAACACACACAATCGGACTTCTGCTAAAAGTAATAACGATCAAATGTAACAGATCCTCCCCAGGAACAGCCGCTAGCCTGTCTGATATGTTGTATTATTGTTTTATGTTCCGTCTTATGTCTGACCCTGTGATGTCCCCCTTTTCTCTTTTTATTTAAATTTAAAAAAAAAAATTGGGTTTTAGTTTTATTTTGTCTTTGTTTTTATTATTGAGTCTTATTTTTGTTGTTTGTTTATTTTTTATTTGATCTTTTATGTTTTCCTCTTCTCTCCTCTCTTTTTGTCACCTCCCCCCCTTCCCATTCCCTCTTTCTCCCCTCTTTGCTCTCCAACTTCTGCTCATTCTAAGTTACCTGATGTGTACCAAAAAATGTATCTAGTGGCCATCGCCCACTGGTAAAATAAAAAATGTCAACAAAAAGAAAATTGGATGGGTAGTAATTTTCTTCAATTAAACGCGGCAAAAACAGAGGTACTGATTGTAGTGTCAGAAAGCATTGCCTCGAGAGTAGCCTCGCACATGGGGTCCCTTAACGGAAATCAACTTCAGTTGGTCCAAAATGCTGCTGCCAGGCTACTCGCTAGGTCCAAAAAATCATGCCAAATCACCCCCATCCTTGCTTCCCTGCACTGGCTCCCGGTAAACTCCAGGATCAATTTCAAGTTCCTGGTGTTCGCCAACAGAGCCCTCCATGGTCAAGCCCTCCAGCTGGTCACTGCAGTCATCCGATCAGGAGCTCCTGGTGGTGCCCAGGACCAGACTCAAAACAAAAGGCGACTGAGCTTTTGCGGTGACTGCCCCAAGGCTCTGGAACGCCCTCTCCCTAAACCTGAAAACCACTCCCTCAGAGATCAAAAGGCAGCTAACACTTACTTCTACAGGCAGGCTTTTTAGAACACCTATAGCCGTTTCTTTCTGTTTATGCCTTTTCGTTTCTTTCTTTGTCTATTCTGTTGTTTTAGCTCATTTGAATGTTTTATTCTTCTTATCACATGTTTCTTCTTATTGTATTTTTACTGATGTTTTATAAAAATGCTGTAAAGCACTCTGTGATCTCGTGCTGAGAAGGGCGCTATATAAATAAAGTTTTACTTACTTAACTTGCGTATTTATACCGTTTTTATTCTCCCTTCTCAATTTTGTATGTTCCTTTTTTTGTGATTAGTGTTGTCTTGTCTGTTTTTATGCTGCCATCTTGGCCAGGTCTCCCTTGCAAAAGACATCCTTCATCTCAGTGGGATTAACCTGGTTAAATTAAATCAGCAACACGGCTGAGCTGGAGCCTCAGCAACACGGCTGAGCAACATGGTGATCAATGACTTGTCAGGATAATCAAAGGGGCCCTGGCCGTTCTCATAACAACAAAGCCGTGCACAGGAAAATGGCTGATGAATAAGGTAAAACAGCAAGACAATCAAACCCGATCATGTTTTCTTTTAGGCCTATAATGGTTCTGGGTTTGTGGACGATCATCAGTACATAACATGTGGTACAATACTATGACTAACCAGCATCTCCATGAAGCCTTTCAGACACCAGAAGGACTCCACCTCGTTCTGGGTGACAAACAGGAGGGGGGCCAGAAGGTCACTCATCCCCTGAACATAACCTAGAGATACAAGAGGATAGACAGACAGAACAGTCAGTGAGGTATGGTAACCATGTCTGGCATTCACTGGCTGTACGTATGTGTGTAATTAAAAGATGATTACTGGTAGTCCAGGTAGGGGCAAATTGACATCAATAAGCAATATGGGTGAAATGTTGATTTAATGTTTTAAAATGTCTTTGGAATAGAACACATTGCAAACACGTGGCACATGATGACACTGATAAGTGTATGCCGAGAGGAGAGGCGTACCGAGGTCGAAGTTGTACATGCAGTACGTCATCAGCACGTCGTGGAGCAGAGTCAGTCCGGGGTTGTCGTTCCCAGAGAAGAAGGCGTTTTGTCTGTCCGTCCTGCTCACGTCTCTCTCTGTAGGACCAAAGACACAACTTTAACATCCAACGCTCTAACGAGCAGCCGACCACCAATGAGATGAAGGAATCTGTTTTGACAGATGGCGGGGCGGACCTATCAGGCTGCGGTATCCTCGGAGGAGGGAGTTCCTGTTCTCCTGTTCTTCACTGACCGACTTCCACTGCACCTTCATCCTGAAGTACTCATCCCTGAGGAGACACAGAATTGGGTGGAATGAATGGGACAACCAGAGGTGTAATAACCAATTGGTATAGATCCACAATGTTGTGAAGGATCAGATTAAACCGAATATGTATATTTATTTATATATATATATTTAATTGTATTTGTATATCGTTTGATATCCCCTGTATATTCCTTGTACAATATGCATTGAATATCCCCGTTTCTACTAAACAGCCCATAATAGTTTCATTCTACCATTGGACGAGAACCTGGCGCCAGGTTGCCATACCCCTAGGTCCAAGTTCAATCGTGCCGCCTAACATGTCGAGGCAACCCCCGGTTCCGCGCAGTAATATGTCGGGCGAAATACGTATGGTACTATTTGTTCATAGCGCATATATATATGGCGCCAGTAAAGTAGAACTTTCTTTTAGTCCAGTTCTTTACCCTCCAACAGAGTGACAGACGCAAAAGCCTCCCCACGACGCACGTGCGGTGTAGTAAGGCCTACTTGGCCCAGAATAGGCATTGAGATATCGTGTAGATTAATAGTTGAATGGTCATAGTTTGGCACCATACCGTCGAGTTGGACGTATTCTATTAAGCTAATAATAGTCTATTTATGTATGGTGCATCGTTCGGTTAGAGTTCTACAGTCATCAGTACACCCATCGTTCCTGACGTTATCTGGACGCTTAACCAGGCTGGTCAGACCCCTAGTGGTGATTGCATCCGAGGAGCTCCGGGCCAAGAGCGACTGGACCTGTATATTGGATTACTCTACCCAGACGACGGCGAGCCTTCCCCGGCTTGGATTATGCTTTGTGTGCTTTGATTATTCCATGGATAAAGGCCAACACTGCGGAGTGTTGGAATTACCCCCCGGAGAGGACTCCAGGTGAGACGGCGCTCTACACGTGAGGTCGCCTCACGTCTCTCCGTTGTGGACCGGCAGATACCGTTCCACAGAGGGTCCAGCTGTATTCGTCTGCGGCCCGAGGTTCTGTGGGCACCGTGTCCAAGACTTTGGATTCTCCCAAGACACCGTCGGCCAGATGGGATACCGCCAGCGGCTTCTCTAACCCCCCCCTCCTACTGTCTTACAACCAGCGGGAACCCCCCCCCCCCCCTTAGTGTATCCAGCTATAATCATTTAAGTACCATCGCTATCGTTTCCTAAATATTCCAGGTTGTATACTTACTCCCTGCGCAACCAGAGATTGGACATTCAATGTTGATTTACCTACGAATACTCATTTGCCATAGAAGTGCATATTCCATATTTCAAATCATAAATGTAATTAAGTGATCGTTGTATACACCCTTTGCTGTATTAAACCTTCGATTTGGTACATTTGTGTTGGTTCGTTTCATCAGGTGGGAAAGTGTTCATCATACTTATATCTTGTACTGGGTGGCCAGAAGTTAAAGTACATGAGGTAGTGGTATTAAATATCATATCTAACAATACAGTCAGGGAATTGTACCCCTCAGTTACACACAACCATAGACGGATATAAAAAGCTAGATGACTCACCCGCGCTGCTGGCCAATTGAGACCGACGTTGCCACATGGCAGCCATCTTGCCACAGGCAGCACGCTCACTCATAACATGAATGTCTATGGTGCATGTACTATTGAAATAACCATAGCTTGCTACATTTTCAACCGATTTTCAAACGTTTGGTTTGTTATAAACGTCAGAGATGTTAAGATTCAAGATTGTTAGTCATATGCACAGTTAAAACGACAGTTTGCCATACAATAAAAATCTTACTTTGCTAGTCCACCCTTCACAAAAAAAAAAAAAAAAAAAAAAAAAAAAAAAAAAAAAATCACACAGTACTTAACCTAAACATATTTAAATACAAGCGAGTGCTAGAAAATAAGGTAAAATAGATAAAAATATATATACAAGGCACAGTGAGTTACATTGCACGTTCCGATCATGTGAATGGAGGTGACAGTGGGTCACAGCAGCAGTTAAAAGTGTGTTTAGTGATTCATAGTTCATAGTAGAAGGTGTGTGTGGAGGGGAGGGGGGGGGGGGGGGGGCTAGGCATTCAAGAGTCTGATGGCCTGTGGGTAGAAACTGTTTGTCAGTCTCGTAGTTCTGGCTTTCAGACTCCTATATCGCCTGCCTGATGGCAGGAGGTTGAAGAGTCTGTGTTGGGGGTGTGTGCTGTCCTTAATTATGTTGTGTGCTCTCCTGGTGGCCCTGGTAGAGTAAATGTCTTGTAGTGAGGGGAAGGCTGCTCCAGAGATGTACTGAGCAGTTTTAATCACTTGTTGGAATGCCTTCCTCTCCTTAGCAGTGCAGTTTCCATACCAGACCGTGATTGAGCTGGTAAGGACACTCAACTGTACTTCTATAGAAGTTATTGAGAATCTTGGGTGGCATGCCAAATTTCTCAGCCTTCTTAGGAAGTACAGTCGTTGGTGGGATTTTTTAATTATATGTTGGGTGTTGTGAGCCCAGGTTAGGTCCTCGCTGATGTGGATACTGGATACAGAGGAATTTAAATGTTTTAACTAGGGATGTCCCGATCCGATCGGGGGCCGATCACGTGATTTTTAGAAGATCGGGATCAAAAAAATATAAAAAAAAAATCAGGATTATTTTTTAATTTATTTTTACTTATTTTTTTTATTCAACAAACATGACCATGTTCACGTCTTAAACTCATACTGAGGCCTTAGTTTTGGTTTTAAATTGCATATCATCATTAATTTATTTATCGTCACAGAGCAGAAGAATTTTGCCAAAACAAACGTATTTCCTTTGATTTAATTATACATCTAATGATTTATGTCATGGATGAGGGACATCCACTAGTTGCAGAACTTGCAGTCACCTGATTTTTACAGACAATGGCGCCATTGCTCTCATGAAGCAGCAGGTTGGAGGCGGAGTTTTTAGATTACTCCGGTTGCAATGCCTCGCTTGAATGAAGTTAACTTTTCACCTGGATAACGTCAACATTCAGGGTGAATGTAATGTGAGAAATTGGGATGAGAGAAAGATTTTTTTATATATATATATATTTTTAATCGGATCGGGAAAGATCGGTATCGGTAGATACTCAAAATCACATGATCGGGAGCAAAATAATGTGATCGGGACATCCCTAGTTTTAACCCTATCCACCTCAGTCTCACCTATGTACAGAAGTGTGTGCTGTACACTCCTCCTCCTCCGTGGGTCAATAATCATCTCCTTGGTCTTGTCTGCGTTCAAGGGGAGATTATTGTCCTGACACCAGGCCACCAGTTCCGCCACCTCCCTTCTGTACGCCTCCTCAGCTCCCCCAGTGATCAGTCCGATGACTGTAGTATCATCTGCGAATTTGATGATACTGGTGTTGTTCTGGGAGGCCACACAGTCGTGTGTGAAGAGGGTGTACAGTAGGGGGCTCAGCACGCAGCCCTGGCTGACTGGGGCCTATTTGTAAGAAAGTTCAGCACCCAGTCACAAAGAGCCGGTGTCAGACCCACAGTGAGGAGTTTAGCAGAGAGTTTGTGTGGGATGACGGTGTTAAATGCAGAGCTATAGTCGATGAATAATAGTCTGGCATAGTCCTAAGTGGGTGAGGGTGGTGTGGATGACGGTGTTGACTGCATCCTCAGTGGACCGGTTCTGACGGTACGCAAACTGCAGAGGGTCCAGTGTGTCTGGGATGGTCTTCTTGATGTGTGACATGACTATCCTCTCGAAACACTTCATCACTATTGGGGTGAGTGCAATGGGACGATAGTCATTCAGACAGGTTACAGTGTTTTTCTTTGGCAGGGGCACGATGGTGGTGGTCTTGAAGCAGGTTGGCACAACAGCTTGTGCTAGTGACAGGTTGTAAATGTCAGCAAGTACGTCAGCCAGCTCTGATGAACAGGCCCTGAGGGCACGGCCGGGGATGTTGTCTGGGCCGGCTGCCTTCCGTGGGTCTGTTCTCCTCAGAACCGCACGTACCTCTGGTGGGTCCTGCACATTGAGTGGTGGGTCCTGCGTGCGCTGCGTGTAGTTATCATACTGCATACTTATAATGGACTTTCATATGTAATAGGTGTTAGGCTAAAACTTAAGCTTTGCTTCATGGAACTGAAAATCCCAGGCTTATGTCAAACTGTCAAAAAAGTTATCCAGCAAACTTTAAGTTACGAGGTACGGGCCCAGACCCTATACTCAAACATTTACAATGGTTTAAGAAAGTGCAATCCATCTACGAATCAAACGTTTCACAAATGAGGATATACTCCACATTTATATAGTGCAAAAGAAATACCAGATTGTAGCTTCTGTGTGTGCGTTCAGTAGAAAGCTATCCGACTGAAAGCTAGCCTAGTTTAGCACAAATTAATGGAAGCGAATACGGACCACTAGCCTAGCTTAAAACTATGTGAGAGGTGTTTTTGGCCAACAGCTAGGCTAGCTGGTGCACATTTCCCATAATGTTGTTGAAATGCTAAGCGCATTTCCCACAATGTTGGCTCCTTTAATCAAAGTGAGAAGCGGCGCGGACTGATGAAACTCACGTCTTCCCCCTCAGAATGTCCACCCTCTCACTGGCAGTGCTGTCCCACGGATAGAAACCCAGGAGAAACTTCCATATGTCATTCCTCAGCGACGGTGTGATGCCCTGCGAGACGGCAGACAGAGGTATGAATGGTAGGACAGCAGGACACAAACCTGCTTCAAAACACAAATCGGTTCCACAGATCTATCCTCCTTACCCCTCTGAACACCAGTTGCTTGATTCCCTCCGGGTTCTGTACACGTCCCTCGTGGTCCATAAACTCCTCCCACTTGTCCAGGGGTTGTCCCCTGGTTACCGATGGACTGGGACCCAGCTCCGCCCCCTGGAGAGACAGACAGACGGACACAGAATTTCATATAACACTACTTTGTCTTGATGACGTCTGAAACCATCAGTGATCTCCATCTCTATAGACGGTTTCAACTTGGCAACAATAGCAAACATAAGCCAGCATTCTAGAACAGACTGTTTGATTTACAGTCAGTTGTTAATATTAGCAAACACTGCAACAGGAATCACCTGTCGTCTTAGCTGTTTCCTAGCAACACATCAAAACGTCAATTATTAGCCTTAATCATCTACTTTTATTTCCTTCAATCATTGAACACAACAGCTCTATAGGGGACAGGCCTGCAAAGCTCTTGCTCAGCATGGGAAATAGTAAATAATAATAATAATAACTTTATTTGTATAGCACTTTTCATACAGAGGTTGTAGTTCAAAGTGCTTCACAACAGTAAAAAATACAGGCATGAGCGAGCATAGCAAGGTATGGTAAATCACAGTGTTTCACATTAGGATCTAGCATCCCAATAGGCTGTTTACAGTTTCATTCAGTAATACAAATAAAATAGTTTAAAATGATTAAGTTTAAAAATAGTCAAAATTATAAAATAAAACGGACATACAGTAAAAAATACAGGCATAAGCGAGCATACAAATAAAAAATGTAAATAGCAAGGTTACAGTAAAAAGTGTGATAAGATTGTTCAATCAGATGAAAATGGCCCAGTTAGGAGAATCAACCTTGGCTAGGCGGTGATGTTCACGATGTACCTAACTGGAATGTTAAACAACTTTGAAAAGATTTAGGTCAAAAGTCATCTTCTCCTCACAACAGACCATCAAATATTTGCCTGCATTACCACACAGTGAAATGCCTGAGCAAAGAGATGGGTTTTAAGCTGTCTTTTAAAGATGTCTAGAGAGTTGGCTTCTCTGATGTTTTGGGGTAGTTTGTTCCACAGTTTTGGGGCATAGTTGATAAAGGCTGCATTACCGATCCTCTTTTGACTGTTTCTGGGAGCCTCTAGTAGTCCAGCAGCTGATGATCGCAGTGTTCTTGCTGGTGTGTAATTTATTAGAGTGTTGGCGATGTAGCTAGGTCCCTGTCCATTTAGAGCTTTGTATGTAAGGAGAAGGACCTTAAAGTCAATTCTAAATGTTACAGGAAGCCAGTGTAAAGCAGCTAAGACTGGACTAATGTGCTCTCTCCTTTTGGTTCTAGTTAGCAGTCGGGCTGCAGAGTTTTGGATTAGCTGAGGTGGTTTTCTTAGGGAGACATGTGAAAAGTGCATTACAGTAGTCTAACCGGCTAGATATGAATGCATGAATTAGCTTCTCAGCATCGTTCTGATTAATAAATGGTCGTACTTTTGCTATATTTCTGAGATGGAAGAACAATGTTTTTTTCGTCACTTTGCTAATATGAGAATTGAAGTTCAGTTCTGAATCTATGATAACCCCGAGACTAGTGACCTCAGATTTGATCCAAGGGGTTAGTCCTCCCAGGTTCTTTATTAATGTTTCTTTTTTAGTTTTGGGGCCGATAATTAGAATTTCAGTTTTGTTCTCGTTTAGTTTCAGGAAGTTCTTACTCATCCATTTATTTATTGCCAGTAAGCAGTCTGTAATGGAGCTAATCGCTGTATCATTTGGTTCAGCAGATATGTACAGTTGCGTATCATCCACATAGCTATGGAAATCTACATTATGTTCTCTGATGATATCACCCAGCGGTAACATGTAAAGGGAGAAGAGTAAAGGACCTAAGCAACTCCCTTGTGCAACTCCATAGTTGTTGTCGTATATATCAGACATGTGATCTCCTAGTTTAACATAGAATTTCCTCCCTCTGATGTATGTTTTAAACCAGCCTAGCACATGTTCTGAGAAACCGAAATACTATCAAATTGTTTATTTAAACCAGTATGTGCATGTTGTGCGGGTGTGTTGAGAGAGAGAGAGAAAGAGAAAGAAAGAGAGAGCTACGTGAGAGTATTGTGCATCAAGCTAGATCAGCTGGAGAGAGAGAGAGATAGAGAATAGAGAAATGTCTTGCTGCTGCACATTTCCCTTGACTTATGATTGCAAATTAAATTACGATAAAGCAGTAAAACAAAACAGGACCCATGGAAACAGCAAAAACAATTAATGTAGACCTTCTAATAGAGACCAGGCTTTATTTGTCAAAACATGTAGCCATACCCGGTCAATAAAAGGGACAGACTGTTTTTAATGGTAAATACTTGACATCTGCTTTCAACAGGCGAGTACAGAAACCTATGTTGACTTACACAGGTGATGAGCTCAAACCCAGGCTCCTCGTCGGCCGAGTGGGGTGCGTTAGGGTCCAGATTACGAGGGTGGAGGGCGGAGTCCGGTGGCCGAAGAGCCCCCCGAAAGAAATTGGTGACTTTGGAGAATCCCCCGAAGGTGGTGGCATAGGGGTCCTGGATGAACCTCTACACGGGGCACGAGGGAGAGAGTTGCAGACAGAAACAGAGAGAAGAGACATTTCACAGTTCATTTGACCATCTAAAAGTTCTTAAACATTTCCAGCCTGCAACCCGGACTTAAAAGGAGCATTTCACAGCATTTCTCATAACTCTAGTAGAGGCCCAACTCGAGGAAAGTTGAAGAATAGTGTCTACAGTTCGCTAGAGGTCCACTCTCCTCTCTGTGACGTCACCAGGAGGAATGTCCCGTGCGGCTGAGCTCCCGAGACACAGAACAAGAGTTACATGTCCGATTGTCACATGTCCTCCTCACAACGAGAGGATGAGGGCTGAAATGAGCAGAGTGCCCTCTTAACTCTTTCTGCGCCAAAAACGACTGTACTCGTGTTTCGTCGCCAACGCTTGAGTGACAAAAACGAGTATACTAGTTTTTGGATCCTTTGATCATTTTCCTTTGATCCCCGTTCTAAACACTCGCTCGGAGCTCCCTGGGTCTCCCTGGCACAGCTGCCTACATTGGAATTGCAATGACGATTGAATCCCGCCAGGTGGCAGTATCGCCTACCTTTTGAACTGGGGATATCAGTTGTCTTCCAGTACTGAGTTACCTCCAGCTGCTTCCGCCTCGGACTGTGGATCAGGACATAAAAATCGGCCGGAGATAGGGCGGCTACGTGGCGTAGTGGGCAAGGCGCTCGCCACAAAATGCTGGAGACGCTGGGCTCGTCAGTTCGAGCCCAGCGCTCCACATTTGATTTCAGTTTAGCTGGTCGTCCGTACTAATACACATTGGCCGTATTAGGGGGTGGGAAACTGATGGGTGGGGATCGGGCGTTGTGGACAGCGACTCCTACAGGTCGGTTGGTGCGCCTGCGCAGTAGAATCAGGAAGTGTCGGGGGCAGCGTGAGCCTCCCACGCGTTACTCCTCGCCACTGAGAGATCGAGCTGCGCAGGTGAAAAGATGCGACTGCTGTTACCTCAAGTACCGAAGGGGACTTGTGCTATGTATGACTTAGTCCACATTGCAGCCGGCTTGTGGGAGGCAAGAAACAGCGTCCGTGACAGGGGAGGGTTGAATTGGATGATACGAATTGGGATGGGAGAAAATATGGAAAAATGGGAGAAAAAGTGGATAAAAAAAAAAAATCTGCCGGAGATTTGGTGCCTCAGAACTATTCTTTCCCGTATGATAGCCATGATTACCAATATACACGAGTAATGGCGATCGCCATGGGACAACTGGGATTTATTCATTTTGGAGTACCTTCTGACTGAGGTAAGGTCTATTTTAGGTAACCTGCTGGTATTTATTTTTACCTAAAACATGCTTCTGTACCGATCACAGTGTCGTATCTTACCGGACCTAAACATGCTTTTGGTAACGATCGCAGTTTCGAGTTAAAACGACACCCCCCCCCCCTTGATGATTTTGTGAAGACACATATGTATATGGTATATACCTTTGATTCTGAAGTATTTGGAGTTTCAGGCAAGCAACCCGAACGATGGGCATAATGCATTTAACGCGTCATATCTCGCGATCTAGGAAAGACTGGAGACTGGATTATTTTGGAAAGGGGCGATGTTTAGCATGGAATAGCGCACAACCTACATTATGTAGAAATTAACTGGTTAGTGAGTGTTGGACTATGAACAATGCCTGTCAAATGAGCCATACTATTGTCTCCATAGCTATAATACAGAACACACGATGGGTCCGCAAACATCGCTAAAATGTTCAATAACGCTGGCGCCATTGAGTAGAGATGGGAAAACAGCGTGGCGGTCAATGAGTTAAGGAATTAGCCTGACCTTGGGGACCCAGTCACATTAAAACATACAGGTGCTCTTATAGAGTGAGGACCCAGTCACATTCAAATATACTGTATTTATCTGGACATAGTCCTTTTACATACTATATCTATATCTGTACCAGTGTTAATTTTGGCAGCCATTTTCATTTTAGTTTTAGTCTTAGTCATGTGTCAAGTGCTCCTTTTTCATTTATCATATTTAGTCATCTTCATTTATTTTTCGTTTAGTCAGTTTTAGTCAACTAAATGTCTGAGCATTTTAGTCTTAGTCCGTTTTTTTTTCCGACGAAAACGGATGACATTTTTGTCTATTTTTAGTTAACCCTTTATCTGCCAGGGATTATTCTGATCTTAATCACCTCTCTGCCACCACTGTAAGTCTATGGAGATGTTCCCCTTCTTTGCAGGGCTATAACTTTTTAAATTGTATTGCTAAATTGACATTACTATGGCCCATTCAACGTCAAGTATCTATCGTTTAGGATGTAGCAACGTTCTACTTTTTCATTCACATATTCATACTAAAATACGGTCTAAAGTATAAATATGTTTTTATCGTTTTCTGCAGCATTCTGCAGAACGTGAGTTATAGCCATAAATACACATTATATTAGATCATCAAATGTAGTTTGATACCGATTGACGTCAGATTAAAAATTTCAATTGTACAAGGTCCTAAACGTCATGCCTCATCTGCTGGTGACCGGAGGGGGGGGGGTTTATAAGTCTGTGGCCGACGTTAAATCATTTATGTAGTATGGGACCTGTGACCCATTTTGAGCCCGAACCCATCGTTTATGAACATTGTTTATAACTCCATATTATAACTCAAAGTTAGTTGTGTACAAACCAGACTACAAAACCACAGCCACAAAAGGCATGCAACACTAAGCTGTTTAGCTGTTATAGTCAAGTCCTTGCATCATAATCATGGATTGGATCTTTAATACTTTAAAATGCACAATGTGCCACCCTATCGCATCTTCTCCTTGTGGAAGAAGAAGAAGAAGAGGAAGAAGAAAACTGTACCGAAACAAGATCGGTGCCGTCGTCAAAGAGCTGCAGCTCGTCGAAGGACTGAGAGAGGGCGCCAGAGTCGTGGGGATAGGCCAGGAACAGTCGCCCGTCCACCGGTGACCTGTTGGTCAGAGAGAAACACAGATGCTCTACAGTCAGAGAGACGGAAATAACAGGCCACAAACTGGGAGATTGATAAGAAAAGACAATCATGTGACGTTGTTCCTATCATGTGATGTGTCAGCTGCTTGGCTAACCGTCATCAAGATTATTATTATTTTTTTTACAATACAGAATGAACCCAACAGCAGATGAACAAAAAGAAGCTGTTAGTTTCTACTCACGGGGCCAGGATGATATACCGCTGCAGGGCCCTCAGCAGCTCCCTGGTTCCTCCCCTGTGAAAGTGCAGAGGAGGCAGCGGGTGGCCCCCTCTGCTGGTCAACACCAGGAAGTTACGGCCCAGGGAGAAGCGGGCCCTCCGCATGGAGTAGAGCTCCGAGAGTGGCAGGGAGAAGGACCACTGACCCCCTGCTGACATGAAGGGAGAGTTTATTCATCTGCTATAAATGGTACGGTGGACTGCAGGACTGTATGGTGGACTACAGGACTGTATGGTGGACTGCAGGACTGTATGGTGGACTGCAGGACTGTATGGTGGACTACAGGACTGTATGGTGGACTGCAGGACTGTATGGTGGACTACAGGACTGTATGGTGGACTACAGGACTGTATGGTGGACTACAGGACGCGTGAATACTTTCCCTAAGCGGGTTGTACTTCCACATTCGGTTTGCGCGATCTGATTGGCCACTGACGTTTCTGGTCATGTGACATGTGCGCCAATCGTGTGACGGCAAGTTCTGCGCCTATTTCCGGGTCTAACAGCCTGCAAACTACCTAACGCCTAGTTTATCACTGGTTAAGCTTATGCGACTCTTTCGAAGTTGGTTAAGGTTAGAGTTTGGAATCAGGGCTGGTGTTCTATCGCCCTGCTCTAAGACAAACTCTAACCTTAACCAACTTCGAAAGAGTGCCTAAGCTTAACCGGTGGCAGAACTTGCCGTCACACGATTGGCGCACATGTCACATGACCAGAAACGTCAGTGGCCAATCAGATTGCACAAAAGTACAACCCCCTTAGGGAAAGTATTCACGCCTACAGGACTGTACGGTAGACTGTAGGACTGTACGGTGGACTGTAGGACTGTACAGTAGACTGTAGGACTGTACGGTGGACTGCAGGACTGTACGGTGGACTGCAGGACTGTACGGTTGACTACAGGACTGTACGGTGGACTACAGGACTGTACAGTGGACTACAGGACTGTACGGTGGACTACAGGACTGTACAGTGGACTACAGGACTGTACGGTGGACTACAGGACTGTACGGTGGACTACAGGACTGTACGGTGGACTACAGGACTGTACGGTGGACTACAGGACTGTACGGTGGACTACAGGACTGTACAGTGGACTGGACTACAGGACTGTACAGTGGACTACAGGACTGTACGGTGGACTACAGGACTGTACAGTGGACTACAGGACTGTACGTGGACTACAGGACTGTACGGTGGACTGTACGGTGGACTACAGGACTGTACAGTGGACTACAGGACTGTACGGTAGACTGCAGGACTGCACGGTGGCAGTAGTAGTCAAACCAATACGCTGTCAGAATTACAAACTCATTAATTACCCAACTCAGGTTGCTTTTCCACCGCCATTGTGTTTTTCGAAATATGTGAAAGTGAGTTAGTCATCAGCTCATTGAAATTCATTTGTAGTGATCTAAGAAAATAAAGCTGGTGGCAAAGTGAACTAGAAGGGCGCTAGAGAGAGATGTGAACACCCGCTCACTAGCGGGAAAAGCCCCCCCCCTCGTCTGTGCAACGTCAGCCATGTACAGTAGGCTATGCTTACTGTGAAAATGTATTAGCCTACACTACACAGAGAGACGCCCCTCTGCCTGCGCATCTCCATCAACTACAGCTGTGACCGGTTTGATTGAAAATTGTATTAACAGATTGCAGAATGGGTACAATCCAGTACGGCTCAATACACACAATTGTTAAGGGGATGCAGACCAGAGAAAGACTTTTGTCTTGTTTACATCAGGGTCCCCCATTTTCAATTCATCATGACAATTATGACATACTGTTACATCCAGACATTTATGACATACAAGATATACAAATATACAGTACTGTAAAATAAAAGACAATATATACATAAGACATACATAAAAGGAAATATATACATTCGAGGGGGAAGAAACTGTACATTGGGTGGGTGGGTGGGTGGGGGGGGGGGGTTTGGACATTTACCTATATAAACAATACAATACTAGTGTATGTGACCACTTGTAAGACTACTATAGCTTGCTAGGCTGGATTTTGCTAGGCTATATGTTGTGAAGGGCCAGATTAAACCGAATATATATATTTATTTATATATATATATATTTAATTGTATTTGTATATTCTCTAATATTCCCTGATATCCCTTGTATATTCCTTGTACAATATGCATTGAATATCCATTCTAGCCTACTGAACATCCCATAATAGTCTCCATTCTACTATTGGTCGAGACCTTGGTGCCAGGCTGCCATACCCCTCAGACCCAGTTCAAACGTACCGCTCCACATGTACGAACAAGTCCTAGTTCCGCGTAGGAATCTGGCTACCGCACCACTAATGGGACTATTTGTTCATAGTGCGTATATATACTGCGCTACTAAAGTAGGACTTTCTTTTCAGTCCAGTTTCTTACCCTCCAATAGAGTCACAGACGTAAAGCCTCCCCGCGACGCCACGTGTGGGAGTAAGGCCAAGTTCGCCTACCATCGGTATTGAGACATCGTGTATATTAATATTTGAATAGTCATATTTGGCACTATATCGTCGAGTTGGACGTAGTCTATTAAGCTAATAATAGTCTGTTAATATATAGTGCTTCGTGCGGTGAGAATACTACCGTAGTCAGTACCCCATCGTTTCGGGCAGAGAACTGGCTGCTTACCCAGGGTGGTTGACCCCATGTGAAGCTGCACCCGAGGAGCCCCAGAGCCGACGAGCGAGTGGACCTGTATACCGGATTATTCTACCGACGACAGCCCGCCTTCCCAGGCACGGATTATGCTTTGTATACTTTGATTATTCCATGGATAAAGACCCCCGACACTGCCGTGTGTTGGAACCCCCCCCCCTGGAGAGGACGCAAGGTGAGGAGACGCTCTGCAAGACGAGGTCGCTTCACGTCTCTCCCCCGTGGACCGGAGAGAGCCGGCCCACAAAGAGTCCACCTGCTTTCATCTGTGGTCCAAGGATCGCCGGCGCATTGAACGGCACTACAGTGGGTTCACCTGGGATACCCTTGGCCGGACGAGGCAGCCGGATTCTACCCCCCCCCCCCTCCTACTCCTGTCGGCTTACAAGCGACCGGATTAACCCCCTCTAGTGTATCTAGTATATAATCATTAAAGTATCATTGCTGTTATTCCTTAACTATTCCAGGTCGTATATTTACCACCTGCGCCTTCAGAGATTGGACATTCTCTATTGATATACCGACGAATACTCTTTGCCATAAAAGTGCATACTATTTCAATTCATAAATGTAATTAAGTGATTAAGTGCTTGTTCTACACACCATCGCTGTGTAGAAATAAAGACCTGTTTCGACTTCGTACATTTGTGTTGGATCCGTTTCATCTACGTGAGAGTGTTTATGATAATATATTTATGCCGTGTACTGGGTGGCCGAATATTAAGTACAAAGGTAGTGGTAGTAAGTATCATATCTAGTAATACAGTCAGGGAATTGTACCCCTCAGTTACACTATATAAAGATAGACTGCTATTTATTCTATGTTGAAAGAAATTTAGACCACAGCTGTATTTATTATGGTGGCTTTTAAATAAACAGGTACATCCCCACCCTAGATGCATTTAGCCTACAGGCAGTCTGTTGTCATAATGAATCTAGTCAACTTCCCCTTGTAGATTGGACTGATGACTGCCCCATTTTTTACCAAAATATTGGTGAAGTTAGTACCAAAGTATTTACCTGGCAATAAGTTAGTACCAAAGTATTTACCTGGCAATATTTCCTACACATGATTTAGTCAATATCCTTCCTTGTATATTCTGAAGAGGGGATGTGCAAAGGGCCAAGTGATGCGCAGTTCCAAGTGACGCAGGGCTCCAGACTAACTTTTTACATTGGTTGCACAAGTGCGCCTAACTTTTTCATTTAGGTGCACCAGCACATAATTTAGGTGCACCCAAAAATTTTCACTGCGCCTTTTGCCGCTGCAATAATACATTTTAAGCATTACCTTTACCATTACCTTTTTTGTCAGTTCCCATACACATTAGTAATTTCTTAAGATGTTATGTAAATGATTGTAAAAAATAACATTGTATTACAGTTAGCTCACAAAGTCCAACCCTTCACTTTTTTATGTCTATTTTAACACATTCAGCTCAGCTCCAGTTAGAGCTGTCCCCAAGCATGTTTTTGGGATTCGAACATTCGCCAGGGTATTTCGAACGGATGTTCGAACCATCGTTTTTAATCATGCAAACAATTTGCTCCTAAATAGTGAGGTGTAGTCTGACGTCACTTTGTGTACAGTCTCCTAATGTAGTCTCCTCCCCATCATATGTATATATTCTCTGTTAGGATCTCTGGGTAACAGTACTGTATATTTTTGTTATGTTTTGTATGTATGTTTTTGTTACAGCCTCCCACCCCCCCTTTGCTTTTTGGACAGGCTGCTTTTGTATATAAGAATTTGTTCTTAATTGCTTGCCTGGATAAATAAAGGGGTAATAAATTGGGGTAAATAAAGGGGTAATAAATATTTGCATATCGTCCAGTCCAGTCCAGAAAATGGGGGACCCTGATGTAAAGACAAACGTCTTTCTCTGGTCTGCATCCCCTTAACAACTTTATTTAACAGATTGCAGAATGGGTACAATACAGTACGGCTCAATACACACAATTGTTAAGGGGATGCAGACCAGAGAAAGACGTTACACACCCACACACACACCCAGACCTCAGATTCATTTCCTGATGAATTGAAAATGGGGGACCCTGATGTAAACAAGACGAAAGTCTTTCTCTGGTCTGCATCCCCTTAACAATTGTGTGTATTGAGCTGTACTGTATTGTACCCATTCTGCAAATCTGTTAATAAAGTTTTCAATCAATCAATCAAACCTGCTGGGAGCTGGGAGCACCAGTGCGACAAGGGAAAACATTAAGTCGCACTGAACTGATTTTCGGTGGCACAGTGCGCCTAAAATGGTCGCACTCTGGAGCCCTGTGACGGCTGCAATGATGCTCGTTAACTATCATGAATGAGACTCTGAAATACTGGAGATTAAGGGAAGAAATGGCTACATAAGAGCACAGGGAGCGCCCCAGGGAAAGAGGAGTGACTGCAGATGATCTGACTAGCTAGCTCCATACCATACATACAGACACTACAGGCCATCATGTGAGAGAGAGAGAGAGAGAGAGAGAGAGAGAGAGAGAGAGGGAGAGAGCGATGGTCATGCCCTTTGAGAACACAAACAGCAAAGACCAATGTCTGGAACGTGATAACGTTTCCCTAATAGCAAAACACTGTAAATACTTCACCTACTGTAGTGTAGAAACACAACACTGCTAAGCTGACACAATCTTGTTAAGAGATTTGCTGAAAAAATAATTGTTCTTGTGCGCAGATCACTAGATGTATCAACTTATATTATTTTTAATATTATTAATTATTACAAATGTCCTGGTTGAGAACAAGACGACAGTGGCCAAATGAGCAGTAGCCACCTGAATTTCCTTGCTGGGATAATAAAATAGACTGTGCACCTTGTACATGTACATGATCATGGCTGATATAACAGCAGAGTAAACTCTTACCAGTCTCTTTGACCGGGGGGTGTTGACAATCTCTCTTCACTGTGCTGATGACGGCCCAGTCTGGCTCATACCCGGGGTCAAAGTTCGTCTCCTCCTCCCCTCCTTCTCCATCCTGACATCAAAGAGCGGGTAGGTGTGGAATACATTTGAGTTGGAAAATAATTACAAGGTATTTCAGTCCTTTTACACGTGAATAAAATTTGTTTAGTGTGTTCACTTACTTTTTTAGTGTAGAACACAGCAGGGGCGTTTCGGCCCTCGTCCTCTAGGGGGCTCCACTCTAGAGCTGGCTCTCCTCCCTGCAACAGAACAACATTCATCCTAAGGGTGGATAAATCTACATATACCTCCGCCCCTTGGTTGAATAACAAAATATGTGAGCTCAGACATAAGTGTAGCAAAACAGAGGCAATGGAAATCTTCCAACCTCCAAGTACATCGTCTCTATCTCAGAGAGTTGATATTCAAATTGAACAATCCAGGGCTACTTATTTCTCTCCTCCAGTAAGCACAATCCTAGTGTTATTTAAGACCATAAACTCAATCGTTCTTTTTTTTTCCTTCTTTTATTTTTTTAATTTAATTTATTATCTTTTTCAACTGCAAAGTAAAACTTTGTCAACATGTTTTATCTAATAAAATAAAGTTCAGTCTGTTCATCTCACTTGAATAATTTTTATTGCAGAACATGGTATTTTCTCATCTGTGTTGCATGTACCTGACAAACTGAACTGTTTGTATTACAGTCATATTCCAACTTAACTGAATGCACATGTGTGTGTGTGTGGACTACTGTACTATTACAGGTATTGAAATGAACAATGTAACTTCCTTATAAAAAAATTAAATAAATATTTTACATAGGAGACAGCCAGCAGCCTCTTTTCACCTGGCAGCAAGGACTCTCATTGGTGAAGTGTAACGCGTGGGAGGTGACACTACCTTCACCATTTCCCTCCCTCGCTGTGCAGGCGCCCTGACCGACCTGTAGGAGTCGCTGTTTACAACGACCAGATTACCACCCACCGGCTTCCCTCCTGCTGACACTGCCAATTGTGCCAGTATGACGACGTCCAAGCCAGAGGCACCGCTGACAGCCGGATTCGATACCAGTGTCTGCGGTGGTAGACAGACGCTTAGTCCGCTGTGCTACCCGGCCGCCCGGTACGGGTTTTCGGTACAGTGGGGGAAAGTTTGGCTTTCCATGTTCCACTCAGGGGTGATGTAGTGTGCAGTAACTAATTGTACTTGTAGGGCTGTCAACGAATATTCTATATTGAAATTAATAATCGACTTGTAAAAAAAAATTATAATAATAATAATATTAGATTGTGAAAAAAACAGCCCCCGGTGGGCGGCCGTTAGTGGTTAACATACCGTTGTATTCGTTCAGTACACTACAGCCGTTCGGTACGGTACGGTACACACTGAAACTGTTCGGTTCGGTACGGATACGTGTACCTTTACACCCCTAATGTGCATACATCTACATATATGATGTACATAAATCTACATATATGATGTACATAAATCTACATATATGATGTGCATACGTCTACATATATTATGTGCACACATCTGATGTGCATACGTCTACATATATTATGTGCATACAACTACATATAAGATGTGCATACGTCTGCATAATACGATATGCATACGTCTACATACGTCTACATATGATGTGCATACGTCTACATATGATGTGCATACGTCTACATATGATGTGCATACGTCTACATATATAATGTGCATACGTCTACATATGATGTGCATACGTCTACATATATAATGTGCATACGTCTACATATATAATGTACATACGTCTACATATGACATTACTTTTGCTGCATCTTTACATGGGTCTGGTTTTGTTTCTCATTACCAATGGACAAATTAAATCATACTTAAAAGAGGGAAACTCCAGTGCGAAGGCATTCATTCCCTCTATGTGGCCGTGCCAAAGAGATATCGGCGGTGGAAGGTGCTAATTTGGTAGAGCTATATATCACAATGACATGTAACTCTACCCTCACTTAATTTAGAAGAAATGTAGGTGCACAAAGTGTAACGTAAGTTCAGCCAGGAAAACAACTTGCACTGCACAGCGGTTCATTCATTTTTAGCATTCTTTCCATTTATCCTATCAGAGTCTACCCAACTTCACTCAAACCAATCAGAATGTTCGCCTCATTATAAGAGAACCAATCACTCATCATGTGCAGGCTCAAGGAGGAGCTCCTCAGTGTTTTCAGTGTCTTCTCTACCATCAGTATCTACCCTCAGAGGGAGGAGGAACTCTTCAGTGTCTTCTATACCATCAGCGTCTAGCCTCAGAGGGAGGAGGAACTCTTCAGTGTCTTCTCTACCATCAGCGTCTAGCCTCAGAGGGAGGAGGAACTCTTCAGTGTCTTCTCTACCATCAGCGTCTAGCCTCAGAGGGAGGAGGAACTCTTCTGTGTCTTCTCTACCATCAGCATCTAGCCTCAGAGGGAGGAGGAACTCTTCTGTGTCTTCTCTACCATCAGCATCTAGCCTCAGAGGGAGGAGGAACTCTTCAGTGTCTTCTCTACCATCAGCATCTAGCCTCAGAGGGAGGAGGAACTCTTCAGTGTCTTCTCTACCATCAGCGTCTAGCCTCAGAGGGAGGAGGAACTCTTCAGTGTCTTCTCTACCATCAGCGTCTAGCCTCAGAGGGAGGAGGAACTATTCAGTGTCTTCTCTACCATCAGCGTCTAGCCTCAGAGAGAAGAGGAACTATTCAGTGTCTTCTCTACCATCAGCGTCTAGCCTCAGAGGGAGGAGGAACTCTTCAGTGTCTTCTCTAAAATCAGCATCTAGCCTCAGAGGGAGGAGGAACTCTTCAGTGTCTTCTCTACCATCAGCGTCTAGCCTCAGAGGGAGGAGGAACTCTTCAGTGTCTTCTCTACCATCAGCGTCTAGCCTCAGAGAGAAGAGGAACTATTCAGTGTCTTCTCCACCATCAGCATCTAGCCTCAGAGGGAGGAGGAACTCTTCAGTGTCTTCTCCACCATCAGCATCTAGCCTCAGAGGGAGGAGGAACTCTTCAGTGTCTTCTCTACCATCAGCATCTAGCCTCAGAGGGAGGAGGAACTCTTCAGTGTCTTCTCCACCATCAGCATCTAGCCTCAGAGGGAGGAGGAACTCTTCAGTGTCTTCTCTACCATCAGCATCTAGCCTGTCTATATTCCATTGGGGGGGGGGGGGGGTGATAATCATATCACCTACAGAGGGTTCATTGCCCACAGGGTATTTTCGAGATGGGAGTCCCCATCATCCGATTGGCTTCATGTAGTTCATTACCCATAGGGTAATTCACTGTGGAGTCTAATTGCCAAAGATGTTTATATTGCAATTTAAAGTTATTCTTCCATATTCCATCCAATAGTCTTATTCTGGTTGAACTACAATAAGCCTGTAATTAGAATGTCTTAATAGCTCAATATTTCTGTATGCATCATATACACGCCATTTTCATGGCAAGGATTAGGCGTTGTCACTCTAGTGTTTTGTTTGGCCGCAGAGGACAGCTAGAACGCAACAAGTGTGTTGTAGCAACAGTGACGCTATGCTGTTGGTGTGTCATGTCATTAGCACCTCAAATGTGTTAATGAATTTGTTTGTTTAGGGAACCAGCAGACTTTGACTTGTTGATGATAGTAAGTTATTGTTAATGATGTTAGTCTGGAACATCCACCCTTATGCAACAGGGCTCTTAAAACGAATTTTAGCAGCAGTTCCCAATACACTGTAAATCAGACTTAGGTTTGACATTAAAACAGCTGACCGCATTAGCACACACACGACACGCACGCTGTGCACGCTCGCACACTAGCAGCCACTTTAACATGAGAAAGCACTCACTCATGCTGCACACGCCCACACTTATGGCCACAAAGGAAAGGTCACTTTAAAAATAGTATAGTAACAGTGTATTGCACTACCAAGGGACGTAGCATG
Source organism: Notolepis coatsorum (assembly GCF_963971535.1). Taxonomy (NCBI): domain Eukaryota; kingdom Metazoa; phylum Chordata; class Actinopteri; order Aulopiformes; family Paralepididae; genus Notolepis; species Notolepis coatsorum. The sequence continues at coordinate 29,851,280 of NC_140178.1, forward strand.
TCCTTCATGCTCTGTAAATAACTATGTACAAATACCGTGATGTCCCACTATGTTACCCGTTTATTGCACAATGTTGTTTATTGGATTCCATTATATGTTGTACTACTGTATTGCACATCGTTGCGGGCAAGACCACCCGCATTTCATTGTATACTTGTATGCCGTGACAAATAAAACTCTTGACTTGACTGTCAGCAGTTTTCCTTTCATTTTTATGTAGGCCAGATGTTCAACTGGAGCAACAATGTTGTTATGGTGCAAGTAAAAACAAACCCACGCAGTCTAACTGTTTATTTCACAGACAGCTGGATTTGTTTGTTCACAAACAGGATCTTGTAAAAATACTATTCAGGTTGACCATTTCACCATTAGTGACTTATGTATGCAATGTGCTTTTTGTTTGTATGGTGACTAGGGCTGACCTTCGAGAAAAAAAAATTGGAATTCGAAGCTTCGGGGCTGAGATTCGATTTTAATTCGAAGCTTCGAAATAAAATTTAAAAATTAAAAGAAAAAAATTATGTTGTGGGACTTGTACAGCACTTTGTTCAACTTTGTCAGTGCTGTAAAGTTTAAACCTTTTAAAATCTTAAACAAACGAAACACTTTGCTTTCATGAAATATTGTAAGCCGTCATTTGAGGCTTTATAAAAGCAGCACAATGAACACAAATCTGTCAGTGCCGAGTCCGACCTCATCTTAAATAACAAACAGCATTGCTTGTTGTAATTAACAAAGAGAGGCAGAGTTGATTTAGCAAAAAAAATATTTGTATCATAATATATATATATATTTTTTTTAATGATCTGATTTTATTTTCATATTCGAATCCCATGCCCATCAAACGAAGTTTCGAAGTATTTAAGACAGCCCTAATGGTGACATAACGCTTCGAACACACTAAATATGAAAAGGGATGATTTGATCTACTTTTTCTCCCCATTTTTCTATTTTTCTCCCATCCCAATTTCATATTATCCAATTCTACCCTCCCCTGTCTCGAACGTTGTTAGACCATGCCTCCCACTGGTCGGCTGCAATGTGGACCAAGCCTTGCATCACGTGTCCCCTCCGGTACACGAGGAGGCAGCTGTCGCATATTTCCACCTGTACAGCGCGATCTCTCAGCGGCGAGGAGTAACGCGTGGGAGGCTCACACTGCCCCCGTTGCTTCCTGATTCTGCTGTACAGGTGCACCAACCGACCTGTAGGAGTCGCTGTCCACAACGTCCGATCCCCACCCACCGGCTTTCCCAGTTTCCCACCCCCTAAGACTGCCAATTGTATTAGTATTAACGACCAGCCAAGCCGGAAGCAACGCCGAGAGCTGGGCTCGAACCCAGGATCTCCTGCGTTAGTGGCGAGCGCCTTGCCCACTGCGCCGCCATGAAAAGGGATGATCTTGATGCACATAGGAAGACATACTGAGGAATGTGGATACATTTCCACACAAAAAAACTGCCAATCAGCATAAATAAAACGCATGCTTTTTGGCTCTTTTCCTTATCGTTGGTCCAATTGCATTCTCACTTGAACAAAACTGCTGCATGGTTCAGTTGGCAACAGGCAAAGACTCACCCCATACAGATTAGATTAAAAATGTATTGTTATTATACAGCACAAGTACAACAGTATAACAAAAATAAGTTTGGCATCCAATCAGAGTGCAATGGTAACAGTCGTTCAATAGTAATATACAATGTACAGGTGATTAAACTGGATATAAATATATAAATGAGTACTACTGGGTGTAGTGCTGCTAATCAGATGTATGTACAGAGTTGTAATACCAATATGTACAGTGATACAGGTATAAAGACAGTATGGTCGTAGTCATATTGGTCCAGCAGCGCAACTAGTAAGAGTAGGTAAGGGCTATGTACAGAACAGATACAGATGTACAGGTATGTACAGACAGGTGGATAGATTGGTACTGTGTATATAAGAATTATATATATATTGTACATGCTATCATACAGAGGTATATGGGTTATATGCAGGTGTATAAGTAGCTATATAGGAGGATTATATGCAGATATGGATATATATATGCGGTAAATATAAATATAGAATGTATACGCTTATATACAGCACTGTTGTACATGCCATCATACAGAGTATATGGGTAGACTATAGTGAGGTGGGTAGTTAAGATTATTATGATTACAGTGTAGGGCAATTGTAGACAGTCAGATACAGATTGATTGATTGATTGATTGATTGATTGATTGAAAACTTTATTAACAGATTGCAGAATGGGTACAATACAGTACGGCTCAATACAAAACAACTGCTAAAAGGATGCAGACCATGAAAAAGACTTTCGTCTTGTTTACATCGGGGTCCTCCATTTTCAATTCATCAAGACATTTATGACATACAGAACTGTTACCAACTGTTTCGCCTGTTTTATTGCAACACTACTATCACCGACATCCAAGAAGGGAGATCCCCCCCTTGAACGGCCCTTCTAAGGTTTCTCTCCTCCACATTGCCTGTGGTGCATTTTTTCCTATTGCTAGGTTTTAGTGAGTTTTCCTTACCTTCAAGTGGGGTATGTCTGGGAGTGTTGCATTTATTTAATTTATTTTTAAATTGTTTGGGCTTTATGGTGTTTTTGTTTTGTTCTTGATTTATTGTGAGGTTTCTTCTTGACTTGTTTAAAGAAGACGTGTCCGGCCCATGGGGACATTAACGTGTGTTGTCGGGCCTTACAAATCAATTTGATTTGATTTGTAGTAAAAAGATATCATAAAAAATATATACATCCGAAGGGGAAGAAACTGTACATTGGCGGACCAGGGTACATAGGATGCTCGCCTGGTCAACCGGTTGTGGGGTAGTGTTGAACCAAGGGGGGGGGGGGGGGGGTTGTGCTCCAGGGTTCAATTCAACTGCACTCACCAAGACAAGCGTGAACACACCCTTGGATTTGTTAACCAAAAGCTTTCATTGGAAACTCAACAACAGACTTGGTTCAGACAGATTCACTTACCCGTTCCACAATGCGGATGAACCCAGGGATTGTGGTGTCATGGTTACTCCTCTTGGCGTTGGTGTGGAGGTATACCCCCTCCTTCTCGAATATCAGCTGAGGAGACAGAGAAAACCCCACAAAATGTTATATCGGTACAGTGTCAATTATCAAGAGTAAAACAGAGTTGAACTAGCACTTTCACTTCCAGTTCCACGAGATTCCTGAGTGATAACAGGAAAGGCAAGTGTATTCAAGGCTAAATACAGTACAGTATGTGTGAAGGGGCGGGATTAACACACTGGTATGCTTTGTGGCCAAAATGATTTTCTGATCATTAGATTGATTAGTCACGTGAAAGCGATGAGTCACCCTAGTCATGGGGACTCCTAGCCCCTTACGTGACTGCGATCTGCAAGCCAGGGGCTTTCCGCGGATACAAAAAGGGGCTAGGGGACTCCCCTCCTCCCAAACACAACAACAAGTGCAGATCCATTCAATAGCGTTACTCTAACTTAGCGTCTGTATTGTTTAGCCAGTAAGAAATAACTTTGTAAACTGATGTAAACAAGACGAAAGTCTTTCTCTGGTCTGCATCCCCTTAACGTATTGAGCCGTACTGTACTGTACCCATTCTGCAATCTGTTAATAATCAATCAATCAATCAATCAATCTAGCGTTATTTAAGACTAGTACTTGAGTAGCTACGGTGGGAGATATTATATTATGTCAAAATGATCTACACAGGCTTTTGGGGATATCAGTCTGTCTGGACAAACCACGCAGGGTCATCGAAACTCAACTCACATTAACGCTGCTAGGTGGTGGACCTCACGCGTTTAACGTTACGCTCTGGTTGTGGTTAAATGATCAGCCTAATAAAACGTTACGTAATGTCGGTCAATACTGAATAATGTTAATACACTAGCGTTTTATAACCAACTTGGTTCCGGATAAGGTTTGGTAGCTAGCTAACGCAAACGTTAGCAATAGCTAGGTTAAACGTTAGATAGGCTGGTTCATGGAATTAAAAGACTTTGCTGTGGTGACAGCGGGCCACCCAATAAACAACAGCCAGGCGGTAAGGCATTTGACAACATTTAGCCAAGAATGACATATACATTTATCGTTAAATCAGCTAAAGTTAGCTACCTTGTGATTCTCTGTCTTCGGCTCCATTCTTCTGTCGCCTCGGTGTTTTTTTTGTAGTTCTATGGGTTTTCCAAAACAAAAGTTACGTCACGCTTCCTCCTTCGGGGAAGCACCGCCCTGTAAGAAACGTCAGCCTTGAACCAATCACAGGTAAAGGATTCCTCTCTGGTTCCGGAACAGTTTTTTCTATACATCAGACCGGCACATCCGGGTACTTTATTTAGGCCGCGCCTATTAGGGAAAACTTGCCTTGATTGATTGAACATTTTATTAACAGATTGCAGAATGGGTACCGTACAATTACAGTACAGCTCAATACACACAATTGTTAAGGGGATGCAGACCAAAGAAAGACTTTCGTCTTGTTTACATCAGGGTCCCCCATTTTGATGTCATAATCAAACATTCTAGAATATTTGTGATGTCACAGTATGATGTCATAATCAAACATTCTAGAACATTTGTGTATCTATATATTAGGAAGGGGCAGAGGTGCGCTAGGTGTGGCGGGGACCATGACTATGGGAGGTGTGGAGAGGGAGTGAAGCCGATGTGCTGTAGTTGTGGTGGGGAGCATAGTGTAGCGTTTAGGGGGTGTGAGGTGATGAAGAAGGAGGTCGCGGTTCGGAGAGTGAGAAGGGAGGGTGAGTTGTCGTATGCTGAGGCGGTTAGCAGGGTAGGACAGGGCAGCCAAGAAAGGGTGCAGGGGGTTGGAGGAGGGCATGTGGCAGAGAGAGTAGAGCAGGAGGATAGAGGGAGGGTAAGGGAGGAGAAATTAGGTATTGTGGCCTTCGTGGCAGGGGTAGTTACTGGTATGGCAGAGGCTAAGGGTAGAACAGAGATGGTGAAGATGATTGTTAGGATAGCGGTTCAACATTTGGGAATGGAAGGTCTGAAATGGGAGGAGGTGGTTAGGGAATTGGGTGAGGGGGCTGAGAGGGACAAAGCAGCCCAGAATAAGATTGCAGGGGGCAAGGAGGGTCCCGCGGAGGGGGGCTCAGACAGGAAGTAGCAGCATTAGCTGCACTCCATTGGACAAGGTAGGGGATGACGGATTCCAGTAGACTGCGGGAAATTCAAAAGAAGGAAGAAGAAGAAGAAGAAGAAGAAGAAGAAGAAGAAGAAGAAGAAGAAGAAGAAGAAGAAGAAGAAGAAGAAGAAGAAGAAGAAGAAGAAGAAGAAGAGCTCATCAAAAGAACTGCGGAGGGCAGTAATACGCCACGATGCGTCTACACTGCCGGAAATTCAAAAGAAGAAGAAGAAGAAGAGCTCATTGTGCATCTTGAAACAGTGCTGAGCAGTACTGAACAGATAAACTAAACAACATAGATTGAAGCCTGCATTTCTAGACCAGGGGGCCTTGTCTACCGTTTTGCTGTGGAAATAGCCGGCAAGTTGATTTACGGCTTTCAGGTGTGGAGGAATTTTGTCATGTGTCGAGTCTGCGGTGATTTGGAGACTGGGAAAATACAGTTTTCTTACCTTGTAGTAGTGACGTGAATATTTCGTGGCAGTAAACAGCCAAACAAGTTTTAGTTTAGGAAAATAGCTTTAGGATCACTTCTGTAAATAAAGACTTCGCTGTGGAAGAGAAATAAACCATTTGGATATCTTTTTTTTTACACCAGAGAGGCTGTGGACATTATTTTTCTTTATCAATGAACGTACTACTCACAAGTAACCAACTTTAACCAGTAGAGTGGACCGTCGGCCCTCATATTATATGACATACATGACATACAGATAGACAGTACTGCTACATCTATACATTTATGACATACCAGATTTACAAAATGTACAGTACTGTTTGTGATACAAAAAGAGTCTAAAAAAAGAGAGTATATACATTTGACGAAGAAACTGTACAATGGAGGAGTAAGGTCAAGCAGTAGTCTGACCAGTTTGTTTTGTGATGTTTGTAATTTAGTTTTTAGCGCCTTTGAGGTGCTTTGGTACCATGAGGTGCAAGCATAGTCGTAGTACCCTTGAATGAGTGCTCCTGCCAGAGTCTTCAGGGTATTCTTGTTTACCAGAGAGGAGATCCGGTAGAAGAATATAGTTTGTTGGTTGACTTTTTTTTATTACATTGGATGCCATTTTGTCACATGAAAGATTAGCCTCTAGGATGGAACCCATGTGACATGTGCGCCAATCGCGTGACGCCTGTTTCTGCACCTATTTCCGCCTTGAACAGCCTGCAAACTACCTAACGCCTAGTTTATCACTGGTTAAGCTTAGGCGACTCTTTCGAAGTTGGTTAACCGGTTAGAGTTTGAAATCAGGGCTGGTGTTCTATCGCCCTGCTCTAAGACAAACTAACCATAACCAACTTCGAAAGAGTACCTAAGCTTAACCGGTGATAGAAACAGGCGTCAAACGATTGGCGCAGATGTCACATGACTAGCGTACATCAGTGGCCAATCAGATCGCAGAACACGGAACTGGAAATCCGTTGGTAAAAGTATAGACGCGGAGGGAACACGTGATTTTTATCCGTAGCCTATGGGCTAAGGGTCTCTTCCGCATATTCACCAACAATTATGTTGTTCCCTAACCCTAACCTTAACCCTAACCCTAACTCTAAGCATAACCACTTTGAAGCAGAGAATATGTACAAGGCGGAAGAGACCCATCGGCGCTAAACCAATCAGAGAGGGTCTTCGCTGTACGCGGCTAGCCAATCAGAGAGCGTCTTCGCAAACATAGGCTACGGGGAAAAAATCACGCGGAGGGGACGTGTCTATGCTTTTACCAACCGGTTCGTGTTTCCGGGGTTCCCGTTTTGCGCTCTGATTGGCCACTGACCTACGCTAGTACGCCCCCCTCGCTATGAGCGTAGAAAGAGAAATAATGCGTGGACACTATTACTAGTAGGGGTACGCCCTACTGCCTCCAGGAACAGCTGTTTCCGTGTGACTTTATGTGCGCTAAAGTTCTGGTAAGTTTAAAGTGCTTTGAACACTAGTGGGGCAAAAAAACATTGAAGCACATAGTGTAACAGTCTGTATCAGATAAAGTCTGCCACCGCCCTCTACAACAAACAGCCATCAGTCGTTAATTGACTTTTACATGACAGTAGAGGTTGAGTACTTTATTATCTAAAGATGGTAAGTTAGTGTTGTGTTCATTCATAGTTAGACATTAGAGGTTGAGTAAATATCTAAAGAGAAGTTAGATGTCAATGTTTTGGTTTGTTAAATGATAAATGTTAAATGTTAAATGTTACACACTGAAATCTACGCTCTCTCATCCTGCTTTCCGCAACTCCTATACTTCCTGAGTAACTTGCCCAACACTGCTTAATGGTTGTTTAAATATTTTACATGGGGCACGTATAATCCACAGGGCACATTTACACACACTGTGACATAATATGAGAAAGTCCACATTCCAGTTCTACTTTTGTTTTGATGTGAAAAGGGATGCTGCACTTAGCACTGACTGAGAAAGTAAACATTCCAGTTCTACTTTATAAAATGCTAATTGTAAATATGTTTGTCAATGTTAACACTTTGATCGCCGGGGTTAAATTCATAATTTACCATCCCTCGCCAGCCCTATTTAACATGGAGAAGTTCCCCTTCTTTGCAGGGCTATAACTTTTTAAATTCTATTGCTAAATTGCCATTATTATGGCCCATTCAACGTCCTATATATATTGTTCAGGGTGTAGCAACGTTATACTTTTTCATTCACATATTCATACTAAAATACGGTCTAAAGTATAAGTATGTTTTAATCGTTTTCTGCAGCTTTCTCCAGAACTTGATTTATAGCCCTAAATGCATTATATTGATGATCAAATACCGTTTGGTAGGAATCTGTGCGAGATAAAAAATTTCAAATGGACGTACTTCTAGAAGTTACTACGTATGATCTGATGATGACCGGATGGGGGGGGGGGTTGTTTATAATTCCGTGGGCAATGTTATACCATTCATCTAGTGTGGGTGATATGATCATTAGAGCAGTTAGTATAGAAGACATTACAAAATAACGCTGAAACTCACCGTAGCTTCCTCTCGCTGTTGGGAGATGAGCGTGGAACAGAATTTTTTCTATTATGTGATGTCGAAATATCCGATCCATTTCCAGGTTGTATAATAGTATATACGTCCAAATCATGTTGTTTATCGAGTTATTGGTAACGGATCACTATCCGTTGTGATCAGCTCGAGTCCTGGGACTATTAGCGAGTGATCGGACCGAATTGAAATGAGCACCAGCTTCCACTTCCTGTTTCTTCCCTGGGCGATTCGTCGATCGGCCACCAGATGGCGCTCTTGAACCGTTAGAGAGTTGAGAGGGGCTCACCAGTACATCTCATGTCTCCGGGGGAGAAATATGATTTCGATCACAGATTTTTTAAATATTGATATCAAAGACGCTGTCCAGCGTCTTCGGCAGAATAAGCATGGCGGGGAAAGACGTGTTTCAGCTCAGCGGCGATTAAAGTGTTAATAATATGCAAAAGTCCACATTCCAGTTCTACTTTTGTTTTGATGTGAAAAGGGATGCTGCACTTAGCACTGACTAAGAAAGTAAAAATTACAGTTCTACTTTATAAAATGCTAATTGTAAATATGTTTAAGTCCACTCCACATTACAGTTCTACTTTTTTTTTATGTGAAAAGTGATGCTGCTTAAGATGACTGCTGAGAGCGTTGTTTCTTGACTCTCAGCTGAGAGTGTAGTGACTGCTGAGAGCGTAGTTTCTTGACTCTCAGCTGAGAGCTGCTAATTGTAAATTTGTTTAAGTCCACTCCACATTACAGTTCTACTTTTGTTTTGATGTGAAAAGTGATGCTGCATAAGATGACTGCTGAGAGCGTCGTTTCTTGACTCTCAGCTGAGAGCGTAGTGACTGCTGAGAGCGTCGTTTCTTGACTCTCAGCTGAGAGCGTAGTGACTGCTGAGAGCGTCGTTTCTTGACTCTCAGCTGAGAGCGTAGTTTCTTAAAATTGTCAAGCTACAATATTATAAAATATACAATATTATAAAATCCTGTCAGGAAGCGTGCCTCAAAGCATGAATGAACCGGCATTTACCGGCATTTCTAAGCACTTCAAACTTGAACTTTAGCGCACATAAAGTCACGCGGAAACAGCTGTTCCTGGAGGCAGTAGGGCGTACCCATTTCAAAGTGTCCACGCATTATTTCTCTCTCTACGCTCATAGCGAGGGGGGCGTACTAGCGTAGGTCAGTGGCCAATCAGAGCGCAAAACGGGAACCCAGAAACATGAACCGGTTGGTAAAAGCATAGACGCGGAGGGGACATGTGATAGATTCTTCAACCCTCCCTACGACCGACCAGTGGGGGGCACATGTGAGCAACGATCAAGACAGGGGAAGGGGGAATTGGCACGACTAAATTGGGATGGGAGAAAAACAGAAAAAGAAGGAGAAAAAGTGGATACAAAAAAAATAATCTAGTTCGTTGGTTGACTTTTTTTTTTATTACATTGGATGCCATTTTGTCACAGGAAAGATTTGCCTCTAGGATGGAACCTAGGTATGTAATTTCATCTTTCCTTGTGAAAATATTGTGGGAGGCCAGTGGCCAGAGCACCCAACCTGCCACATCAGGTAGGGAAAGCCTTAGACTACTAGCCAACAGCCTGGTGCAGTGTCATTTTGATTATGCTAGTGTACTGTAGCCTGGTTGCCTGAATACTTTCGACAACAAATGTTTGTTTCCGCGTCTCTGATTGGCCACACGCGTTTCTGGTCATGTGACATGTGCGCCAATCGTGGGACCGCAAGTTTCTACACTGGTTAAGCTTAGGCGCTCTTTCGAAGTTGGTTAAGGTTAGAGTTTGTCTTAGAGCATGTCGATAGAACGCCTGCCCTGATTCTCAAGTTCTTTCGACGGTTAAGCTTAGGCACTCTTTCGAAGTTGGTTAAGGTTAGAGTTTGTCTTAGAGCATGGCGATAGAACGCCAGGTAGTTTGCACGATGTTAGACCCGGAAATAGGCGCAGAACTTGCTGTCCCACGATTGGCGCACATGTCACATGACCTGGCCAATCAGAGCGCAAAACTCGAATGCGGAAACAAACATTTGTTGTCGAAAGTATACACGCAGCCTGGTTTGGGGGACTGTCCGTTTCATTAAAGAAGAAACTACAGGTGTCACAGAATAAGCTGATCAGGGTTGTGATGGGCCTAGGCCCTCGTGATCATGTTGATCATTACGCTTTTCGCGTAATTTTTTTTCGTAGCCGCATTTTGCGGAGACGCTCTCTGATTGGCCACTGACTGACGCTCTCTGATTGGCCACTGACATGTGCGCCCAATCGCGTGACGAGCTGTGTCTTTGCCCATTTCCGGGTCTAAAAGCCTGCAAACTACCTAACGCCTAGTTTATCACTGGTTAAGCTTAGGCGACTCTTTCGAAGTTGGTTAAGGTTAGAGTTTGGAATCAGGGCTGGTGGTCTATCGCCATGCTCTAAGACAAACTCTAACCTTAACCAACTTCGAAAGAGTGCCTAAGCTTAACTGGTGTAGAAACAGGCATCACACGATTGGGCGCACATGTCACATGAAGTGGCCAATCAGAGAGCGTCTCCGCAAAATGTGGCTACGGAAAAAAATAACGTGTCATTTTCAGGAGCTCATCTGGCTATCAGTTGAGGCCGGAGTAGCCCAGCTTAGGCTCAACATGGTACATACTCATATACAAAGTCCTTTAAAACCCTCCAGTCACCCTATGCCGCAATTCTCAGAAAATAGCCTTTTATTCACGTGTGTGTGGATAGCATTGGCTATATTTTAAGTATATGCCAGGAAAGTAGCTCAGTGTCACATCTTTGACTCACATTCCAATAATCCATTTTTTCTTTTTTTTTTTTTTTTTTTTTCAAAAATCACTATTAAGCGCACTGCATAAATGTATTACACCTTTCACCCTAGTGACGGAAATGGTCAGGTTGACTCCCATGTTAAATAGATTTTTTGAATACACAGCCTGTACAGTTTAAAATTAGAATGATTCTATGTAACATGATAAAAGGATGGATGAGGCCTCCAAGAGGTAGTTTGTGCATCCCCCCCCCCCCCCAGATGATGGCGCCATTGCTCCATGTAAGCGATAGAGACAGCCAGAGAGCAGGAGCAGAGGGCCAGGTGCAGCTCCGAGACTAAGCACTCTCCCTGGGCATCTAGGGAGAACAAGGATGAATGAATGAATGAATGAAAACTTTATTTAACAGATTGCAGAATGGGTACAATACAGTACGGCTCAATACATACAATTGTTAAGGGGATGCAGACCTGAGAAAGACGTTTGTCTTGTTTCCATCAGGGTCCCCCATTTTCAATTCATATAGACATATATGACATACATGACATACAGATAGTCAGTACTGCTACATCTATACATTTATGACATACCAGATTTGCAAATACAGTACTGTTTGTGATACAGAAGGAGTCAAGAAAAGGGAGTATATACATTTGACGTAGAAAACTGTACATTGGAGGAGGTTGGGTGGGGGGGGTTGGGTACATTGGGATATTGACAACCATACTGGGTAATTTACATTGGAGGTGGTTGGGGGGGGGGGGGGGGGGGGCCGGGGGGCACACTGTATAAACAAGTAACACTGTACATTGAGGGGGGGGGGGGGGGGAGGAGACACTGTACAAACAAACACAATTGTACATTGAACTATTGACAAAACCATACTAGGTAAATGACTGTACATTGGAGGGGGTTGGGTTAGGATATTTACAGGGGCCAGTGTTGAATTGCAGTCTCCCGTAGGTGTCCCTTGAGAGAGGTTTTGAAAGTGGGTAGTGATCCACATTCCTTTACAGCTTTGGGTAGGGCGTTCCACATTGATGTGGCATAATTGCGAAACGTGTTTAGTCCCTTATTTGAGCCGAATCTGGGTTTAACATGATTTGTGGAGCTCCCTCTGGTGTTGTGATCGTGGTATTCACTGACCTTTGGGAAGTATTTTGACATGTACATGGGTACCTTGGTCGTGTAGTGTATCTTGTAGACCAGGCCCATTGCAAGTTGTTGTACTCTGTCGTCTACTCTAAGCCATCCTAGGTTGTCAAAGTGGGCAGGGGTGAGGTGGGTTCTAGGAGTAAGGTCAAGCAGTAGTCTGACCAGTTTGTTTTGAGATGTTTGTAATTTTGTTTTTAGCGCCTTTGAGGTGCTTTGGTACCATGAGGTGCAAGCATAGTCGTAGTACCCCTGAATGAGTGCTCCTGCCAGAGTCTTCAGGGTGTTCTTGTTTACCAGAGAGGAGATCCGGTACAAGAATCGAGTTCGTTGGTTGACTTTTTTTATTACATTGGATGCCATTTTGTCACAGGAGAGATTAGCCTCTAGGATGGAACCCAGGTAGGTAATTTCATCTTTCCTTGTGACAATATTGTCACCCACTGTAACTGAGAAGCCGTCGGTCTTGCTGAGTTTGTTATTTGAACCGAAGAGAATGGACTCTGTTTTGCCCATGTGTAATGATAGTTTGTTATCAGCGAGCCATATGCAGATTCTGCCTAGTTCCGAGCTGAGGGTTTTTTCAACCTGTAACTTGTTCTTGTCAGAGACCAGCAGGGCTGAGTCGTCCGCAAACAGGAACAAGTTGCAGTCACAAGCTGACGACATGTCATTTGCATAAATTAGGAAAAGTAGCGGTCCTAGTATGCTTCCTTGTGGAACACCACAGCTCACTGTGAGGGGGGGGGATAGGGTACCGTTTACCTCCACCATCTGTTCCCTCCCCTCAAGGTAGGATTGCATCCAGCTCACTGATAGACTATCAGGCAGGTAGCCTTCTGAAATCTAGTCGCCAAATGGAAGTTTTACCTGCCGGTGGCAGGTGTTAATTCTCAGCCCTGCTTATGATGTAGCCTACAGCACACCAGATAAATGTACTAAAATGTACCTCTGCTTCTGCTTGGCTGAATACTGTGAATAGCAGTGATCCTCCTCCATCTTCCAGCACGAGGGTGGGTGGACGTAGAAAAAAGCGTGTGTCCTTCCTTGAAACGAAGGAAGGATTCAAGGATGAGTCATGTTGAGGACCAACACAGGTGATTCAAATGAATTAATTAATTGTACTGCCCATGAAATTGGCATTCATAGTCCTCTAGACCTAGAGTCTAGTCTACCATTATCTGAAATGATTAAAAAAAAAAAAAAAAAAAATCTAACCCCGACTAACCTTATGTCATGCACTTGTCCTAATAAACTAACCTACACTGTAACACGCAACACTTTGATGAACATTGTTACTCAGCTGATAGAGTTATACCCTTCTTGCTGTCTTGTCGCACAGAACTTGTAAGTCGCTTTGGATAAAAGCGTCAGCTAAATGACTAAATGTAAATGTAAATGTAGTCTAGACTAGGCCTACAGATGGATGAAACCCATGAATACAGAGGTGCTTGATTGATTTGATTGATTGATTGATTGATTGAAAATTGTATTAACAGATTGCAGAATGGGTACAGTACAGTACAGCTCAATACATACAATTGTTAAGGGGATGCAGACCAGAGAAAGACTTTCGTCTTGTTTACATCAGGGTCCCCCATTTTCAATTCATCATCATAACATGACATACAGATAGACAGTAGGCTACTGCTACATCTATACATTTATGACATACCAGATTTGCAAATACAGTACTGTTTGTGATACAAAAAGAGTCCAGAAAAGAGAGTATATACATTTGACGTAGAAACTGTACATTGTAGGAGGTTGGGTAGGTGGGGTGGGGTTGGGTGGGTGGGGGGGACTGTACATTGGAGGTGGTTGGGTGGGTGGGGTGGGGGGGGGGAACACTGTACAACTGTACAAGCAAAACTGTACATTGGAATATTGACAAAACCATACTTCGTCATTTACTGTACATTGGAGGGGGTTGGGTTGGGACGTTTACAGGGGCCAGTTTCGAATTGCAGTCTCCCGTAGGTGTTCTTTGAGAGTAGTTTTGAAAGTGGGTAGTGATTCACATTCCTCGTGGTCGATCACTTATTTTCTTTTTGGACATAATTCCTTCCTCTGAATGCCGAGCATCCACTCCAGAAACTTTTCTTCTAAGATCTTTCCGCCATTTCACTGTGTCTGTACTGTTCTTCCCCTTGTCTCTACCACTCTGGGAAGAGACAAGGGATTCTGGACTAAATCACATCTAAAAACAATGATCTTCTCAGATAGGGGTCCCAGAGGCAAATCAAATGGGAGTCCCTGACATGTCAATTTGGGGGTCCTTGACATGAAAAGCTTTGAGAACCAGTGGTTTAGATGTGTGGTTCTCAGCCCCTTTCATGTCAAGGATCCCCAAATTGATACATAATTGGCCAAGAACCCCTGTCATATGACAAGATATTTGTTATCACATGATTTAATTCAGAATTCAATAACCGTCTATAATGCAGGTGGAGAGCATAGGTCATTCTTATACACCCTCTCACTGTACTAACTTAAAATAATACATTTATATTCCCCACTTATAGCTGGGGACCTACTGGAACCCCCTCCAGGACCCATTGGGTTCCCCGGACCCCACTTTGAGAACCACTGGTTTAGATTTACCCCCCCCCCCCCCCCCCCCGAAGAGAAGTGGGTCTCAAATCACAATATACTGTACATTTATTTATTTACGTTTTCTAAATAGTATTATTTACCACTACTGATTTCACATCAACTCAATTTAGAAATCACAGTAGACGAGGTGTAAATGTTCAAAAACTAGCCCTGACGTTGTCGAAAGACATAGTTGCATCTCCCAGCAATGCTTGAGTATACGCCTCATTGAGGTGCAAAAGATCACATAAAAATGTTATGGCCTCAATGAACTCGAAGTCACACGCTTGTGCTGACGTGCATTGCACCCTGCCATGGCTTCACAGAAAATAATGATATTAACTTGATGTCACACATAGCGTTAGCGCTGCCACTTTTCAAAATCAGTCAAAAATGGTACAACTGTTCACACTGTGATTATGTGTTTGACATCAACATGGAGGCCAATTAGCCCTTCTATTCTAATGAGGATTGGGCCTTTAAAAAATAGATAAACATTATGCTATATATGTATAAATGAGGGACTGACATGATAAGATGCCAAAATAAATAAATGGGGAGAAGGCAAGCTCCATAGCTTCTTCAAAACAAATGTTGCAGACTGTTGACATCATCTGTATTTATTCCATGTGTGATATTGCTCACATCAGATTTAAATCAGCTGTTTATTGTTACACATCTTGAAGCCATTGAAGAATGCAGCTATAACCACACAATCTCAAGTGTATTTGTACAAGCAAATGCTACATAATTCACATCATCTATTCACAATGTTACTGATTATTTTAAGTCCTACTTGGAATCAACTATATGTCGTATATTTTATCAAAAGTATACTTGCGTGAGAATGTTTTGTCTTTTCCTAAATGCCATTTATTTACATGTGTTACTTCTATCTTATGAAAGGCCCTTATGGCTATTGGGAGGCTGATTAAAGGTAGTGTCGTGGAAATATATTATCATGTTCTTATAGATCTGTGTTGAGATATCATGTTATACAGCTTGACTCTCAGTATGACCAGCTTGACTGGTTAATGTGTGTATGTCTCTTTAAGAACACTCTGACATCCCACCAGTCATAACAAAGTTGTTGTTGCTCCCAGTGACTGAGAACCATTTTTGTTTACCTTCATCATCATATCTGATATTATGTTATGACTGACAACTGTGTATTTAACATATGTCTGAAACAGCACTCTGGGTCAGTCTATGGCCAGACGCTAGTGGGTTAACATATTGTCTCTGACTATAGACTGTCCGTTCATACGTGGCCACGGTGAAATAACCTTTCTTCTTATTGTTAATAAACTTTCTTCTTATTATTGATAATGACTCAGAATGATTTGTAAACGGCTCATCGTTTAGTCCTTTAATATTTCCCATTACAGTAGTTTAATATTCAAGCACATGTCCTTACCTGAAAGTAATCTGGCACTTAATATCCGAGTCCCTATTTTTTTATAAACAAATATACTCTCAACATTGCATTCATTAATTGATATTTCACAACTATTGAATAAAGCACATGAGATTGGGAACACTTGGGGGGGGGGGGGCGTACAAATTGAATGCTATTCTATCTTTTGAAGGCCATCATTTAGTGTTTGATGCCTCGATGCTCTACTGAGTGATTGAGAGGGTCCTTTGTTCCTGCTGCGGTTAAATTCTTTAATGAACACCGCTAGCTTTGTGTTGAGAGGCTCTCTTCTTCTCACTGTGTTATGTAACTTGTATTGTATGTTATTGTTTTGGTTTGTGTATTTGTATTCGCTCTGGTGGCAAACCACGTTTCCCCTCTGGGATTAAGAATAAACCATACCAATATGATTAAGAATGATGAGTCCTGAAAAACCAACGGTTATCCTACCTACAGTATGTGATCCTATCGGCACAAAACGGTTATCAAATAGCTCTAGGGCAAGAATGGCAAGGAACCCATGTCAAAAACAGTGGAGGTGTTTTAAGAAATTATAATTTTTGCATGGTCATAATGGATGCTGATGGTTTCCTCTTGGAAAGGGGTCAGAAAGTGTTTATAGTTGATCTGTTACTTACCTTGTTTTTGCCATTGAGTTGAACACTTCAATACCTTGGTGTATGGCTTGATCAACAACTATCTTTCAAATGTCATATAGATAACATCATGAGGAAAATTTACTTTAGCATGTTCTTTACCGCAATAGAAATAGTTAGTAAATAGTAAAAAAAAACTAATCTCACAACTCATACTACCCATAATGGACTATGCTGATATAGTATATATGATTGCAGCCAAAACTACCATTGTTCCGCTTAACACCATTTACAAACGTATATGCAGATTTGTTCTTGGCTGTTCATATAACACTCATCATTGTATTATGTATGAAAATCTCAACTTCCCTTCTTCCACAATAAGAAGACAACAACATTGGTTACAGTTTATTTTTAAATGCATTTACTTTAATTATCCTCATTACCTTAAACAGTATATGGTACCTTTCACTTCTAATTATCAACTTCGTCATTGTACTCAACACTTTTTTCTGTTCCAAAAACATTTAAAACAGCTGGTAAAAAGATATGTTATGTTTAAAGCTCCATCCGACTGGAACAATCTACTTGTCCACATCCGTTCAACATCATCTTTTAAATTGTTTAAAACTATGTTGTCCTCTCACGGTGAGACTATCTGCTTATGCTTTGGACCTCAATAGCATAATATGAGATAGATTAACCATTGCTGGTGTTGCAGTTCATGTTCTTGTCGTTGTGTTGTTGTTGTTGACATGTTACTGTTGTATGCTTTTTTTGATTATTTTATTGTCTTGTCTGTTGTTTTGTTGCTTTTGTTTCTGTTTTGTTTTGTCTTTTTTGTTTGTTATTTTTTGTTTGTTGTTTTTGTTATATAAGATTGTCAAATAACTCTGTATATTCACGAAGATTGCCTTTTTTCATTTTAGAAATATTGCACGAATTAGAGCCTATGTGTCCCTGGATGATGCAAAAACGCTAATCCACGCTTTTGTTTTCTCTCAGCTTGATTATTGTAATGCACTTTATTCTGGCCTTCCAAAGAAAACAACTGACAGATTACAACTTGTCCAAAATTCGGCAGCCAGAATTTTAACTAGAACTAAGATGAGGGAACATATTACTCCAGTTTTAGCTTCACTGCATTGGCTCCCGGTTGTCTTTAGGATTGATTTAAAAATTCTCGTGCTTGTTTTTAAAGCTCTTAATGGTCTGGCACCGTCCTATCTCTGCGACTGCCTACATAGATATGTTCCAAACCGCCCCCTCAGGTCCTCTAGTGCGGACCTGCTCAAAGTGCCTACAATGAAATATAAAAGATATGGCGAAGCAGCTTTTTGTTTCTATGGGCCGACGGCGTGGAATAATCTCCCACTACATATAAAACAGGCAGCCTCTGTGGATAGTCAAGTCAAGTCAAGTCAAGAGTTTTAATTGTCACGGCATACAGGTATACAATGAAATGCGGCTGGTCTTGCCCGCGACGATGTGCAATACAGTGGTACAACATATAATAGAATCCAATAAAAATACAGTGGTACAACATATTAATAGAATCCAATAAAACAGTGCAATAAACAGGTACATGGTGTGCCATCTCGGTATCTGTACATTAGTATTTACAGAGCATATAGGACATGCTAGGTAGCTTTAGTAGTGCAATACACTGTTCCTGATGTTATACTACTTTAAAGTGGCCTTTCCTCTGGCCATAAGTGTGCGTGTGTGCGGCATGAGTGTTAAAGTGGCTGCTAGTGTGTGAGCGTGCTCAGCGTGCGTGTCGTGTATGTGCTTGTGTGTGCTTGTGTGTGGATAGTTCAGTTTCTGTGTCTCTCAATGTTCATTGTTCAAGGCTCTGATGGCCTGGGGGAAGAAGCTTAGCCTAAGCCTCTCCGTCCTAGTAGCTGGGGTTCGCAGGCGTCTGCCTGACCTCAGCAGCTGGAACAGGCTGTTATTGGGGTGGTGGGGGTCTTTCATTATCCTGCAGGCTCTGGATTTGCATCTCTTGTTGTATAGAGCCTGCAGGGGAGGAAGCGCAATACCCGTGGTACGCTCGGCTGAGCGCACCACTCTCTGTAGGGCCTTCTTGTCCTGTGCCGTGCTGTTCCCATACCAGGCAGTGATGTTTCCGGTCAAGATGCTCTCTACAGCTCCTGAGTAGAAGGACTGGAGTATCTTCCCCGATACTCTGAACTTCCTTAACTGTCTCAGGTGGTAGAGGCGCTGCTTCGCTTTCTTTACTACTGTGTCTATGTGTGTTGACCATGTCAGGTCCTCTGAGATGTGGACCCCCAGGTACTTGAAGCTGCTCACCCTGTCCACGGTAGCCCCGTTAATCATCAGTGGTGTGTGTGTCTCCTGCTGTCCTCTCCTATAATCCACGATCAGCTCCTTGGTTTTACCAATGTTCAGGAGCAGGCTGTTGTCCTGGCACCAACGTTCCAGTACCTCAACCTCCTCTCGGTAGGCCTTCTCGTCGTTGTCCGAGATCAGCCCCACCACCACCGTGTCGTCGGCGAACTTCACTATGGAGTTGGAGCTGAACTTGGCCACACAGTCGTGTGTGTAGAGTGAGTACAGCAGGGGGCTTAGAACACAGCCCTGGGGGGACCTGATGCTCAGGGTGATGGTGTTGGAGGTCTGACCCCCCACCCTGACCGCCTGGGGTCTTTCACTCAGAAAGTCCAGTACCCAGGCGCTCAGGGCGGAGCTCAGGCCTAGCTCGATCAGCTTGTCCACCAGTCTGGTGGGGACTATGGTGTTGAACGCTGAGCTGTAGTCAATGAACAACAGTCTCACATAGCCCCCCTTCTGACGGTCAAGGTGGGAGAGAGTGCTGTGCAGTACCTGGGAGACCGCGTCATCAGTGGACCTGTTTGTCCTGTATGCAAATTGCATAGGGTCCATATCACTGGGGAGAGAGGCACAAATGTGGTCCTTGACCAGCCTCTCGAAACATTTCATGACCACAGAGGTGAGTGCCACCGGTCTGTAATCATTTGGACATGTTGGGGAGGGTTTCTTCGGTTCAGGGATGATGGTAGACATCTTGAAGCAGGCAGGGACTACTGACTCCGCCAGGGATTGATTAAATATGGCGGTGAACACCGGGGCAAGCTGGTTTGCACAGGACTTAAGTATGCGTCCTGTTATACCATCTGGGCCTGCAGCCTTCCTGGTGTTCACCTGCATAAATGCTCTTCTCACACTGTGTTCCGACAACGAGAGAGCGCCCCCGCCCCCCCGCGGTTGCCCCCCCCCCTCCACAACAGCCGGTGCGCCAGTGACGTCACTAGCCAGATAGCTTTAAAGCACAGCTCAAGACCTATTTTTATACTCTTGCTTTTAGCTGATTTTGTCCTGGAGTGATGGACGTCCAGTGATGACACCCACCCAGGATGCGATCCCCCTCTGCATGCCCCCCTGTCTCCCTATCTCCGGCCGGAGTGATGACTGGAGTGCTGGATGTCCCGTGATGACACCCACCCAGGATGCGACCCCCCTCTGCGTGCCCCGCTGTCTCCCTATCTCCGGCTGTCTCGTAGTGATGACCGGAATGTTCGACGTCCCGTGATGACCGGGAGGATGCGACCCTCTCTGCGTCGCCCCCTGTCTCCCTGTCTTCGGCTGTCTCGGAGTGATGACCAGAGTGTAGAACGTCCCGGGAGGACGCACCCCTGTGCCTCAACTAGAGCCGCTATCAGCTCTATCTTTAATCTTATAAAATGTTCAGTTGTTGTCACTATCAGCTCTATATTTAATTTTCAAAATGTTCAGTTGCTATCACATGCACTCATCTGTGTTTCACTACACACATGGGTGCATGCTTACCAGCTGTTCGCCTGTTTTTAATGCAACATGCAACACTAATATCACCGACATCTAAGAAGGGAGATCCCCCCTTGAATTGGCCCTTCTAAGGTTTCTCTCCTCCACATTGCGGTTAAAGAAATGTTTCCCGTCTGAAGCCAGGAAGAGAATTGTGCAGAGTTCCTTTCTGCCTGATTGATTGATTGATTGAAAAGTTTATTAACAGATTGCAGAATGGGTACAGTACAGTACAGCTCAATACATACAATTGTTAAGAGGATGCAGACCTGAGAAAGACTTTCGTCTTGTTTCCATCAGGGTCCCCCATTTTCAATTCATCATATGACACACATGACATACAGATAGACAGTACTGCTACATCTATACATTTATGACATACCAGATTTTCAAATACAGTACTGTTTGTGATACTAAAAAAATCCAGAAGAAGAGTATATACATTTGACATAGAAACTGTGCATTGGGGGAGGTTGGGTAGGTGGGGTGGGGCTGTACATTGGAGGTGGGGGGGGGGGGGGGGGTTGGGTAGGGGGGGGGACGGGACACACTGTACATTGGAATACTGACATACATTTGACATGGAAACTGTACATTGGAGGAGGTTGGGTAGGTGGGGTGGGGTTGGGTGGGGCTGTACATTGGAATACTGACAAAGCCATGCTTGGTCTTTATTGTACAACTGGGTTAGGACATTTGTAGGGGCCAGTTTTGAATTGCAGTCTCCCGTAGGTGTTCTTTGAGAGTGCTTTTGAAGGTGGGTAGTGATTTACATTCCTTTACAGCTTTGGGTAGGGCGTTCCACATTGTTGCCTGTATTAGACTATGGCGATGTGATCTATATGCATGCTCCTTCCTCCCTGCTTAAAAAGCTGGATTCTGCGTACCATACTGCCATACGTTTTGTAACGGGTGCAGGCTCTCGCACCCACCACTGCACTTTGTATCAGTCCTTAGGATGGTCCTCTCTGTACCAAAGAAGACAATCACACATGTTGATTTTTATCCTTAAGTCATTGCTAGGTAAGCTGCCCTTATATATCTCCAGACTTCTGTCCTTTTATACTTGCTTTTTTAATACCAGACGAGCAGCAAATGGGATGCGTTTAAATGTTCCTTTGATGCAGTCAGAGCTTGGTAAAGCTGCATTCTCCCACTATGCTCCCTTTTTATGGAATACGCTGCAAGTAAAACTTTGTCTAGAGGCACTTCCTACTGTGAATGCTTTTAAAGGTATGCTACGATTAGCCCTTTATGAAACATGTAACTGTTTTACCTGATGCTATTGCTGATCTGATTATGCTCCTTGCCACTGCACAAATGGCCTTCTGTATTTATATTTGAATTGTATGTTTTTTGTTTAATGCCCTGTTTTATGTTGAAACTTGTTGTGTGCCGTGTTGGTCAGGACTCCCTGGAAGAAGAGATCTTGTATCTCAATGGGACATTCCTGGATAAATAAAGGATAAATAAAATAAAATAAAATTGCCTGTGGTGCATTTTTTCCTACGGTTAGGTTTTAGTGAGTTTTTCCTTACCTTCGCGTGGGGTACGTCTGGGAGTGTTGCATGCATTTATTATTTATTTTGAGTTTATGGACCTTATGGTATTCTTGTTTTTTCTTGACTTACTGTGTTTTTTTCTTCTTGGCTTGTTTAAAGAAGATGTGTCTCTGTTAAGCACTTTGAGTTGCACTCCGTGTGTAACTGAGGGGTACAATTCCCTGACTGTATTGATAAGTATGGTATCATTAAACCACTACCGCTTGATGTACTTTAACTTCTGGCCATACAGTACACGATATCTAAGTATGATGAACACTTTCCCACATATGAAATCAGGTCCACACAAATATAACAGTCGAAGGTTTAATATAGCAAAAGGTATATACAACATTCACTTAATTACATTTATGATTTGAATGCACTTGTAAGGCAAATGAGTATTCGTAGGCAAATCAACACTGAATGTCCAATCTCTGGTTACGCAGGAAGCAAGTATACAACCTGGTTCTTTAGGGAACTATAGCGATGGTACTTAAGGATTATAGCGGGATACTAAAGGGGTCCTGCTGGTTGTAAGCCAGTAGGGGGGGGGGGGTTTGGAGAGCCGTCAGCTGCATCCCATCTGGCCAACGATTCCTGGGGAGAATTCAGGTACAGAACACAGTGCCCGCAGGATCTTGATCCACAGATGAATACACTTGGGCCCTCTTGTAGACGGTAGCTGTAGGCTATAGGTCCACAACGAAGGAGAAGCGAGGCGGCCTCGGTCTGGGTTGAGCGCCGTCTCACCTGGGCTCCTCTCGGGGGTAATTCCAACACTCACCGGCGTTGGCTGTTATCCGCTCCACAAATCAAAGCACCCAAAGCAAATAGATATTCCATGCCGTATAGGCTCAGCAGTCGTCCGGGTAGGTAATCCAATGTGCAGGTCCACTCGTCCTCGCCCAGAACTCCTCGGATGAAAGCACCACGCGTGGTCTACCCAGCCTGGTTAAGACTCTAGATAACGCGAGGAAACGATGGGGGTGCTGCTCACTTTAGAACTCTAACCGAACGATGCACCATACATAATAGACTATTATTAACTTAATAGAAATACGTCCCACTCGACGGTACAGGGCCAAACTATGAGAATTCAGCTATGAATTTACACGAGGTCTCAATGCCTATTCTGGGGCCAAATAGGCCATACTGCACCACACGTGGGTCGTGGGTGAGGCTTCACGTCTGTTACTAGGTTGGAGGGTAAAGGACTAATGGACTAAAAGAAAGTTCTACTTTACTTGCGCCCTATTTATATGCACGGTGAACAAATAGTACCATTCGTATTTCGGTAGCCGTATTCCTACGCGGAACCGGGGCTAGTTGGGACATGTTCGTCGGCACTATTGAACTTGACTCAAGGGGCTTGTCTGCTGGCGCCAGGTTCTTGTCCAATGAGAGAATGAACTATTATGGGCTGTAGTAGACTAAAGGGATATTCAGTGTATATGTACAAAGAATATACAAGGGATATCAAACGATATACAAATACTATTAAATATATATCCATAAATAAATATATATATTCGGTTTAATCTGATCCTTCACAACAGCCGCCCCCTAATTAGTCCCACCTAATTAGCTAAGCAGAGACAGATTAACCGCACTGTCTACCACTCAAGGTCCGCTGTAAGGGTCAGTCAACTCACAAAGTCGTGGGGTCATGGTCGTCATCGATAGTGTCTGGGAGTCTTGGCAGTTCTATTAGCCTCGCCAGGGGTCGTGTGTAAGTCCGCCCTTGGACGAGCACTTCAGCTGCTCGGACCTTGCCATCGGCACCGGTGATCACTTTGCTTACGCGGCCAGCCGGCCACATAGCTCTGGGTAGTGACTGGTCGATAATCATGACGACTGTTCCTTCTGTCAAATTGTCTCTCTCTTTTACCCACTTCTGGCGGGTCTGTAGAGACGGTAGGTAGTGGAGTAGGAAGCTGTTCCAAAACTTGTCAGCCAGTACTTGACTGTACCTCCACATTCTTCGGCCGTTCGCTTCTTCAGGCCTGTACATTGTCTGGGGTAGCGCGGGGTCCAGCCGCCCCATCAAGAGTGTGTTGGGGGTGACTGGGTCGACATCTGCTACATCACTTGAGACGTAACCGAGGGGCTTGGAGTTCAATACTCCCTCGATCTCCGTGAGGACTGTCATTAGGACTTCTTCCGCCACAGTCTGGGCCCCAAGCACGGCGTACAGGGCTGTCTTTATAGAACGTACTTCTCGTTCCCAGGTTCCACCGAAGTGGGGTGCGTTCGGGGGATTAAACTGGGAGTCAATCTGGGATGGAGCGAGGTGGGTCTTAAGTTCTGGGCCCATAGCTTGGAAGCTCTCTCTCAGCTCTCTTTCTCCGCCTTTGAAGTTTGTCCCGTGATCAGACAACAATGTAGACGGTTTTCCTTTCCGCGATGTGAATCTTCGGAAGGCCATAAGGAATGAGTCTGTGCTCATGGTTGGAAGGAGTTCGATATGTATCGCTCTGGTGGTCATGCATTTGAATACAATACCCCACCGCTTCTCGGTTCCTCTTCCTTTCTTTATATACAACGGGCCAAAACAGTCCATGCCTGTGGAGTGAAAGGGCTTGTCGCCGAGTCGGAGGCGACAGGGAGGTAGGTCAGCCATCCGGGGTATGCTGGGCTGCGCGCGCCACTTTCGGCAGTCTAGACAGGTTCGCTGGAAGCGTCGCACTGCTTCTCTCCCTTGAAGTATCCAATAGCGACGTCTGATCTCCGCGAAGACTCTCTCTGCTCCTGCGTGGTGCACATCCTCGTCGTATTTCTTTATGATCAGCTCTGTGACCTTGTGTCGGCTGTTCAAGACTATCGGGTACTTAACGTCATCCGGTAGGTCGGGGGCTCTCCGCAGACGACCACCCACTCTGATGAGATTATGGGCGTCACTCTCGGGTGCCAGGTGGAGCAGTCTGCTGTCTGATGGGACGGGCTTTCCTCCCTGTAGACAGTCTAGCTCATCGGGGAACGAGTCTCTCTGGGCTCGTTGTAGTAGAAGAAGTTCTGCTTCTTCGTAGTCAGCTGCTGAAATGTCAGTGGTGGGCTGAATCTCTGGGTGGTGCCACAGGAATGTCTTTAGCTGCGCACTCTGTAGGGTGAGGCAATCATCTATGTTGGGGTCTGTGGAGGCGACTGTGCTCAATCCACAGAACATAGGTTTCTTGTTTTCAGCCTCCTCTTTACTCGCCTCCCGTGGGGTGGACGTAGGCCACTCTTCTTCCGGGAGCTTGAGGAACTCTGGTCCGTCACTGTAGATGTTGTGACGGGTGAGGTCATCTAGGGACATTCCCCGGGTGATGACGTCAGCTGGGTTGTGTTTGGTGTCCACATACCGCCAGCTTGCTGCTTCTGTTAACTCTTGAATCTCTGTGACTCTGACTCCCACGAAGACCTTGTATCTGCATGAATCAGACTTGATCCATGTGAGTACTGTCGTAGAGTCTGACCACAAGATTGTTCTTTGCACCGGGATGGTGAGTTCACGTTGGATTAATGTGGCTAGATGCGCTCCTGCTAGGGCTGCGCAGAGCTCTAGACGCGGGATAGATTGTTGCTTTCGTGGGGCTATTCTTGGGCGAGCCAGGATGAAAGCGGTGTGTATCTCTCCTCCCTTCTCTTGGGCACGCAAGTAGGCCACAGATCCATAGGCTACTTCGGAGGCGTCGCTGAAGACGTGTAGATCCATCTTGCGTGTCTCTGGCCTCACTGTGGGTGGGAAGTAGCTGCGGCGTATGTTGATGCCTGGGAGTGAGCGGAGTTCCGTCTCCCACTCTCTCCATGTGGAGGCAAGGTGTGCGGGTATTGGGTCGTCCCAGCCCTGGTCCTTGTCCCATAGTGCTCGTACAATCATCTTTGCCCTGGTGGTGTAAGGTAGAATACATCCCAACGGGTCATATTGTCTGGCGAGTGTTCTGTACACACTCCGTCTGGTGGTCGGTATCGCCGTCGACCTTCCCTGCTCCGTGGTCAGGGGTTTGTGTCTATAGTGGAGCGAGTCTGTTTTGAAGCGCCAGACTAGTCCTAGTGTCATTTCTTGGGCTTCTCCTGGGATGGTCGCCATCCAGGTCTCGCTACTGGCTGCCTTGTCCGCGGGGGAGAGGCTGCGCAATACTTGCGGGTCGCTGCTGGCCCACTGCCTGAGATCAAAGCCGCCTTTGATCAGGGACGCGCGTAGCTTGAGTAGGAGAGCCTCGGCTTCTTCTTGGGTCGAAACGCTTTGTAAACAGTTGTCCACGTAGAAACTGTTCTTCACACTGTGTCGGACCTCTTCATCTGCTGCTGGGTCCTCTGCGACGTGTTTCTGCAGTGCAAATGTAGCACAGCACGGGCTGCATGTGGTTCCGAAGGGGAGGACTTCCCATTGGTAGATGGCTGGGTGCTCATCTCCGATCCTCTCTCTCCATAGGAACCGCAGTAGGGGCTTATCCTCCTCCACTAGTCTCACCTGCAGGAACATCCCTTTGATATCCCCGCTGATAGCCACCTTGTCCTGGCGGAAGCGTAGTAGCACGCCTAGTAGAGAGGGGCCGAGTGTGGGGCCGGGCAAGAGCTCTTTATTCAGATTCTGGGATCCGATCTGGTAGCTGCAGTTAAACACAATGCGATCCTTGCCGTTGTGGTGGACCTTGTGGTGCGGCACGTACCATGATTCGGTCGTCTGATCGGCCTCTTTAATGTCAATCTTCATTACGTGTCTCGCTGTGATTAGCTTCTCAATCTCAGCGCGGTACACACTCTCTTGAGCGGGGTTTTTGGCTAGGCGCCGCTCTGTGTTCAATAGATACCGCTCCGTAGCTTCTTTCGTGGCGTGAAAGGTGGGCATTCCCTCTCGCCTCAGGAGTGGAGTTGCGTATCTCATCACTCCGCTGACTGTGACTCTCTTTGTCCCTTGCTCGAGGAGGTTTATGGCGTAAATGTCTTCTTTAGAACAAATGTCTTTCTTTTCGTTCTTAAAGGGCATTGTCTCTAGTGTCCATAGCCTCTCGACATGCTGCAGGAGAGTGGTGTCTTCTTCTGTCACTCTGGAGTGGAGGCAGCTAGTGGCTGCTGTTCGGTTGAGAGATTTAGCGAGGGGGCCTTGTAGTGTCCATCCTAGGCGGGTCTCGACTGCTGCAGGACAGCCTCTGGGTCCTGTATGGACCCGGTCTATCGGGACTATGAGGTCTGCATGGTCGGAGCCTATCAGCAGGGTCGGGGTGGCGCCGTCTATGAGCGGGATAGGTAGTTGACGCAGGTGCACATATTTATCCATCAGTTTGGCGATGGGGTAGGTGTACTGTGATAGTCCTATTTCTTGGCTGGTGAAAGCATTTGTAATCCTATACCGTCTCTCTGGCTGCCCGCTTGCTGCGATAGTGAAGGAGACATTCTCGCCTTTTATCGTCTTTAAATCTCTTCTTATTGTCCGAATCGTCATCTGGTTCTCGCTCCCCCGCAGTCCCAGCTGGGCCGCAGCGGATGCGAGGAGAAGGGTCTTCTCTGACCCGTCATCAAGGACGGCGTAGGTGTCCATGACTTTATCTTGGTGGCTCAATGTTACACGGACTACCTTTAAGAGCACCTGGGCGCCGCTGCTGCTGGCGGGGTCAATGTACATGACACTTGCCTTTGTGCTGCTCGATGGTGCAGGTGCAGGCTTTCTTCTGTTACTGTCGTGTAGGACATCTAGGTGGGCTCCGTCACACCGACTGCACCTCTTCTTTAGGCGGCACTCGGCTGCCATGTGACTGCGCGCACATCGGTAACAGCGCCTGTTGGACTTTATCCATTGACTCACTTCTTCTGCATTCATCTTCTTGAACAGGTCACATTGTGACAGCCAGTGTTCCTTCTCGCAGTACGGGCACACCATCTTCCACTTCTCTTTTCTCGAGGGGGTACTGTGGTTCTTACTGCTCGGTACTGATTCTGATTGGTGCATGACAGTCACTGATCTTCTTCCATCGTTTACTCTCCTAGGTCCCTCTCTGGAGCTTGGTGTGCTCCGCACGAATGTATCCAAGCGTAGGCTGCTGACTTCTCTCGCCAGGAAGTCGGCTAAATCGAGGAGGGATGGTTCGGGACCGTTAGGATCACGGTGGTCTCTTTGCCGCCTAAAG
This sequence comes from Notolepis coatsorum, assembly GCF_963971535.1. Classification (NCBI taxonomy): domain Eukaryota; kingdom Metazoa; phylum Chordata; class Actinopteri; order Aulopiformes; family Paralepididae; genus Notolepis; species Notolepis coatsorum. The sequence goes on from NC_140178.1 coordinate 29,879,447, forward strand.
CGCTCTTGTCTGGCGGGCGGCAGCTTCTCTAAAATCCTCTCGACGTTAGAGTTGGCGTATAGCTCGTGCATACCCTTTTCTCGTTGCGCTCCCAGCATCCCTACCAGGGACTGCACTTTTATAGACAGGTCGTCTAGTGAGCGATTGTCTGTTGCTGGGGGTAGGCGGTCAATATGCCTTATCTCTTGGATTACGTAATCCCATATACGTCCATATCTCTGGTCCAGCGCTGCTAGAGCCGCGGTGTATGGGGTCGTAGAGGTGGCATAGGCTAGCGCTATATTGTGCGCTCGGGGTACTTTCAGGTGCTTCAGTAATATTGCATACTTGTGGCGTTCGTCAACGACATCCACCATCATTGTCTCTAAGCACATCCGGAGCTCCGTGTACTGTGCTCGATTCTCATGGGTGAAGTCTGGAAACGTCGGTGTGCCAATGTATGACGCCGTGGATGGCTGGCACATCGGTGAGCGTTGGGAGAGAGGCCTCCTAGGCGAGTCTCCTCTTGCGCCTCTCTGTGGGCTGGTACCGGCAGGGTACCATGGCCCGCTGGTCCAGGTGCTGTTCCTCGGGGCTGGTCGTGCGTCATGCTCACCCGTGAATAGAGTCGGGGGTCTGTAGCGCAGCGCCGCGGGGGTATAGCCTGGGCTGTACTGGACCTCCTGGTCCGGTGGAGTACTGTGCTGTCGTCGGGCTTGGTTCTCCTCCTCTCCCTCTTCTTCTTCTGTCAGGTCCTCTAGATCCTGTAGTCGTTTATTTAGCCTCTCCGCAGTGTATGCTGCTCCTTCCTTGTAGCTGGGTCTCGCTTGGACCGGTCGGGGAAGGGGGTCTGCGGGGGGTATAGGCTCTCTCTGGTGGTCAAGTTCAGGGTCGCTTGGTCGGTTAGGGGATGCTGCCCTTGACTGTTGTCTCGACGAGGCCCTTGAACCCCTGGCGGAGGGAGAGGGTGTTGCCTTGGTGATCAGCTGCTCCATTAGCTGCGCTTGTAGTCTGTCGCGCTCGCCCTGTAGTCTGTCGCGCTCGGCTTCGCGCTGGATGAGAGCGATGTCGCGCTCTGCTTCTCTTTGGGCACCGTCAGCGGCGCGCTGGGTGTCGGACCGGTCTCTTGCCATATTCTCTTCCGTCTGAAGGCGTCTCATCTCCAGGCGTATGTGCTCTTCTTCGCTCCGTTGCTGTGTTTGGAGTCGATCGCGTTCACCCTGAAGTCGATCGCGTTCACCCTGGAGTCGATCGCGTTCGGTAGAGGCTGTCAGGCTGACAAGGAACGCCTGTGACAGCATCCTCTCCGCCTCGCTGGGGGAAGACGCTTGTAGAGGTGAGCCGCTCCTGGCTGTACTCGTTGGGGAGTCCTGGAGCTCTATCTCCTCGGCGCTCTCCTCATCTTGTTCCGTGCAGGGTTCCACCTCTGGAGGGTTGTCTTCCTCCCGGAGCTGGTCAGGGACTACTTCTTCGGTATTGGCAGGGGGTAAAGGCATGTCTGTTCCCTCCTGGTCCCCACCGTGAGCTTGGTCAGTTACATTAGAACCCACTAGGGCCTCTGTGGTCGGGGTAACCTGGTCGTTAAGGTCAGACATAATTTTACTTTCTACTTTTACCGCGTTTACCGTCTGTAGAAGGCTAGGTAGTTGACTGACAGCGTAATCCTCTAAGTACTGAGGTGTCTGTCGTCTGCGCCGCGGGCGTTCTACGTTAGGAGGACCGTTTCGTGGAGTGTTCATCATAGGCCATTTCAATATTAATAACACTATATTAATATTACACTAGTTACCCTCCGGCTCGAAGGACCAATTGTAACTGAGGGGTACAATTCCCTGACTGTATTGATAAGTATGGTATCATTAAACCACTACCGCTTGATGTACTTTAACTTCTGGCCATACAGTACACGATATCTAAGTATGATGAACACTTTCCCACATATGAAATCAGGTCCACACAAATATAACAGTCGAAGGTTTAATATAGCAAAAGGTATATACAACATTCACTTAATTACATTTATGATTTGAATGCACTTGTAAGGCAAATTAGTATTCGTAGGCAAATCAACACTGAATGTCCAATCTCTGGTTACGCAGGAAGCAAGTATACAACCTGGTTCTTTAGGGAACTATAGCGATGGTACTTAAGGATTATAGCGGGATACTAAAGGGGTCCTGCTGGTTGTAAGCCAGTAGGGGGGGGGGGGGGTTTGGAGAGCCGTCAGCTGCATCCCATCTGGCCAACGATTCCTGGGGAGAATTCAGGTACAGAACACAGTGCCCGCAGGATCTTGATCCACAGATGAATACACTTGGGCCCTCTTGTAGACGGTAGCTGTAGGCTATAGGTCCACAACGAAGGAGAAGCGAGGCGGCCTCGGTCTGGGTTGAGCGCCGTCTCACCTGGGCTCCTCTCGGGGGTAATTCCAACACTCACCGGCGTTGGCTGTTATCCGCTCCACAAATCAAAGCACCCAAAGCAAATAGATATTCCATGCCGTATAGGCTCAGCAGTCGTCCGGGTAGGTAATCCAATGTGCAGGTCCACTCGTCCTCGCCCAGAACTCCTCGGATGAAAGCACCACGCGTGGTCTGCCCAGCCTGGTTAAGACTCTAGATAACGCGAGGAAACGATGGGGGTGCTGCTCACTTTAGAACTCTAACCGAACGATGCACCATACATAATAGACTATTATTAACTTAAGGGGAGACACTGCAGGTGAATAGGGTAAATTTTTTTACTAATAGATATCACAATGAAACTTCCCCAGTTGATTACTTATATTAAGACAAGACTTTTTTGTATTACAAGTTTTCTGAAATTGTATGTTTAAATATGCAAATGAGGCATGATCTACTTAAATATGCACTAATTTGCATATAATTCCAGGACAGAAATCTGAACATTGGATGAAGCCATTTTCAAAATTATAGTTTCATTTTGTTGACATATTAGAGCCAAAGGTTATTACAGAGGGGATTTTGGATATCTCTTTTTATCACTCCATAAATCAGAAAATACTCCATTCAGTCCATTTTTATGGTAAAATTCCATATTTCGCCATGTTTTTAGGAATAAATGTGATATAAATCAGGGTATGAATGCGATATCAACAAACCCTTCTGTAAATACCTTCAGAACATAGATATGAATAGAACTGGAAGGTTTGGTGTATGTGAGTGCTACTGAAGTGGAGATTTCTGGCTCAGAGTATGAGGAAAAACTCTTAAAACTCATTTTTGGGAAAACGCCTTCAAAGTTCTGTATGGTAAAATGCCATACTTTTTTTTTAAACAGATATTTACAAACACAATACCTAATCAAACCATTAGTAATAGACAACCTAAACACATGCCTGATAACTGAATAATAATAATAATGATGTTATTGAACTGAACAGAACTACACACAGGCTACAAACAGTGTAGTACAGTGTAGTACCCCCTAATAGGCAACAAATATTTGAATAGATATCACTATGAAACTTTCCCAATTTGTTATGTACATATAAACTAAGAAAAAATATATTGCAAGTTTTCTGAAATTTATGTTTATATATGCAAATGAGGCACTTCCCCATTAAATATGTGCACATTTATGGATGCAATAAGGCAAAATGATGTAAAATAAACAACTAAATGTGTGTTATTGACGTTTTATTGTCACTAGTTTCATAGAAGACATGTTTAGGAAGCAAAATATAACAAAATCTCAAAATCAACAAAAAAAGTATATTTGACTATTCACCTGCAGTGTCTCGCCTTAATAGAAATACGTCCCACTCGACGGTACAGTGCCAAACTATGAGAATTCAGCTATGAATTTACACGAGGTCTCAATGCCTATTCTGGGGCCAAATAGGCCATACTGCACCACACGTGGGTCGTGGGTGAGGCTTCACGTCTGTTACTAGGTTGGAGGGTAAAGGACTAATGGACTAAAAGAAAGTTCTACTTTACTTGCGCCCTATTTATATGCACGGTGAACAAATAGTACCATTCGTATTTCGGTAGCCGTATTCCTACGCGGAACCGGGGCTAGTTGGGACATGTTCGTCGGCACTATTGAACTTGACTCAAGGGGCTTGTCTGCTGGCGCCAGGTTCTTGTCCAATGAGAGAATGAACTATTATGGGCTGTAGTAGACTAAAGGGATATTCAGTGTATATGTACAAAGAATATACAAGGGATATCAAACGATATACAAATACTATTAAATATATATCCATAAATAAATATATATATTCGGTTTAATCTGATCCTTCACAACACCGTGTATGAAAGGTGCTATATAAATGAAGATTATTATTATTATTATTATTATTATTATTATTATAATTATAATAATAATAATAATAATAATAATAATAATAATAATTATTATTATTATTATTATTATTATTATTATTATTATTATTATTATTATTATTATTATTATTATTATTATTATTATTATTATTATTATTATTATTATTATTATTATTATTATTATTATTATTATTATTATTATTATTATTATTATTATTATTATTATTATTATTATTATTATTATTATTATTATTATTATTATAATTATTATTATTATTATTGTCTTTGCGGACCCCCTTGAAAACGAGATGGTTTCATCTCAAGGGGTTATTCCCAATAAAGAAATGTCAATCATCATCTAAATGGTCCAAGTTGAGCATAGAAGCAATGGGGGTAAGATGATCCCAAATTCAACCTTAGTGAGTTGAATGGTCCCCACCTGGCAGCTAGGCAAGTGTCATTTTGTAACGATAGATGCAGAGATCCACTGCAAGTTCAGGTCCATTATTCAGGTCCAAGTTCATACAGATCCCTCCATCATTTTCACTCCATAGATCAATCAAGTAAGCCCAGAGTTTTTCGAATGAAGTAGCCTAACCCATAGCCTGAGGTCTACCATTATGGCCATGTTACTCAGTTAGGTCAACACAGAGGCCCCCCACCATTTTGGCTCAATATGTTACCCTAGTCAGGCATGGGGGGGACGGACACACAGAACATCCCAGGACTCTGTGTGATCACCCCATCGGTCTTCTTGTGGAACATGAGTAATCTTTGGGTGGGGCTCAGGGCCAGGCAGGTCCTCGCAGCACTGGAGGTCATAGCACACGTCGCCGTAGTCTCGCAGGAAGGGGAGCAGCTCTGACAGGAAGAGAGACACAAGTCATTACGAATGCCAAACCACCTTTGACGGAACTTAAAGCACTTGGAGGAGGCGGCTGAACACACAGACTCGTTGCTTCGCACAGACGTCCGCTGGCTGAGCAGAGGAACGTTTTTGGCTAGGTTCCAGAGAGATCAAAGTCGTAATATGAACTTTCGGAAGACGCATGTTGGCAGACGGATTTGGTCTTCCTTTTTTTTTTTATCTACTTTTTCTCCCATTTTTCCCATCCCAATTTCGTATCGTCCAATTCTACCCCCCCCTGTCTCGAACGCTGTTAGGCCATGCCTCCCACAAGCCGGCTGCAATGTGGACTAAGCCTTACATCACGTGTCCCCTCCGGTACTCGAGGAAGCAGCAGTCGCATCTTTTCACCTGCACAGCGCGATCTCTCAGCGTCGGGGGTCTGCGTTTGGAGGGCACACCGCCCCCGTCGCTTCCTGATTCTGCTGCGCAGGCGCACCAACCGACCTGTAGGAGTCGCTGTCCACAACGTCCGATCCCCACCCATCAGCTTCCCACCCCCTAATACTGCCAATTGTATTAGTATGAACGACCAGCCAAGCTGATAGCAATGTGAAGAGCTGGGCTCGAACCCAGCGTCTCCTGCATTGGTGGTGAGCGCCTTGCCCACTGCACCACCTAGCCGCCCTCGGATTTGGCCTTCCTTGTAGACCTGACAGATATGCTGAATGAGCTGAATTTACAGCTGCAAGGAAAATACAGTCATGAGATGGATCAGCTCCATCACATGCTGATGAACTGCACAACACTGCAACGGCATAACCGCCGCGGCTTTTTTGAATGTGCAGTCAGAACTGGAGCGACGAGGCGAAGAGCTGACACCACTAGACAGAGAGCTACATTGAGTGTCTTGGCCCGAGTTTGAAAGTCGATTTGCTGACTTTGCTCCAATTGAGCCTGTTGTTTCCAACATTAGCTGTCCATATAGCTAAGAGCTGAATGTGGATCAAATTGGACACATGGCTGAAAAGATGGCATCCATTTTTGGCATGGACATCACTGATGTGGCGATTATGATCCTGCAGTGTGAACTTTTAGTTAAAGCTCTTTCAAATCCCAAGGAAATTGGTGGATTCTGGAAGTTGTTGGAGAAGGACAAATATCTCTGCATCAGACAGTGTGCCATCAACCTCACAGCACTGTTTGCATCAACCTACCTGTGTGAGTCTGCATTTTCACACATTTCACACAAGTCAAAGGTCAGATCCACAGTGACAGATGACCACCTTGTGGCCGCTTTAAGAATTGCAGCCATCAACTACAGCTCATTCGTAGGTCCCAGTGCCAGCTGTCACACCGAAGGAGATCTACAAAGAATATTAGATAGTTGTGGTGATGCAATAGACCAGGCATGAAAATGGATTTCACTGCTCTTATTTTATAAATAATAGCTGCTACTTTGCCTCTGAAATAAGAGAATGACTTTGCTGCAATATATTCATTATTTTGTGTTGTGCAATCAGATTTAATATTGAAGTGAAAATAATAGCAACTTTTTTTTGCCTCTGAAATAAGAGAATGAGTGATTATTTTGTGTTGTGAAATTCTTGAGCTCTCAAATAAGCACCTTGAGAAATGTATGTTGTTTCTTTCTCATTGACATTTGAAGCAAGTTCATCTTCATTTGAAAGGTCCCATACGTTATCTTAGTTTTTTTTATTATCTTTTGATAATAAAGTGCATAATACTTTTCTCCCCAGATAGAATGTATTTAAATAGTTTATTATCAATCTAAAATGATTGACTCATATGTTATTATTCCAATTAGCAGAATATAATCACATCTAAAAGCAGTGGTCATTGTCACTCTGTCTGCTTGGCAGGTGATGGTAGATCTCTCCAGCCTGGGAAAATGGCAAAGTAGATCTCATGCCCAAAAAGGTTGCCCATGACCCCTGCTGTAGAACATCCCCCCCTTACAATAAAACCCAGTGGTATCATTATTAGCTAACTACCTTTTTAACCAAACACATTGGCCATATTACTGTTTACTCGCCTCTAGCTTTTAGCATACCTTAACGTTAGTGGTAAGTATAGTGGGTCGACAATTAATGCAGCCAGATTCACTAATGGTGTTAGCATAATGTATTTGCCCATCATGAACGTTAGCATTGCAGCTAATGGGAACTGATCTCAATGTTGTTGGTACAATTTGGAAACACAAACCATTGTTTTTATTTTTTATTTTTTATCTGATTCCAACACAACAGATGGCTCACACACATGGCAGAGACAAAAGTCTTTGTTACAGCCAGGATGGCTCGAGTGTTTCGGTTGTAGGATTTGGGTAGCGTTTTCTTAGAAGATAAAACCATTATATAGGTCTAAGTTCACTTGGACCTTAAGCCAAGAAAGTGTTTATATGAAAAGAACAGTCTATTCTTACTTCTGACTTGATATAAGTGTCAACAGTTTAGTTAGCTAGACAGGTATCCAGATGGCGTCTCTCACAGGGGGACCAAATCTAGGAGGGCCGAGATTGTGTTGATCTTTAAGGTGACAGAAAGGGAGATAAGTAAGGAGAGGGTGACAAAATGGCATCCAATGTAATAAAAAAAGTCAACCAACGAACTAGATTCTTGTACCGGATCTCCTCTCTGGTAAACAAGAATACCCTGAAGACTCTGGCAGGAGCACTCATTCAAGGGTACTATGACTATGCGTGCACCTCATGGTACCAAAGCACCTCAAAGGCGCTTAAAACAAAATTACAAACATCACAAAACAAACTGGTCAGACTACTACTTGACCTGAACCCCAGAACCCACCTCACCCCTGCCCACTTTGCCAACCTAGGATGGCTTAGAGTAGACGACAGAGTACAGCAACTTGCAATGGGCCTGGTCTACAAGATACACTATACGACCGGGGTGCCCATGTACATGGCAAAATACTTCCCAAAGGTCAGTGAATACCACAACCACTACACCAGAGGAAGCTCAACAAATCATGTTAAACCCAGATTCGGCTCAAACAAGGGACTAAACACGTTTCGCAATTATGCCACAATAATGTGGAACGCCCTACCCAAAGCTGTAAAAGAATGTGAATCCCTGCCCACATTCAAAACCGCTCTTAAAGAGCACCTACGGGAGGCTGCAATTCGAAACTGGCCACCGTAAATGCCCAAAACCCCCACCACCTCCTAATAGACAGTCTCCTCACCACCGCATGTATATATTCCCTCCCCGCCGTATGTATATTTCCCTCCCACCCACCCACCCCCTCCTAATGTACAGTCCCCTCCCCATCATATGTATATACTCTGTCAGGATCTAGGGGTAACAGTACTGTATATTTGAATACCGTTATGTCACAAATGTATCAGTACTAAATACCTATATGTCCCTATGCCATAAATGTCATGTATGTTGTGTATGTCATAAATGTCTATATGAATTGAAAATGGGGGACCCTGATGGAAACAAGACAAACGTCTTTCTCAGGTCTGCATCCCCTTAACAATTGTATGTATTGAGCCGTACTGTATTGTACCCATTCTGCAATCTGTTAAATAAAGTTTTCATTCATTCATTCATAACAAATGGGCATATTATGCCAGAGAGAGAGTCTTGGGTTGTGTCTCTTTGGTATTTCACCTTGGAGAGAGGGCTTTTTCAGTCTCTTTCTTCGGTATTCAGCTCACACAGAGAGAACCTGAGAGCAACCTAATTGTAACTATTTAGCTTTTTATGCCAATACGATTGATGATTTATGCCAATTTATGATTGATTGAACATTTTATTAACAGATTGCAGAATGGGTACAGTACAGTACAGCTCAATACACACAATTGTTAAGGGGATGCAGACCAGAGAAATACTTTCGTCTTGTTTACATCAGGGTCCCCCATTTTCAATTCATCATAACATATATGACATACATGACATACAGATAGACAGTACTGCTACATCTATACATTTATGACATACCAGATTTACAAATACAGTACTGTTTGTGATACAAAAAGAGTCTAAAAAAGAGAGTATATACATTTGACGAAGAAACTGTACATTGCTAATGAAATCTCAAGGGGAGATTTCATTCAAGTGACTTTACTTCAACGTCATTCAATAACACAACGCAGAGTCCTATCCTGAAGGAAGGAAGACAGGGTAAGTAACATGGTACATGTCCAAAAGCTAGCCACAACTTGCGTGTATCCAATAGTCAATCAATAGTCTATGAATGCTACGCCAAGTGTTGTTGGCATAATTTGGAAATTGACAAACTGATTATCTGATTACAGCACAACAAATGTTTAGTGATTAAAATGAATGTTTAGCACAATTGACCTGTTGCTAATGGGCAATCGTAACAAAAACTAGCCACAACACACACAGCCGATTTATTGAGAAAAAAGTGTTTGGAACAGCCAGGATGACAAACGCTACACAAAGTAAGCAACATGTTGTTACAATTTGGAAATGTACAAACATCCAGTTAGATCAATTAGCACGATTTACCTGATGCAAAATGAGCAATCCTGTCCTAAAAGTATTCCAAAGCAGCCGGCTGCACAGTGCACACCCTCTGAAATTTTTGCTAAATCCCCAATTCTTCCAAAGTAGCTAGCTGTACCTGGGCTGTACCTCTCCTCTCTGGTAAGCAAGAATATCCTGAAGATACCCATGTACATGTCGAAATACTTCCCAAAGGTCAGTGAATAACACGACCACAACACCAGAGGGAGTTCCACAAATCATGTTCAACCCAGATTCGGCTCAAACAAGGGACTAAACACGTTTCGCAATTATGCCACATCAATGTGGAATGCCCTACCCACAGCCGTAAAAACGTGTGAATCCCTACCCTCCTTCAAAACCGCGCTCAAAGAGCACCTATGGGAGGCTAATAGACAGTCTCCTCCCCACTGTATGTATATATTTTCTCCCACCCCCTCCTATAGTCTCCTCCCCATCATATGTAGATATTTTCTGTTAGGATCTCTGGGTAACAGTACTGTATATTTGCATATCGTATATGTCACAAATGTAACAGTACTATATACCTGTAATGTCCCTATGCCATAAATGTCATGATGTCATGTATGTTGTGTATGTCATAAATGTCACTCTGAATTGAAAATGGGGGACCCTGATGTAAACAAGACAAACGTCTTTCTCTGGTCTGCACCCCCTTAACAATTGTGTGTATTGAGCCGTACTGTATTGTACCCATTCTGCAATCTGTCAAATAACGTTTTCATTCATTCATCATTCATTCATTCATTCATTCATTCATTCATCATTCATTCATTCATTCATTCATCATTCATTCATTGTGCGAATAGACCACTGCACATCCACTGCACATCCGCGTTACATGACGTAAGTCTAGCTCTAATCAACATTCATTCATGACCTCAAAAACATAAAAGGGTTGCGGTGGTGGTCTGGCTCATAGATATCTATATATATCTATGGTCTGGCTGACGCAACTAATAAATAAACACCATCACTGGCGGACACACAATCTTGCACGTCCACGAGAACGAACACAAGGCGAGTACGAGCCCGCCCGGTCACGTGTACAGCGTGCGTCTGATTGGAACGTCTGTAAACAGGCGACGTCGGGGTCTAGGGGAGAGAAATCCAGGAGGAGAAGACAGAGACAAAGAAGAATAAAAGAAACAAAGTTTAAGCGTATAAGTGTATCTGACAACGAGCAAGGAAGGAACTAGACGTGTAAGTGAACATTTACTCTTTTGGGTCCAATTTATACTTATGACGCTTGGGCTCCGGCAAAGCATTAAAATGGAGGTGAAATGTGGTCATGAGAAGAAGGGTGCTGCACAACACATAGCTGAGCCAAACGGCTTGCAACATAGAACAAACAAGAGCAACAACACCACCACCAGCGACCGTGCAAAAAACTCCATGACATGCCGTCTGAAAAGAGGCACGATAGGCTAAACGAATGGCGAAGATGACATTGAAAACAAGAGGATAGTCTAGTGCAGCGTCATTCATGCACGGATTTGGCACCACCAGTTGTTATTGCTACTAGCTAACGAATGCGCGACAGAGGTAGGGTGGGGGTTGGGGTGGGGGGTTCCGACTACTGGACTGGACTGCGACATACCAGGGATTCGTGAACAGACACCACAGATCACTTTGCGGACAGGACGGGCATCATCCAGACACGGGACTCGGGAGATGAATGAATGAATGAGAACTTTATTTAACAGATTGCAGAATATACAGTACGGCTCAATACATACAATTGTTAAGGGGATGCAGACCTGAGAAAGACGTTTGTCTTGTTTCCATGATCAGGGTCCCCCATTTTCAATTCATATAGACATTTATGACATACACAACATACATGACATTTATGGCATAGGGACATATAGGTATTTAGTACTGATACATTTGTGACATAAACGGTATTCAAATATACAGTACTGTTACCCCTAGATCCTGACAAGAGTATACATATGATGGGGAGGGGAGTGGGGACTGTACATTAGGAGGGGGTGGGTGGGTGGGAGAGAAATATACATACGGCGGGGAGGGAATATATACATATCTAGATCATTCTCAAGCATTTGATTGTGATCAACTGCAATGAATTGCACAGCAGAAATTAGTAGCATGAATCCAGTTACAACGTTGTACAATTTGTGATGTTACAGTTTTATGACTGGCCTGATATTGTTTTCCTTTTTCTTACAGGTATCACCAGCAGTTTGGATTATCTCTCCATCTCTCCCCTGGCTCTCTGATGCAAAAAGACACTACCTGTATATGTACCATATCCAATAGCCACCTTGTGCCTCTTCTCGTATCAGATCTTTTTTTTCTAACTTAATACAATTTTAAAGTTAGCCTACGACATAAGAACATTACTGCCATATAAAGTCACTGACCAATTGTGAAGTGTTAAAGATACAACAAAACAAAGAACACTGTCTTCTGTTTATTATCTCAAGTTTGGCACCCCAGATCGATAAAAGTATTGAAATTGCATCAGATTAGTTAATATACCTCCAAACTTGTGACCAATAAAAGCGCCCATCAGCATTTTTACATTCCTTCAACATATAGTTCTGTCAAAATAAACTAACCACGGTAGTTCTAGGCAGTCCTTAATATCACCAACATGGCCTCCATCACCCAGTCGTCTGACCCTGAAATCCCAGACAACCACAAAGCGAGCTGGCTGGCACTACTTTCTGCTGCAGAAGCTTATTGCCAAAAATCTGGCTGCGACCTGGCCATCCTTACAGCCTGTAAGAAGTTCCGACCATCAGCAGTGGAGGGGAAAAGGGAGAGCAGCGGTGCCTTGACCAGGAAGTGGGATTTCTCCTATAATGTATGGGGCCAGGGGGCCCTGGCCGAGTCCACACGGCGCTATATGGACGACATTGCCGTGCTGCACTCCACATCCATGCTAACCGCCCAAAGGCACACGCGCCAGGCCAGGGGAAAGGACGGTACCAAGCTGGTGGTCGCGATGCCCTCTGACGCCGGATCCAGAGGGGTAAGCGACCCACTCTGCATATTTGGACCATCAAGCTTGTGCCGCAGTGTTTCTGGGGCGGGCGACAGTGGGTAGAGTGGTCGACGGTCGTCTGGTAATTGGAAGGTTCTCGGTTAGATTCCCGCTCCTCCCGGGCAGCATGTCGAAGTGTCCTTGAGCCCTAATTGCTCCCAATGAGCAGGTGCCGACCTTGCATGGTTGCCTCTGCCATTGGTGTGTGAATGGGTTAATGTGAGGGTCAAAATTGTAAAGCGCTTTGGTTAAAAGCTGCTATATAAATGCACCATTTACCATTTTACGTTGTTAATGTCTGAAACCCGCTTGTTTTCTTTATTCCAGAGCTTCACGGGCGACGGCGGGGCCGTCAGTCCCAACACCAGACTCTATTCGCAGAGCTATCCATCCATCTACAGCCCGGGGATCATCGGCCATGCCGTGGCGCAGAACGGCAATGAAGAGGGGGAGCGGGAGATGAGTGCGCTGGAGGAGGCAGACCGAGGGAGACAGAGGCACGAGATCGTGGATTTGGAGGAGGAGTGCGAGGATGAGGAAGAAGAAGAGGATGAGGAAGACTTGGATGAAAGAAGACGTAATCTAAACGAAAGTGCCGGTGAGGGCGGGCGCCATATTTGACTTACATTTTTTTCACTCGCTCTCTCTCTCGGTATAGTGCTGGCGCCAGGTGCACATCAGAATGATCAGAATCAGACTTGAAATTGACAGTAATTTGACATGACATATCAGCATGAGCTCACATTTGAACCATTTCCTCCTGCACCCACACCCTCTCTTTGTATCTTATTCCCTACCGCCTACACCCCCCCCCACTCACTTGTATACACTATGACCTTTTTAATTGACCACTATGAGTAGCATAGATGTTTGGCAAGGGGACTGGGTTTTTTCATTGAGCACAAGTATCTTGTGTTTCATTATAAATGTATGAATTGTCAATTCTGCCCCCCCCCCCCCCCCCCCTTCTGTTTCAGGTGTGTTCTCTATGGACGAGGACTCTCTGTCCCGTGACTGTGAGCCATTCTTCGAGTCTGACGGAGAGGAGGAAAGCACTGATGGTAAGAGTGTGGTGATGATTGAATGTGCCTACTAGTATCCCCTCCATCTCCTCCTACTGTTGTACCAGAGCGTTATTCAGCCCATCCTGCTGCTGTACTGTTCCACCTGCTTCTTCAAATTACTATCCGTTTCAAACGGGGCCAAACTCACACGCGTATCCAACGCCGCCCCCCAGGACAATCGGTCTCCTCACACCCAACTAGGGATGGGCAAAACTCACAAAATGTCCATTCGATAGTCACTGGGAACTATTCGATTACTAATCTTATCTTTCTTTTCTGTTCTCCCAGCTGTTAAAGGAACACTCCAACATTTTGGGAAATTAGCTTACCGTCTTCTCCAGAGAGAGAGAGAGAGAGAGAGAGAGAGAGAGAAGAAGAAGAAGATAGATAGATACCAGTTTCCTCTCTGTGCGTTCAGTAGAAAGCTATCTGGCTGCATGTTAGCTTAGCTTAGCACAATGAATGGAAGCGGACAGTGCCGGTTAGCCTTCGGGAGAGGTGTTAGTTGGACAATGCCTAGGCTAACCCGCACTGTCTGCTGTTATGCTACCTGGCTAGCTAGCTACCTACCTCTACCCAGTATGCTGTTCAGTGGTGTAACAGTTAATAGGGTCCCCTCTCAATACACGACTACACACTGTAGGTGCCGGTAAAAATGAGGGGAAATATATTTTTTGAGACGAAACAATATTCGCATACATTTCTTATTTTTTTTGTATCTACTTTTTCTCCTTTTTCTATTTTTCCTCTCATCCCAATTTTAACCGTGCCAATTCTCCCCTCCCCTGTCTTGAACGTTGCTCGCATATACCCCCCACTGGTCGGTTGTAGGGAGGATAGAAGCATTGCATCACGTGCCCCCTCCGATACACGAGGAGGCAGCCTGTCGCATCTTTTCACCTGCCAGCGCGGACTCTCATTGGCGAGGTGTAACGTGTGGGAGGCTCACACTACCCCCGCCATTTCCTGTCTCTGCTGTGCAGGCGTCCCCCAACCGACCTGTAGGAGTCGCTGTCCACAACGTCCAGACTACCACCCATCGACTTCCACCCGCTAACTCTGCCAATTGAGTTAGTATGATGGCCGGCCCAAGCCGGAGGCAACGCCGACAGCCGGATTCGAACCCGGTGTCTCTTGCGTTGGTGACGAGCGCAATGTCCGCTGCGCCACCCAGCCGCCCCTCGCATATTTTTTTTTATAATTGAACAACTATTCGAAAATCGAAATACACACATTGCGACCTCGATAGAACAGGACATCACACACACCCACTCAATCACTACCTCAATAGAACAGGGGATCACACGGGCCACTCAACCACTACCTCACCCTACTGCCCTCGGGCGCAGGTACAGAACACTGGGGCTTTGAGAAAAGCCTGATCCCCCGCAGCCATAGCCTCCTTGAACAGAATCCCTTGCTGAAGAGGAGCGTGTGCTGCTGTCTCGTTATTGTATGTTTTTTCTGTGTGCTGGTGGATGTACTGTTTTTGATATGATGTTGGATGTCCTTTCATGTATTGTCTTATGAGTACAGTGCTGTGAGAAGGAGTTTCCCCTTGGGGACAATAAACTCTTAAGGTCTAGTATGTCTGTATTTAGCTCCTATGGATACCGCATGCAGACTGAAATGTGTTTTTGTTTTTGGCCTAGGTTCCTTGAGTGAGGATGCGCCCCCTCCCCCACGCGGCATGGCCATGGGGCAGGCTGCGTACTCGTCCCGCCACCCCAACCCTATGGCTATGGCGCGCTCGCTGCCCGTCTCGGTGCCTGTGTGGGCTTACCGAGGAAACCGGGCTGGCCAAGGAGAGAACAACAGCGGGGAACGGGTTAGTTGACTTGGAACATGCTCGAACACGACACATGTGATTATACACTAGAGGTTACACGGATATGCGTTATATGTGTATGCACAGAGATTACTGATGACTCGCTTATATGTTTAAAATGTTTTTAAAGGGGACCTATTGTGAAAATGGCCTTTTCCTGTGTTTTGCACTGAGAAAATGTTAAATATGTGCATTGTGCCTTTTCTGCAGTTCAGCTGACAGTGATGTAAATAAGTACGCATCCTGTGTCTATGACTCATTTGAAATCTGAAAAGATTCAGTAAACTCACTATCCATGCAATTTTTTACATTTCATTGCCACTTTCACCACACATTTAATTTCAACAAGGCTACAAACTTGCTATTTGTAAATAAACTCATGTGGATGGTATTCATGCGGATGACCCGATGATGCTTTAAGCAGGGGGAAAAAAGGTGAGAATCCACCGAAATATCCCAAAATAACCCACCGTCTGCACATCTTGCAAAGGTTGTTTTGTATCTCTGATACAAAGTTTAGGAACTGTGGACTATGAATAGTTGTGTATTTCAATATTTACAAGCTTGGATATGGTAGATTGTATGGGGTGTCACGGATTGTAATTAATTCGTGATCCATACGATCCCCATGGTTCGGCGAGCATGTGAACCAAGGATTAATTGCTAAATGTAACCATCATCGTGAGCTATATGCAGTGTTGTGCTAGTTACTGAAAAATAGTAACTCAGTTACTTTACTAGTTACTTCATTTCAAAAGTAACTCAGTTACTTTACTAGTTACTTGCACTCAAAAGTAATGCGTTACTGTGAAAAGTAACTATTTAGTTATTATTAAAAAAAAAAAAAAAAAAGATTGCTCTCATTAATGCCCTTACAGATACTCAAAATCGGTTGATCAACTTGACAGTTTCTCACATCACTGAACTCTGCTAAGCAATGTGGTCTATACAAACACAAATTTGACACAAACACAAATGTTGTCCTGAGTCCCGACGTAATAAGAAATGTGCCGTGCATTAGGTTGAAGGAACAGCCTTGATGTCACCGGAGCATTTAATTATAACCGTCTTGCAACGTTGTTTAATATATCAATCGTGCATTGCAACGTTAGAATAGTTAGGATATTAATTGTGCATGAAAGGACTATATTTATATTGTTTGATTAGTATTGATGAGATTCCCTTGCAGATTCTTACAGTCAAAATCTGTTGATCAACTTTGCATTCACATCACTGAACTCGCCAAAGTCTGCGGTGGTCGAGATGTAACGTTAGTCCAGCCCCTCAAACATTTTCTTTAGCTCATTTCCATTTTGTATATTCTCTCTCCAAGTAGTTGGAAAACGTGAAGTGTTCTGTCCCATTTGCCGTGTGCCGCCTGGTGATGCTAACTAGATCCCCGAAAGCGAGTGGCTTACTGGCTTCGGATGAGTCCTGTTAACGTTAGACTCAGCTAGTAGCTTCGTTGAAGCATGGGCAGTAGATAGTATCTTTGAGCCAAAACACAAATGACATTTAACTAAAACGTTCTTTTCTTTGTGCTCGACAAAAGAGAAATAGTGATAATATCCATGTGTACAAACGCGAGTAGTGGGCCCTGCCATGACAGTCAAGTTTATAGTAAACAAAACACGCCCCCAGCATAGCGTGTCCCGCAGGTGAGGTGACACACAGACAGTAGTCAGGAGGACTGTGCTGGATCACTATCGCTCGCTACCAATCTACATAAAAATAACGCAGTAACGAACCATTCAGTAACGGTAACAGCATTACTGAATTTCAAAAGTAATGCGTTGGAGTACTAGTTACCGCCAAAAGTAACGGTGTTACTGTAACGAGTTAGTCCTAACACTGGCTATATGACATGATATTCTCCAGCATTGTTTTAAGTCTGCTGTTTGGGTGCATTACAGATTTAGTGTTATAATAGAGATGGATTAAACGGCGACTGTGCACCGCCAGTAGGCTGACCAAACATGCAGGACAGTCTCGTATTTTAGCCCTTTTTCCCCACATTTCAATAAATTCATGGTTAAAATGTTAAAGATATGAATTTGTATTGTTTCTGTCCTATTAGTCAGCATCCATGCACCACAAGTAGCCTTGTCTACACGCCAGCGCACACATACACACTGCTGGCTAGAGCTCTGTTGTTGGCACACGTACACTTTGAGCGCCATGGTAGAGCAACGTGGTAGAGCAATGTGGCCTCAACGAGACTTTTATAAACACGCTCACACACCAGCCTCAAGAGACTTTTATAAACACGCTCACACACCAGCCTCAAGAGACTTTTATAAACACGCTCACACACCAGCCTCAAGAGACTTTTATAAACACGCTCACACACCAGCCTCAAGAGACTTTTATAAACACGCTCACACACCAGCCTCAAGAGACTTTTATAAACACGCTCGCACACCAGCCTCAAGAGACTTTTATAAACACGCTCACACACCAGCCTCAAGAGACCTTTATAAACGCACCAGCCTCGACAAGACTTTTATAAACACGCTCGCACACCAGCCTCGACGAGACCTTTATAAACGCACCAGCCTCGACAAGACTTTTATAAACACGCTCAAACACCAGCCTCGGCGAGACCTTTATAAACACGCTCACACACCAGCCTTGCTTAGTCCGGTTGAATCCAACCCTGGAGTGTTTATTCCCGTGGTGTGTGTGAACACGGTAATCAAACAACCCCAGCCTGGTCCGCCTGTTTGGGGTGGTCTCGTTTCGCCTCTAAGTGAAATCTGGAGCAGTTTGTTTGAAGTTAGAATGCAAACTGAACCAAAAGCAGGAATAGACCTGAGAAATTGTTCCATGTAATGACGCTGATTGGGCAGGTCTTGTTGGCATTTCCCATATATTTCTAAACGTGTGATTTTTCATTATTATTTTCGCAACTGGTATTGTTCAAAATAGATAAATAATGTTGTGATACTAAACAGGGCAAAATCATAAAAGCCTTGATGTTGTTATTTGTTGCAAACGATATGCAGTAGTTTGTTACTTCAGTGCATAACGTTGAGCCACAACGTTAATATTTCCTTTCATAGGCAGCAATAGCAAAGTAATTTTCAAACGTGAACAGACATGAGGCAGAATTGTCAAAGAATTATCCGACACATCCACTATAGGCTACACTACTAGACCCCCACAGCACAGGTACCAGACTGCCCACTATAGGCTACACTACTAGACCCCCACAGCACAGGTACCAGACTGCCCACTATAGGCTACACTACTAGACCTCCACAGCTACCAGACTGCCCACTATAGGCTACACTACTAGACCTCCACAGCTACCAGACTGCCCACTATAGGCTACACTACTAGACCTCCACAGTTACCAGACTGCCCACTATAGGCTACACTACTAGACCTCCACAGGTACCAGACTGCCCACTATAGGCTACACTACTAGACCTCCACAGCACAGGCACCAGACTGCCCACTATAGGCTACACTACTAGACCTCCACAGCTATCAGACTGCCCACTATAGGCTACACTACTAGACCTCCACAGCTATCAGACTGCCCACTATAGGCTACACTACTAGACCTCCACAGGTACCAGACTGCCCACTATAGGCTACACTACTAGACCTCCACAGGTACCAGACTGCCCACTATAGGCTACACTACTAGACCTCCACAGGTACCAGACTGCCCACTATAGGCTACACTACTAGACCTCCACAGCACAGCTACCAGACTGCCCACTATAGGCTACACTACTAGACCTCCACAGCTACCAGACTGCCCACTATAGGCTACACTAGTTCAAGTTCAAGTTCTTTAATAGTTGTCATACAGAAGTACAGAATACTTTCATACAAAATGCTTCTTACTGTTACGCTCCAGAGACTGTGCTAGACAAGATAGTATCAAATAACATAATAACATAATATAGCATGAATTTAGAAGAAGAATGAGGTCACAGTTGTTCGGTATAGACATATGTACAATGTTCTGAGTTACCATATAATATACAATACACAATACTATGCAGTGTACTAATGTACAGTACTATCTAGTGCAAAGCAGAAGTGGGATGAGGTACAATTTTAGGTACAATTTACAGTAAGGTGTACGAGTTGTAGTGCAATCCTTCATCCATAAATATAAAGTGTGGGGAGTGGGTGCTACAGTGTGTTTGTTTAAAGTGGGTGTGTGCTATAAAGTGTGTGTAGTGGGTGCTACAGTGTGTTTGTTTAAAGTGAGTGTGTGCGTGTGGATGTGTGTGCTATGTGTGTTTGGTGGTTGTTGTTGTGTAGTGTTCATTCATTGTTCGTTTAGCAGCCTGATGGCCTGGGGATAGAAGCTACTTCTGAGTCTTTCTGTGCTCGCCTTGAGACTCCTGTGTCGCTTGCCTGACGGCAGCAGTTCAAAGAGGCAGTTGTTCGGGTGGCTCGAGTCCTTAATAATTCTCTTAGCCTTCCCCTTGCAACGCTTGTTGTAAATGTTCTGGAGAGTGGGGAGCCCCCCTCCAATTGTGCGTTCGGCTGAACGTGTCACTCTTTGTAGTCTGCTTTGGTCTTTTGCAGTGCTATTCCCAAACCAGGAGGTGATGTTGCCGGTCAAGATGCTCTCTATTGTACATGAGTAGAAGTTCTTAAGGATCTTCTGGCTGACTTGGAACTTCCTTAGGCGCCTGAGGAAGTAGAGGCGTTGTCGTGCCTTCTTCACCACACTGTTAATGTGTATGGTCCATTTCAAGTCCTCGGATATGTGGGCTCCGAGGTACTTGAAGCTGTTGACTCTCTCAACCGGTGCCCCGTCGATGCTGAGGGGGCTGTAGTCCTTGACCCCCGACCTCCTGAAGTCCACAATCATCTCTTTTGTTTTGCTGACGTTCAGGGAGAGGCTGTTTTCCTGGCACCATCCCGCCAGGACCTTGACCTCTTCCAGGTAGGCCCTCTCGTCGTTGGCAGAGATCAGGCCCACCACCACTGTGTCGTCAGCAAATTTGACGATTGTATTGCTACTCCGCTGAGCCACACAGTCGTGTGTGTACAGGGAGTAGAGGAGGGGACTCAGAACACAGCCCTGGGGGGCCCCTATGTTGAGGGTGATGGATGAGGAGGTGCAGTTGCCTGCTCTCACCACCTGGGGTCTGCCAGTCAGGAAGTCCAAGACCCACTGGCAGAGGTCATAGCCCAAGCCCAGGTCCCTGAGCTTGGCTATGAGTATGGAGGGGACTATGGTATTGAATGCCGAGCTGTAGTCGATGAATAGCATTCTCACATAGTTCCCCTGCCTCTTGTCCAGGTGTGATGCTGCTGTGTGCAGCACATGGGATATGGCGTCCTCCGTGGACCTGTTGGGGCGGTATGCAAATTGCAGGGGGTCCATGTTGATGGGGAGGGAGGAGCAGATGTAGCCCTTTACTAGCTTCTCAAAGCACTTCATGGCTATGGAGGTGAGAGCTACAGGGCGGTAGTCGTTGAGGCAAGCAGGCTTGGATTTTTTGGGTACAGGGATAATAGTGGACTTCTTCAGGCAGGTGGGGATGACAGCCTGTTCTAAGGACAGGTTAAATATGTCAGTGAATACTGGGGCCAGTTGGTCGGCACAGACTTTTAGGACGCGGCCGGGGATGCCGTCCGGACCTGCTGCCTTCCTGATATTCACTTTTTTAAAGGTCCGCCTCACCTCATGCTCTGTTACCCTGAACACTGCGCCTCCATCAGCAGCCGACCCCCCCCCCCCCATTGCCGAGGCTTGTGAGCTGGTGTTGTTATTACCAGCATCAAACCTCGCATAGAAGGTATTGAGGTCGTTTGCTAAGGAGATGTCATTGTTCAGTTTGAGGGAGGCGCCTTTGTAGTCTGTCATCGTTTTGAGCCCCTGCCACATAGCTCTAGAGTCAGCTTGTTCAAACTGGAGTTCAATTTTATCCCTGTAGCGCCGTTTGGCCTCTGACACTGTCCTCCTTACGTTGTGTTGCGCCACCTTGTGGTCATTCATGTTGCCTGCCACTAGGCCGTCATTGTATGCTTTGGTGCGCTCTCTCAGAGCTTCACGGACGGATTTGTCTACCCAGGGTTTTTGATTTGGGTAAACTTTCATTTTGGTAGTGGGGATTGTTTCTTTCACCCTAGTACAGACATAGTCCAGCACTGTCTCCGTGTAGGCATTAATGTTATCTGTGTCGCGGAATACAATCCAGTCTGTGTTGTGGAACACTGACCGGATCGTGTCCTCTGACGTCACATCCCATTTCTGCACCTCTCGCGAGACTACGGGAGTACTTTTAATTCTTTGTCTGTACTTTGGTGTAAGGAAAATGGATGCGTGATCTGACTTGCCAAAGCCACTATCAGAATGAGCCTTGTAGCCACCTTTAAATTGCGTGTAACAGTGATCTAGGATGTTACCGCCTCTGGTGTTGCAAGTCACATGCTGGTAGAAATCAGGCAATACCTTTCTCAGATTGGCGCTATTGAAATCTCCCAGTACTAAAATGGCGGCGTTAACGTTCGTCGCTTGTATATTATTTACCTCGTCGTGGAGTCTGGAGAGCGCGGCGTTGTTGTTGGCTTGCGGTGGAATATACACTCCGACCAGGACGATCGCCGTTAACTCCCTCGGGAGGAAGAAAGGACGACACTTGATGGTTATATATTCCAGTTCTGGGGAGCAGTAGTTGGATAATTCCTTCACATTCGTTGGATCACTCCAATTTTTGTTAAACATGAAGGCAATACCTCCACCACGTTGTTTACCGGACTCTGATTGTGTCCGATCCTTCCTATGGATAAAGAAATGATCCGTTGGTTGAATCGCGTGATCTGGAACCTCCGGTGTTAGCCAAGTTTCGGTGAAGCAAAGGACATTGCAGTCCCTAACGTCTCTTTGATATTGAATCCTTGCTCGGATGTCATCCAGTTTATTGTCTATTGATTGTACATTGGCTAGCAATATACTGGGAAGTGGTGTACGGTGTCGTCTGGATCTCAGCCTGTTTCGGATCCCAGACCTTTTTCCTCGACGTCTTTTCCTGGGGTCTAGGAACAAAGGATCCGGTCCTAGTCTCCGGAGGATTTCTTCCGGCCATTGATGTGGTTCGGAAAGTTGATCCAGCGAGTAATCCAGTTGGTAAGTTTCCCGTAATCCAATGTCAATGATTGACTGACGGTCATACACATATAATGCACCAACAGTTGGTGCAAATAAAACTCCTAATACTATAAAAATTAACAAAATAGAGCACAGTCTCGTCGGAGCGATCAGAAAGGCAGCCATCACAGCAGCGCCAAGTCCCACTACTAGACCTCCACAGCTACCAGACTGCCCACTATAGGCTACACTACTAGACCTCCACAGCACAGCTACCAGACTGCCCACTATAGGCTACACTACTAGACCTCCACAGCACAGCTACCAGACTGCCCACTATAGGCTACACTACTAGACCTCCACAGCACAGCTACCAGACTGCCCACTATAGGCTACACTACTAGACCTCCACAGCACAGCTACCAGACTGCCCACTATAGGCTACACTACTAGACCTCCACAGCTATCAGACTGCCCACTATAGGCTACACTACTAGACCTCCACAGCTATCAGACTGCCCACTATAGGCTACACTACTAGACCTCCACAGCACAGCTACCAGACTGCCCACTATAGGCTACACTACTAGACCTCCACAGCACAGCTACCAGACTGCCCACTATAGGCTACACTACTAGACCTCCACAGCACAGCTACCAGACTGCCCACTATAGGCTACACTACTAGACCTCCACAGCACAGCTACCAGACTGCCCACTATAGGCTACACTACTAGACCTCCACAGGTACCAGACTGCCCACTATAGGCTACACTACTAGACCTCCACAGGTACCAGACTGCCCACTATAGGCTACACTACTAGACCTCCACAGGTACCAGACTGCCCACTATAGGCTACACTACTAGACCTCCACAGGTACCAGACTGCCCACTATAGGCTACACTACTAGACCTCCACAGCACAGCTACCAGACTGCCCACTATAGGCTACACTACTAGACCTCCACAGGTACCAGACTGCCCACTATAGGCTACACTACTAGACCTCCACAGCTATCAGACTGCCCACTATAGGCTACACTACTAGACCTCCACAGCTACCAGACTGCCCACTATAGGCTACACTACTAGACCTCCACAGCTACCAGACTGCCCACTATAGGCTACACTACTAGACCTCCACAGCTATCAGACTGCCCACTATAGGCTACACTACTAGACCTCCACAGCACAGCTACCAGACTGCCCACTATAGGCTACACTACTAGACCCCCACAGCACAGCTACCAGACTGCCCACTATAGGCTACACTACTAGACCCCCACAGCACAGGTACCAGACTGCCCACTATAGGCTACACTTAGGGCTGGGCGATATGACGATATTATATAAATATCGGGTACAGTTCATTAACGATACACTTTTTAAATGTATCGTGGATATCGTGATGTTTTGCCCTCGCGTTAGAGGCCGCCGTGGCTGAGATGAGACTAACAAGCGCAGTGCTAAATGCTTTCCTCTCCCTCTCGCCTCTCCCTCTTGCAGAAAAAAAAAGTCAGTCACACACACACTTGCCCAAATTACGTCATCTACACGCACATACACGCATGCAAGCACACACACCTAGCCAGAGACAGAGAGGCGGTGGCTCGGTGCTAGGGATGCCCCCTGAAACGCAGGAGTAAGCTCCGACGTTAACGGTACTGCTATCGGTAAATTAGTCTATGAGCGGATTAGCTACGGAGCTAACAGAGTGTACCATCCATCTGCGACGCAACAGTGGCTGCAACAGTGGACACGGAGTAATGTTAACGTTATGTCGAGTTCATACTACACTACACGTATGAACTCGACATAACGTTAACGTTACTCCGTTTCCATGAAGTGTTTAATTAGCAGCAATCTGTTGTTGAAAATGTAACGTTAACCGGAAAACCGGAAATGGAATGCGAGGACAGGAAGCCGTCATGAAGTCGGCTTCTGGACCTTGTAGTCATATATATTGTAGTCTTTTAGTCTTATTAACTAAAAGATTTTAACAAAATAAAAAGCAGCAGCACTATTGGATAACTGAGTCATGTTTGCTATGTATTTCTTTCTTTAGGGGAGTAGGACATTTGTTTCACAGTTTTAGCATGATGTTTTATAGATGGCTAGGTTAAACACAGGTTTTTGTTTTTAAGAGGGGGGGTTTGATTTGATTTGATTGAAGTTTATTTCAAGTATGCAACACAACCAACAAACATCAAGTACAGATATAGCCTTAAGCCGTTCAAATAATAAATGTATACATACATGTAAATAAATAAATAGTTACAATATGTAATCTAATCATCTAAATCTAATCTAATATATAATCAAAAAAAACGAAAGGCTAAAATGCTAAATATATAATCTAAGAATCCAATAATCTAAATCTAATATATAATTTAAAAATGCTAAATGCATGAGTCTTTTGTCTTTAATGTTCGCTTGCAAACTCAAATACTGTCTTGGTAAGCCTCATAATGAATTGTTTGGGGAAAAAAGGAAAAACATCGTGATGTGTATCGTGTATCGCCGAAAGGTCAGAAAATATCGTGATATCATATTTAGGCCATATCGCCCAGCCCTAGCTACACTACTAGACCTCCACAGCTACCAGACTGCCCACTATAGGCTACACTACTAGACCTCCACAGCTACCAGACTGCCCACTATAGGCTACACTACTAGACCTCCACAGGTACCAGACTGCCCACTATAGGCTACACTACTAGACCTCCACAGGTACCAGACTGCCCACTATAGGCTACACTACTAGTAGACCCCCACAGCACAGCTACCAGACTGCAGTGCCCACTATAGGCTACACTACTAGACCCCCACAGCACAGGCACCAGACTGCCCACTATAGGCTACACTACTAGACCCCCACAGCACAGGCACCAGACTGCCCACTATAGGCTACACTACTAGACTTCCACAGCTATCAGACTGCCCACTATAGGCTACACTACTAGACCTCCACAGTTACCAGACTGCCCACAACCCTTTCATTGATTGATTGAAAACTTTATTAACAGATTGCAGAATGGGTACAATACAGTACGGCTCAATACAAACTACTGCTAAGAGGATGAAGACCAGAAAAATACTTTTGTCCTGTTTACATTAGGGTCCACCCTGGAGTGAGGGGGAGAAAAGCTCTTCAGACATGGCCGCTTATAAGAGCTGTGTACACAGTGGACTTGACGTGAAACAATCAAGATGTGATTTTAAGTGCAGACTTTCAGCTTTCAGGTGAACAGTGTAGGAATTACAACAGTTTCTACATGTGTGTGTGTGTCCCCACCAAAAGTAATTGGACAAACTAACAATCATAAATCAAATTGTCACTTTTAATACTTGGTTGCAAATACTTTACAGTCAATGACGATACCGGTGCCAAATTTCCCTCGGGATGATTAAAGTTTTTCTATTCTATTCTATTCTATACCTAACGCTTCACTGATAGTGACAGCTCTTTGGACCTCCTTGAGAGTTGACCGCAACAGATTACAAATGCAAATACCACACTTGAAATTAACTCTTGACCTTTTATCTGCTCCTTGTAAATTAAATGATGAGGAAATGACTCACACCTGGCCATGGAACAGCTGTGCAGCCAATTGTCCAATTACTTTTGGTCCCTTTTTTATATAAAAAAAAGGGGGGAGGCACATAATAGAAATAGTTGTAATTCCTGTAATTCACCGTTAACCTGATTTGGATGTGAATACTCTCACATTAAATCTGTAAGTCTGAACTTAAAGCACATCTTGATTGTTTCAATGTCTTAAATATTTATGGACCCTGGTCTATGTGCATATGAAGAGATCTTAATCAAATTCCAGTGTACAAGATGGTGGCAAAATTTCAACCTAAAATATGTTTCTATAATATATTTTATGGGTACGAATATTTGATCTGCAACGTCTAGTCTGAAAGTTTGATCTGAATTTCATTCAACGGTACAGGCTTGTGCACAACTGATAGATGGTATGCGAGCGGCTCACTCGTTACAGGCACAGAAACAACCTGTCGAGAACAGGATGAAACGGAGGGGTATAGCTAGGCA
The DNA here is from genome assembly GCF_963971535.1 of Notolepis coatsorum. Taxonomy (NCBI): domain Eukaryota; kingdom Metazoa; phylum Chordata; class Actinopteri; order Aulopiformes; family Paralepididae; genus Notolepis; species Notolepis coatsorum. The sequence goes on from NC_140178.1 coordinate 29,906,163, forward strand.
GCTAGAATGCATAATCTGAGTGGGGTAAACTACTTAAGACATGTTTAATAATAATAAACCTTATTTGTATAGCACCCTTTCATACAGTAACTGCAGCTCAAAGTGCTTCACAACAGAAAAAAGACGGGCATAAAATGAGCACATAAAGTGCAGACATATAAAATCACAGTTTTTCACATTAGGATCTAACATTCCAACAGGCCACCTTGTTTATGGTTTGATTCAGTTTTAAATAGACAATAATAAAGAGTAAGATAAAATAGACTAGAGTAAAATAATACAGTGCAATAAAATAGTAGAATAGATAGTAAAATTATGCAATAGAATGGACAGAGTAAAATAGTGCTACAGTACAATCAACAGTGGAGTGTATTAGAAGGCTATGGTGAAGAGGTACGTTTTTAGCTTATTTTTTTTAAATATTAAGAGATCTAGCTTCCCTAATGTCCATAGGTAGTGTGTTCCATAACTTTGGTGCATAGTTTGCAAAGGCTGCATCCCGATTTTCCTTAGACTGTGGCTTGGAACCTTCAATAGACCAGTAGTAGATGATCGCAATGTTCTAGAAGGCACATATAGTTGACTAGAGAATTTGCAATGTAGCTTGATCCTGTTCCATTTAGTGCTTTGTATATAAGGAGGAGGACCTTGAAATAAATTCTAAATGTTACCGGAGGCCAGTGTAGGTTAGCTAATACTGGACTGATGTGGTCTCTCCTCTTGGTTCTAGTTAGTAGCCTAGCTGCTGAGTTTTGAATGAGTTGGAGTCGTTCTGTTTTTTTTGGGAGGCCAGTGAGGAGTGCATTACAGTAGTCAAGTCGGCTTGAGATAAAGGCATGGATCAGTTTTTCTTCTTTTTGATTTATAAACGGCCGTACCGTAGCTATGTTTCTAAGGTGGAAAAATGATGTTTTTGTCACCTTGTTGATGTGTGATTTAAAGCTTAGCTTATAACACCAAGACTTGTAACTTCGGGTTTGATCCAAGGAGTAAGTTGACTCATATTGCTCTGTAACATTTCTCTTTTTGTTATAGGACCGACTAGTAGGATTTCAGTTTTGCCCTCATTTAATTTTAGGAAGTTGTTCGTCATCCATTTGTTTATTGCTAAGAGACATGGAGTTAATAGCTGTCATCATTTGGTTCAGCTGAGATGTACAATTGTGTGTCATCTGCGTAATTATGGAAACATACATTGTGTTTTCTAATGATGTCTCAGAGTGGCAGCATGTATAGTGAGAATAATAATGGACCAAGGCAGCTCCCCTGTGCTCCCCTAGGTGTCATGTTTCTCAGAAGAATGATCTCCAAGCCTGACGTAATATTTTCTTTTTCCCTTTGATATATGTTCTGAACCAGTTTAATACAGAAAGACCAACTAACTTTTTTTCTAGACGATTTATTAGGATATCATGGTCGATCGTGTCAAACGCTGCGCTTAGATCTAATAGGACGAGAATTGAGACTTTGTTTGCATCAGAGTTTATTCTGAGGTCACTAATTATTTTTGTAAGAGCAGTTTCAGTGCTATGGTGCGTTCTGAAGCCTGATTGAAATTCCTCCATGATGTTGTTTTCTTTGAGAAAGGAGTTTATTTTGTATTGACAGTTTAGGGGACCTCAAAGTCAGACAAGAAGATGCATACCAAGTTCTTCTCTGTGCGTGTGCTAGGCTAGCTTGCAGTCGGATAGCTTTCTACTGAACGCACAGAGAGGAAATTGGTATCTGTCTTGTCTGATTCTGGAGAAGACTGTAAGTGCCCATAATGTTGGCGTGTTCCTTTTTTTAAACGGTGGTTTCGGAAGAAAAATAGGTCTCATCAACGGTACAGTTTTCTGTTGGGTCGCCACATGACAAGAATGGCAACGTTGTTTTCATTCCCCCGGGACCTCACACCTGTCAATGGAGCTTTTGACACCCGCTATAATTCCACCAGCAGCTTTCAGGGGCCTCACGCGGCCATTTGAAGAATCTGAATCCCCCCAATCCGGGGCTGAAAGAGTTTTGAGGAACCCATAACCTCCATAACGTCTAATCCCTCCTTGTGTGTCCTCAAGGCTGGCTGCGCCGACCTGGATCACATCGCTGCCAGCATGAAGGCCCTGCTGGCCCCCGGAGCCACGGACGGCACGGAGATGTTTGGAGCGCTTCCCCGGCCTCGGCTCAACACGGGAGACTTCTCTCTTAAACACTGATGGAGAGGGGATTAGAGAGAGAGAGCGAGGGGGACGGAGGAGGGGGAGTTATTTAGGGAGACTGGAAAAGTAGGAGAGAGAGAGCGTGCAACGTGGCGGCTGGTTTTGAGATGAAAGGATGAGTGTCTGACTCTTTAACAGTGTAGAAGTAGCAAGTACCTCTGTGTATTTATCACTAACCAAAATGAACGGCGCGCGGCTTACAAGGAATAACTCTCGTGAAAAGCGACGCTGTTGTAAAACACTAATATAATTCTCAACACTATACCCCTGCCCCACCCTATACACATTTAAACACACTAGTTAAACACACACCATACAGGCAACACTACGATTTATTATTGGGACATCGAGATGGGCTATTTAGTGACCCACTGCACCGACCAACATGGGACAACTAAGAGCGTTGTGTAAGCTTAACCGACACAGCCCATCGTTTTGGTGTCTGGGGGTGGTGATACTCTGAAGGGGTTAATATAGTTGAGAAATGGTTGGGTCATCAACGTGAAGCTTGTAGCTTTTTGAAATGTGAGTGGAGGACACCTGCGCCTCCCTAATAAACACATGTCTGTGTACTTTTTGCCAATGAATGACTGACTGATAGAGTGATTGTATCCATACTATCGGAGGTAATGGTGAACGATGTACTAAATGCTCCAAATATCTTGTTTTGACTGAATGAATGAGAGGGTGAGAAAGTGTTTTGAGAGAGAGAGATGGTTGTTGAGAAGTTTAACGGAAATGTTTCAAAAGCAGATGACGTGTTTAAAATGAGTACTTTTGTGTTTCAAATAAAGGAGCGACATAAATGGATAGGTGTATTTTTTTCTTTTAATAAATGGCAACAGCTGAACACCGAAAGGTCACATTGAGGAGTGCTATATCTTGGAAGTCCTCCAGAGGGCACCGTAGCACATGAGTGAAATTCCAATACACTATTCAGCAAATTTCTATTAAGCCATCACTCAAAAACATGAGCTTACACAGGCAGTGCTTTTTACATATTAGTTGTGTTTATTCACTACATTCACATGAACACAAAAACAAATAAAAAATGATGAAGTCTCCAAGGTAAACAAGTGTTCTCTAATATACAGACGTGCCGTATACGTGACAAGAAGAACAACCTTGCTTACTTAACGTCTAAGCTAATTACAATACAAGGAATACAATTATTCATTTAAATAATTAGGCATCCTTATGGATATGATCATAATGCGGAAATAAATTAGCTTTCATGCATTGGATAAACTAAAAAGTGTGACTGAAAACGGTACAGATGTCTTTGATGCAAAGGTGATGTGCGTCGATCCTGCTTTTCCACTCCCAACAGTTCCCCAAACATCAGAAACATTCCTAAACCCGGAACCTCTTCACTCCAACTTCACCCTCTTGTCTTCATCGCCTCCTCCTCCCCCCCCCTGGTCGCCTACAACTCGTACGTTACTGGTCTTTTTTCCGCAGCCAGCAGTATGAATTTGTACCGATCCAGAGCCCGGGTAGGAGCTTATCCTTGATGGTGGCCTTGTACTTGTGGATCAGCCGCACCTCCTTGTTCTCGCCCTCTCCCTCCACCAGGAGAAACTTAATGATGCCGGCAGGCTGGTCGATATACACACCCAAGGTGGAGGAGATGGGGAGTTGGATATCCAAGTTCTCCCCGTTGTGCCAGACTTGGTAACAGGAGCCGGCCCAGCCGCAGCCCCAGGAGCTGTCGTTCTCGCCCAGGCCGCACGGGCCGTCTGTGCCTTTTCGGCCTGTGCTCTCGTAGACAGCGCCGATCACCACCCAGCCGTCGTAGTCCACCTCCCAGTAAGCCCGGAAGGCCGTCACCCCTTCCTTGCACAGGACCTGCGTAGAGAAGCCGAGGCGAGAAGGAGCATTGGATGAATAACTTGAGAAGAGAGTTAATGGAAACGTTTAAGAATTGATTTGGTGTTAATGACCCCCCCCCCCCTATGTACAATCCCACCGCATGAGGGTGTGTGCTGAGCTCAGCTGCTACTGAAAGATATTAACTAGGGTTTGTAGGTTTCAATGGAGGCCTTGCATGGAATGTTTGTGTAGTTCTATATCTTCCAACATGGCTACCTGCAACCATTAGTAACCACTTTAATAGAAAATGCCTAATTTATGTGCAGTGGTAGAATATGTATAATACTGGAAAAGCATTATTACTGTGCTACTGTGACTTGTTTACAAGATCCACAGATAAGATGCCAAATAATTCGTTTTTTGTTGATATATTTCTCATATCGACACACGGCAACCGTAATCTCTTCCATTACACTGTTTACTTTCTTATATTCAGAGTAAATTATATTGTTTAAACTTTATTTTTATTTAATTTTCTTATATTCAGATCAAATTTGATTGACTATATTTATGTCTCTCTACTATTACCCTGCCCATACCTGTACCTCCCCCATGCCACTATAATGCCTGAATTTCCCCAATGGGATCAATAAAGGAATATCTTATCTTATCTCTTATGTACAACACAACGGTTGCTATGTTACAGGCAGCCATGTTGGAAGACAGAACTACCCAACAACCCGTGCAAGGCCTCTTATTACCAGTAGCCATCATCAATAGAATGTTCAGTTCTCATCGAGATCTATCAGCTCCGGACCCACCTGTGGCGAGTGCTCGTACCGCTCGGGCCTGTTGGGGTATGGGCACACGGTGTCGGACGTGCGGGTCACCTTGGCTCCGCCCTCTGAGATCCACAGAAACTTCTGTGCAGTCTTGTCATCGAGGGAGATGGGGTACCAGTCTGAGGGTGCAATGGGGGAGGATATGAGAGAGGGGTCCAAACAGTACAAGTGGGAATGGCGGACTGAAGGACTGAGTTCAGAGAAGGAGGGAGGGGGAGGGTGGGTCTAAAGGGCAGACAGATGACAAAACAAGGCCCGGGGGAGAAAAAAAAAGTGTGACACAAGATACGTGCTTACGTTGTTCCCCGCAAGTCATAGGCATCGTTCTTATCAACACTGGTGAGAGGATCAACATCAAATCAACTTTCCAAACTAGGCCCCCCCCCCCTGAGTGATAAGTGATAAACAAACACACTACAGCCTTACGTTTTATGAAGTCCGCCCTGGTTATCGGCTCGGGAAGATTTGCTTCATAGGGTGGGGGCTTTGCTGAGATGGAAGGAAGGAGATAGAGAGGGCGGGTGCAGAGAACAAGCGAGTTAGACGAAACCCATTAACTGTCGCCTAATTGGTTAATCCTGTTTCAATGACACCACCTGTCCAATGTTATTTATGAAATGCCAATATCCCTTGGGATTGACAGGTGCGTCCAGCAGCCATAGAACACAGACCACTGTAGTTTACCTTCCTCGGGGGCCTTGTTTTTCCTCCCTAGAAAACAAAAGCAAAAACATGGAAGTATAAAAGGCAAAAAAGCTAGTTTAAAAAGCAAGCTAGTGTAAACAGGACAAAAGCAGGTGCATTATTATCACATTGTGTTATTTTTTTTATTATAACGTGTGAGAGAGAGAAATTCTATGCCCTTGTGTCATGGCATCATATACTGATTCAACGTTGTTTTTACGACAATTTCACTACTTTTCAAAATAGTTTGTGTGACAAGTGTATATCACAGTCTACGCAGTAAAAAAAAAAAAAAAAAATAAGATAAAGTAAATTCTCACAACTGAGTCCTCTGGCATTCCCTTCCAACCTTTCCATCTCGCTTCAGTTCGACCTGCCCACCCCCACTCCCACCTCCTCTACCGCTCGCACACCACCATAGATCAACGTGTAGAATATGCACGCTATGCCTAAAGCCTTTCTCTTAGCACTGATTCATGTAGTCTCGACCGAGCCGGTGGGGGTTTGGATTACAGCATAAGGAATGCCAGGCCTAAACTTAAACATTCGTTCGAGACACACATCATGCTAACTGACAGGCCGGTTCCTTTCTAAGAATATACTTTGTCTCTGAATCCTGCTATTTGCACACCGCTGTCTAGCCTGAAACCCTTTGCTCTGGGGCCACTTGCTCCTCTGTCCCTGTCCTGTCCATCGGGCTTCTGACATTCTGAGAAAATGTATTCCTGCTATATTGCTGGTCTGTCTCCATGCTGTTTTAGCTGCCATCGCGTTGCTGTGTGTGACTGATAGACAGTGGTGGGAAAGTAACTAAATATTTTTTACTCAAGTCATTCCAGAACCCCATAATGGAAATTACAAAAGTATTAATAAAAATAAGCTGTACAATTATTGTATTGTTGATAAGAAGCACCATGTCGAATTTGGTGGTAGTAGTTGAGGTGAAATAGGTGAAATAAAAAGGGTCTTGCATAAAGGGAATATGAAATTTTCAGAAAATGTAATATTTCTAGTTGCTTTTGATCATTGCTTTAAATGTTTTATGAAACTGCAGCAATTGTAGAGGCATGTTGTAAAAAAAATCCTATCCAGCCAAAATGACCACATTCAACTGGACTGCCTCTCCTTAACTCATTCCCCGCCAACGACGAGTAAACTCGTTATTGGACGCCAACAACGAGTATACTCGTTATTTGATCGTTATTTCTTTTATTCGCTATTTCCAATCGTTATCCATCCAGGGAGTCTGTGTAACCATAGGGAATGAGTGAGATAGCAACAGTCCAATACCGCCGCCTGGTGGTATGCGGCCCATGTTGCACTCGACGTGTGCGGACTTCGGGCGGACTTTTCTAGTAGCCTGGACCGAGGGCTTTACCCGATCGTATTGAATAGTTTTCGGGACCCCCGATCCATTATGCTGTGGTGGGTTATCTCATGGCCCAAATGGACATACGATCTAGCAGATGGCAATCAAATAATTGGAATATTCTTTTTGGAATCTCACTGGTAAGAGCCACAGGTAAGAGCAATTTAACGTCAATTCCAGCTTGATTGTGCCTTGTTTTCATAGCCATCGCCCTGATCAGCGTATGCTGTTGTACTAACGAATGCCGTTATTGACAATCAATTCATCAGAAATGTCATGCATTCATGATGGAACATAATATGCCGATCATATGCATTTGAATTTTTTATTGTAGCGTGTATAGGGACAAAATGCCAATGGATTAAGTATAATATGTGTCGCAGCCTATTACTAGCCTCCCAGGAATTACCCTAAACTGCTCTAAAACCATACTTATATTCACCACGGTATAAAACGGGAATGTATGGATGGAAAAATGATTCCTTTTTCACATCTAGAACGATAGATACTCGATGTCAAGGGGCGGCTACGTGGCGTAGTGGGCAAGGCGCTCGCCACGAATGCGGAGACGCTGGGCTCGCCTGTTCGAGCCCAGCGCTCCACATTGCTTTCAGTTTAGCTGGTCGTTCATACTAATACACATTGGCCGTATTAGGGGGTGGGAAACTGATGGGTGGGGATCGGGCGTTGTGGACAGCGACTCCTACAGGTCGGTTGGTGCGCCTGCACAGTAGAATCAGGAAGTGTTGGGGGCAGCGTGAGCCTCCCACGCGTTACTCCTCGCCACTGAGAGATCGAGCTGCGCAGGTGAAAAGATGCGACTGCTGTTACCTCAAGTACCGGAGGGGACTTGTGCTATGTATGACTTAGGCCCCGTTTAGACGGAAACGCTAGCAGGTGAATCCGCAAAAATATTTTTCCGGATGTGCCTTTCGTTTATACGGAAACAGCGTTTTTACGGGGTGAAACCGCAAAAAAGTGAGACTACCTTCCAGGGTGGAATTCCTAGAAACGCAAAAGCTTTGCGCTCTCGTCTAAACTGTTAAAACGTATAAATCTGATAAAACGATGACGAAAGGGTTGTCACGGCTCTGGTCGCGCGTACTGCTTACGTCACAGGTAGCAGGTATGCGCCAGTAGCCGAGACGTAAACAAAGCAAGTATGTCTGACTTATATCAACGGAGATCACCTGAAGGCTACATTGGCAGTACTTTTAACCCTTTCACTGCCACACGACAGAAGGTTAACCCTTTACTATCACACAACCGGCTGTCGTGTGGCAGTGAAAGGGTTAAATACACAAGAATCTGTCCCGCGGCGTGAGTGGACCCACTGTCTGTGAGTGACTCTGCTTTGGTGCAATCACATTCCCCATCCACAGTCTGCGAATCAGAGGCAGAGTAGGGCGGGTCTTCACAGCACGTCATGTGACATATGCGCCAATCGTGTGACAGTGGGGCTCCGTCGTCTCGAGTCGTTACAGCGTCGTCTGCACGCAGAATTCCATCCCAAAACGCTCGTCTAAACGTAAAATTAAAAGTGAAACCGCAAGATGACTTTTGCGGTTTCTGTTCACAAAACGCTCGTCTAAACGGGGCCTTAGTCCACATTGCAGCCGGCTTGTGGGAGGCAAGAAACAGCGTTCGTGACAGGGGAGGGTTGAATTGGATGATACGAAATTGGGATGGGAGAAAAATATAGAAAATGGGAGAAAAAGTGGATAAAAAAAAATATATATACTCAATGTCAAATGGGCCATAGTATTGCATCCATAGCTATAATATATATATATATAGTTATAGCCCTGCAAACAAGGTGACTAACTACAGTACCATCGTTTACAGCGGTGGCAGTAGCTACTACAGGATAAGGCTAATAGCTGGCAACCAATGAGTTAATAGGCCTACTTGATACGCAATAACTTTTACAGCAGTGCAGAAATGCTACAGTGTCCCAAAGTTTTAAACAACTGTACCAATATCATGTGAGGGTAAAATCCTGAAATAAGACTCGCTGACTTGCTGTCAGAGTAATCCATCCGTCATCCTAACGTTTAGTTTTGCCAGTAGCTCATACGTCTATGTTGTCAGTAACCTGGTACTGTAGCCTTCCACGGCGAGGGAGCAGGTGGCATCAGGATGAAGCACAATATCCTATATAACATTTCCCCATCCATCTCGCTGTCATCCAGTGATGCACATGTGTCCGTAGTTACACAGAAGGACGTGAGAAGGAGACGAGGTGAAGGTTTCCCCCCGTTCCTCCACAATCTCTCTCTGCATTCCCGAATGGCACGAAAAAAAACTGTGCATAACGACGCCATGCAATCGCCCTCCGTGATGGAACGCGCAGGAGATCAAGCTAATGGTTCTCCCTGACAGATACCAATGGATGGCTTTTTAGCGTAAGACAGGTGGTCCATGATTATGCCGGCGCCGCTAACACATAGTGGGGAGCTTAACTAGTCTCTTGCTGCAGGGTCAGCCCAATGGTCCCACATTTCTAAGATCTCTCTCAAAATGAGGCCCTATGTTCCCACATTTCTAAGATTTTTCTCAAAATTAGGCCCTATGTTCCCACAGCCCTATGTTCCCGGATGAACCCTCTACTACCAGAGGGCAATTGTATAATAGGTTGGGTGTAATTGGCTACCAAATTAAGAGAAAGGAGGATAAAATCAGATACAAATCTATGAAAAAAGGAAATGTGGGAACATAGGGATGTGGGAACATAGGGTTGTGGGAACATAGGGCTGTGGGAACATAGGGTTGTGGGAACATAGTGCTGTGGGAACATAGGGTTGTGGGAACATAGGGTTGTGGGAACATAGCACTGTGGGATATGTGGGAACATAGGGCTGTGGGAACATAGGGCTGTGGGAACATTGGGCTGTGGGAACATTGGGCTGTGGGAACATAGGCACGCTCCCCTTGCTGTGGATAGTCACCGCTGGCACCAATCTGAGCCTAGGGAAACCCGAACCTCTTCTGCCTGCAAGTACCATAGTCACGTAGGAAGGCGAGAGGATGATGACCGCAAGGGAAAAAACGGGGGCTTGCTACGATATCTGCAGATGCCAGGAGATATAAGAAGGATAAGGCATAGGGTCATTGGTTTCCTTGAAACACGTTGGCCAAGGAATCTCTCTCACTTGTCCAACGAATCCCTCTTACTGTGGCCATTGAGTTGGAGTAGTAGTGGCGATATCCCCCAATGCTAATTAGTAGTTCACTTAACCTTGACTCTGAAGCCTTTGGTTTTCAATGCAGGCATCTACGCTTGTGTCTTAAAAGACCAAATTGCTTGCATGCTCTGTTATTAAAATCCTAAATATATGTTACAGCTGTGCAGGGGGCCATTATATTGAAGTTCAACACAGGCATTACCTGATCCATGGCCTGCTAAGACTGGACAATTAGTTAATTGACTGGGAATGCAGGAAGATTAATTGAACACTATGGACACTTTGGATCCTATGACAGACCAGATTTGAGGTCGGAAATTGTACATAAACTCGAAATGGCTAAAGACAGTATATTCAATGGCGTGTGTCTTCAATAGAGAGTATGCGTAATACTGTCATCTACATAATGCTTAACAACAGATGGAGTTAACATGAGGGGGAAAAAGAGAGTTGGCAAGGGAGAGAGAGAGGGGGGGGGGGGGTTGAGCGATGGTCATATGGTCTGCTTTGAGGGCGGAACGCGGTTGATGACAGGTCACTTCATCTGTCTTTCAGATGGCTCCTCCCTATGCTCCCAGATCACGCCTTTAAAGGGATCGGGTGGTGGAGAGACGTGGGAACACACAGTGACACAGAGAACGGCCCGACCCAGGAATCATCATGGGATCAAAGGAGGGAATTGTTGAGTAGGTACAGGGATAGTTCCAAGGAAAGATGGGGAAATACTACACCACGCGCTACTGTCGAAACAAAAAATAAGTCATCTGGATATTTCCACGTGCACGAATATGCCTGAGGGGAACATCTCGCACCCACAGTAGGAGTAAACAGCATAACGTTGCAATGATCAACTGGTGTGTGTGTGCGGGGACCGACTGTAGATATGACACCCTGACCTCACAGACTCCCATCCACACTCAATGGGATCATTGTCAGCAAATTAATGAACAGATAGTAAAAAATAAAAATAAAAAAGAAGATTGATTGTGCTCGGGGAAGAAGGATGGGGTATATAGACGGTTTCGAAGTGACGATGATGACATTCTAAAAAGGACCTGCGTTTATTTCCTGTTGCGATGTTTGCTAATGCGATAGTTGACAGGAAAGTGTTCCCCTAGCAACAGAATCCCAGTGAAACCGTCAAGGAACACTGAGCGACAGAGGGACTGCAAAAAAAGAAGAAAAAAAGAAGGCGAATGATGATATCATTGCTTTCCTGGAAGTGTAGAGCAGGTAATGAAGACCTGGCACACACACAAAGACTACTGGGAAACTTAGCACTAACAGAGCGTCTTAGGTTAGGGAACAACGAGAACTAATACCAAGATGGATTTCAATACCAATTTTAGATCGGGCACGAACAGAGGAGAATAATGTTTTGGGACATGAATATGGATGGTGATTCACTCCGGCAACATGTGATAGACGGACAGGTGAGACGGAGCCTACTGAAAATAAGCACACGTTCCCCCCCCCCCCCCCCCCCCCCCCCCACATGAGCGGATTCCGATCGGCAGAGAGAACCCCCCCACTGAAGCAGAAAAGAGGCTGTTTGTTTTGGATGTGGCAAGCGCCGCCACTCCCTCCCCCTCCTGCGTGAGAGCGCCGTCCGCGCAGATCGTGTTCAAAGCGTCCAACTGTGACAGTGAGATCATCAGAGAGGTCACTGATAGTGGTATCAAGAGATGGAGAGAGAAGGAGAGAATGGACTCAATGTCTCTTTTTTATTTACATTTTTTACACTTAAAGGAGTACTTTGACATTTTCAATTTCAGTTGATTATTGTCCTTCGCTTGACACTTGTTTCGCTGGAGGAAAGAGTTCACGCAATATGTCCTTCGGTTTCCTCAGACACGGCACGTTAGCTTTATTAGCGTTCGTCGTTGAAACCAAAGGGGCGCGGCTAGCCGCGAGTGTTACGCTAGTATTGCCCCTTGGTTTCAATGAAGAATGCTACTAAAGCTAACGTGCCGTTTCTGGGAAACTGATGGACATATTGTGTGAACTTTTTCCTCCAGGGTCAAGTGAAGGACAATAATCAACTTAAATTGAAAATGTCAAAGTACTCCTTTAACCCTTTCACTGCCACACGACAGAAGGTTAACCCTTCTGTGGTGTGGCAGTGAAAGGGTTAACCTGCTGTCGTGTGGCAGTGAACGGGTTAACCTGCTGTGTATTGTCGCAGTGAAAGGGTTAACCTTTTGGTAGTGCGGCAGTGAAAGGGTTAAGTGTAAAAAAAAAAAAAAAAAGAAGAAAAACAGAGACATTGAGATGGACAAATATTCAGAGAATCAGAAATGGAAAAGAAGGAATTAAGGTAAAATCAGGACAAATGTACTGAAATGTGACTGAACCATGGATGTGAATCATACCAACATTCAGCTGGTGAATTGCAAATTCAGGTTTTTCTTTTTTAGGGATGTCTAAATAAACGATTGGTTGTTTTCAGGGCCGGTACCAATTGACATCCTCCTCCAAGTCCAGAGACTTGGAGTGACACACAAGGTCACATAGCGGCCGGATCAAACAGCCATAAATAAAATTGAGTTAGCCCATTACAATGATACTATAACATCTAAGCTAACTTTAATCACTTGTATTACCGCATAGCATTTCGCACTTCATTACTATTGCACTATGGCAGGCAGAGGAGGGATTAGGAGCAGTGGGGAGGCTTTGAGTAACTGTGGCTATTATGGGATGGAGACCCCGGCTCGGAAAGACTCAGAACAAGTCTCGGGAAGACACCGGAGACAGTAGAGCTGAACACCAAAGCGGTTAAAGAGACAGGAAGACGGACGCATCACGTTGAGACAGGAAGAGAAATTAGCGCTGGGGAGACACAGCGCTGGGGGACACAGCGAAGACGAAGGTGAGAGGGCCGACATGGAAGACAGACAAGACGATGAGATTCGCCATGACTGGACAAGCATGATTCAGGTTTGCATGAAGACTGTGACTATATACAAGCATAGCTCGGGGAGAGAGAGCGTGTGTGCCACGAAACTGCCAGGCCAGGGACATGCGGTGGAGTGAGATGATAGATGAGCAGAAGTTGCCAAATACCGTGGGTGGCGGCATAATGGACATGGTGGAAACTTCCAGCCATCGCTAGTAAACAACATGTTACATCATACATCTATAATAAAACAGTGATGATGAGTTTGCAGTCATATCTTTCATTTACACGTTACTAGAGCGAGTACACACTAGTTAATATGTCTACCACAGAGTTAAAATTAAGCACAAATACGATCTGCTCTACCACTGATCTGTGGTTGATGATCAATGCTAGACAGGTGACTGTAGAATACTGCAGGTTTAAATGATAAGAGATAAGAGAATGGTCTTTGTGGCACCCGACCCAGGCACAAAAGTCCAGTATAGGTCCTATAGTGCTCACAGACATTCGGCTGAAGATAAAGCTCTTACCTCCACCTCCTTTCTTCGGGACAGGCATGATTCCGTTGGTGCAAGCGGTGCTGTTTGGCATCAGACTCTTAAGGTCCTCAGTTGCGACACTGCCTGTGTCTCCCTGACTCTTATTCCCTCAGAAAAGCAAGTGGGGAGGGGCGAGGGGGGGGATCAGGAGGGGCCCTGGGTTAGGAGGGGGGTTATGTGTAAGTTTTGGTTGGATGCGGTGGTTACCAACATTGGCGCTGACATCTGAAACTGCTGTGACTCCGGTGATCCTTTCAACAGAAAGATATCTCAGGTATGCAAATGCTTTTACGTACACATGGACGGAACATGTGAGCCGCTTGTTGTGCACACAAATCGAAAAACATGGATGGACACGCATGCAGAGGACTCAGGAGGCGAGGCGCGTGGATGCGGAAGTCCTGTCACACTGGATTGATTCTGCAACCCCCCTGGGGGTCAGAGGTTGCGGCCGCATCTCTGGAGTATTTCTGTTAACTTCGGAGGGGGGGCGCTTCCATGTGACTTTCATGCTGCATTATTATGTAACCATGACAACATGGCCTTCTTCAGATCACATTCAACTTTCACCCTTAAAACGAAGGCCACTGAGTTTATAATCTAAAAAGAAAAAGAAAAATTGAACAACAACCTAGTGACCTTTTGCTGTCGTCGTCAGTCTGGGTTCGAGCCCTACCGAGGCAAGGCAGGGCAAGTTTATTATAGCACATTTCATAGAAAGAGTCAATTTAAAGTACTTTACATAAGGGATAAAATAGGTAAAAAGAAATAAAAGGAAATCATAAATAGAGTAAAACATTTTTATAAAAGAAGAATAGAAGTTAGAATGCAATTTTCCGTGGGCGGCACTCACAATAACTACTTAAATTAAAGCCGTGAACACAAGAGGTTTTCAGCCTGTCAAGAGTTCCAACCATGTGAAGCATAATAACTGAACACCGCTTCACCATTTTTCGTTTTGTTTTTTTGTTTTGTTAGGGACAGTGAGCAGACTGGTCCCAAACTAAGAGTTCTAGAGTTCTATGGCACACTACTAGCCCCGACGCAAGATACCTGAGAACTGGTGTAATGTGTTCAGCTTTCTTAGTCTTTGTTATTAGAACTCCAGCTTAATCAGCTGTAAGCTGTCTACAGGTTTTTTTACATTCAGTCTAACCTACTGGAGATGAAGGCGAACAAGATAAGATAAAGCTTTATTCATGTGCAGGTGTTATAGCAGCAGTACAGGTAGAAATAACCATCCAAACAAACCAGGATAATAATAAAATATAAATTAACTTTTTTAAATAAAGATCAAGACCCGATCTGCTCTGGAACTCTGGGTGAGTGAACAGGTAAGACATATACACTCTATCAATAATGTCACGATGCACATATGTACAGCCCACCCAGATATAATATACAAACTCTATCCTAAGTCTACCCCAGGTACAAATATATATATAGCTAACCTAAGTCTACCCTGTACAAATATACAAATTCTCCATACTAAATCTAAACCCCCAGTATAAATAAACAGATTAAACAAATCTGTCTTGTCAATAAACCTAAATATACATAAATACTGTAACAAATATGATTGAAAACATGAATCTATGAATGAATAATGAATGTGAGTCAGGAGTTGTCAGTATTTAAAGGATGGACAGCCGACCAAAGCAGTCTGGATTAGTCTGTATTGGCAGAAGATCAAATGGCTACTGGAGACTTTATATCATGGAGATGGATAGAGTGTGCGCTTATGAAGGATCCTGTTCCTCACCGCATGACCAAACAGGGTAAAAGATCATTGGTATGAGGCTATTTGAGTCGGACGATCTTCTTCTACAACCTGTGTAGGGGAAATCGACTGTTCTCACATGTGTACCGCCACCTAGAGGCTCCCGGTGTTGTGTAATTGGGTTACTGATCCCCATCACCCAATTGGCAGTAATTGGGTAAAGGTCAGTGTTGCGACTATTGTTAAATCTCATATGAGGAAGAGACAGTGATGCCTTCTGGGTAGAAAACGGGTGGAATTTTGCTTAATTTGTCTCTAATGGTAGTTGTGAAAACCAAGGAGCCAGTCAAGAGCTTCGCAGTGCGGCTGAAAAGGGTCCATTCATGCATCCATTCTGTGAGACACTGCACAAGCTT
The DNA here is from genome assembly GCF_963971535.1 of Notolepis coatsorum. Classification (NCBI taxonomy): domain Eukaryota; kingdom Metazoa; phylum Chordata; class Actinopteri; order Aulopiformes; family Paralepididae; genus Notolepis; species Notolepis coatsorum. The sequence continues at coordinate 29,921,830 of NC_140178.1, forward strand.
TAGCAAGGGGGGAGGGATGAGAGAGTGCTTCAGATCAATTAAAATCAAATCAAATCAAATGTATTTTTAAGGCCCGACAACACACGTTAATGTCTCCATGGGCCGGACACGTCTTCTTTAACTCATTCTGCGCCAACCACGTAATATTACGTGTTTGCTCGTCCAAACCGTTGAGCAACAAACACGTAATATTAAGTTTTTAGATAGTTTTTTCTTTTTTTCTATTTTAATATTCTATACACTCTCACAGACCTTGGTGTTATCATTGGAACTCATTTTGAGACCCCGAGAATGCAATGCCGGCCGAATCCTGCTAGGTGGCAGTATCGCCTACTGTAACTGAGGGGTACAATTCCCTGACTGTATTGAGAGTATGGTATTATTAAACCACTACTTAGTTATGTACTTTAATTACTGGCCATACAGTACATGGTATATCTGGTGAACACCCACACAAGAATACTGCAATGACAAAGAAAGTTCTAGTTAGAGGTATTTATTATTAGAGCAGCAACGGTAGGTTACAGATTGAGAATTATAATTGCGCTTGTAAGGCGAAGAACACTTAAGTAGGTCAAGAGCGTAAGTCCATGAGAATAGTAAGATGGGTATAACTGACGCCACCTGTAGCCTAAGAATTACATAAGGCACACTCGTAGTCAGCTGGAGACACTAGGGGGTTCCCTCCGTTTGTAAGCCAGCAGGGTAGAGGAATGTTCGGGAGCAAAGTCTGGATCAACGCGGAATAACGAGGCTCCAGATACAGGAGCCAGTGCAATACTCCCTTGGTCCGTAGACAAAGCAACAGCTATACTCCAGTATGCACGACAGCATGGATGAAAGCTAGCCAGCCTCTGTGGTCCTAGAGGCGGGCTCGATGGTGCTCCTCACAGGGTAGATCCCACACAGCAGTGGGGTAGACGGTTCTCTGCTCCAGCAGCCACAGTACCAAAGCAATATAATCCAGCCGGAAAAGGCTCTGCATTCGCCGGTGTAGATTCTCCTGTGCACTATACTTCACATTAAACTAGGTTGAACTTGACGTTATTTCACTAAACTCTGACACTTTTACTATCTTATTCGCACATGTTATAAGTGCTCTATTTAGACGCAAGGTTGCTCACTTCACTTGGTCGTTGACTCGTGGTGAAGGCTTCAACTTTGGGATAAGACTAGACTACTGCTGTATCCACCTGCGACGTATTTATACGTAAGGTGAATAATCTAGTGCCAACCTCAGTTCTGTCTCGTATTACTGCGCAAACCTGGACATGTTGAGACATGCCTTGGCGGTGGCTTTGAACTTGCCATTGGGGGTATGGCCGTTGGCGCCTAGGGGTCGCTGTCCAATAGGAGAACGAATATTATGGTCTGGCTTGTACCTAGGTAAAGGGATATTCCGTGTATATATACAAAGAATATACAAGGGATATCAGACGATATACAAATATTATACAAGGTATCTCAAGTAATAAATATATATATTCGGTTTAATCTGACCCTTTGTAACACCTACCCTTTGAAACTTTATTTCACACTGTGTGTTACATTTTATATGGTCCGGACGGAGAATTTGGACCCAGGCAAGTGAAACGCTTCATTCGAGCACCTTGGAACACGTCCAGCACACTTGATGCATATTTTGTGCCATTTCATGTCAGGGACCCGATGGACATCATTACTGGAAATTGCGATCAGACAATTGGAATATTCATTTTGGAATAACTCCTAGCAAAGGTAAGGACTATATGACATCAATCCTACTTTGATCCTACAATGATTTCACATCGATCGCAACGATCAACATATGTAGTATTCAAAACGTATGCCGTTGCAACCCAGGAAGAAAGAATGTCTCTCCACCTAGTGTGAAAATTATTTAATTTGTATGGAGTTAATGGTCAGTCCTGTCTTAATAAGCATAATGTATAACTGGTTAACTGGGGGTACTTGGCTTATAGTTATGTCCTTGAAGTATTGAATTGAAAAGTAAGTAGCCTACGATTGGAACATGGCAGAGGATGATAGTATCAAGCAGATTTATCCCTGGATGTCTGCAATCTATATGACTTGCTGCTATTGTTATCTCCACCAAGCGGAAGCCTGGGGGGAGATTATGTGATCGGTTGCGTGTGTGTGTGTGTCTCTGTGAGTGTGTGATTCCATCCTCAGCTAATCTTGCAAACTACAGGGCCGATTTGGATGAAACGTTGCACATCGGCTGACAGCAGGCCAAGGACCTGAATTCTAGAATATTTTTCAGATCAAGTTGGTCAACGAGAAGAAGTATTTTATTTTAATTAATTTCCATCATTGTCCGAAATACATGTTCAGTATGAAGTTACACTTTTTGAACGCAAGAGAGCGATGCTATGCAGGTCCGCTGATAATCAGTTCTCTGGCACCTTAAAATGGTTCTGTCCTCTTTGTATACCTTTGTCCTCACAAACAAAGTATTCTGCCAGGGAACTTATGGACACGACAATAGTAGTAGTTATAAGGTGTTTGAGCTTGTAACGTTAACGTTAGTTAGCTATCGTGGTAGCCCCTTTCGTGACTGTGATGCACCGAGTGGGTTACTATCGTGCTATCAACATGCCGTGACATGTAGCTTGCTAGCCGGCATGATGTGTGCAGTGCTTTGCCCCACAGGTCTGAGAAGAGGACCTGCACTCGTTCCCCAAACTCTTTTACATGCCCCAATTTAAAATGGTTCACGACAGTAGACATAATGCTAATGTTAGCGGGGTAACATTAATGTTAGCCAGAGCCATATAGCCAGCTTTCTGCGCTCGTCAAACTCCTTGTAGTGCCCTGACAATTAATGCTTGTATATCTTATCGTGTGTTGTCATGTTTGTTTATATGTTTGTTTAAAAAATAATAAAAAAATAAAATACAAACTCCTTGTAGTGGATCAGAAATAGGGGAAAGTTACCTGCCGTGACGTCACGGCACTGATAGCGTCTCCTAAGCTTTTTCATTGGCTCCATACATGTTATTCGTGCATGGACCTTTTTAACCCTTTCTGAGTGGAATTTCCGGCGTCAAATGGAAAAAAATAAATAATGAAATTAGATACCAATGATGTAAACTGTTGAGTATATGTGTTAATATGATTGTATGTAACTGCATAACTGTTCCACAAGAGGGCGCTATAGGCGTAAGGAGACGCAGCTGTTGTGGTTGACGTCAGGTAAGAGGGTATAAAAGGGATTGTTCCCTCCCCCTCTATCTCTTCCCATCTACCTCTCACAGAGAGAAGGTCTCGTGGTACTTGTGTGCAATGTAAATAAACCACACCGGTTAAAGGCTAAAGAAGGACCTTGTCGTCATGACCATATTATTGTTGCTCTCCAGGTGACTCTGTCAACAAAACTACCCATAATTGAAGAGTAGGGTTTAACCTGCAAGTGGCACTTTAAGTGTGCACTAGTGTTGTCAAAAATATCGAAAAATCTATACAATATTTAAAACGGTTTCGATACTCATTTCCCGCAATATCGATACTTTCTGCAGTATCGATACCAGCTGGCTTGCTCGCAGTCTTCTACCGCAAGTTGTTGACAGACAGACACACGCTGCTGCAGAGCATGCTTGCCCCTCCTGCTCCCCCTCACAGACCCGTCTTCAGTGTCTTCTTGTCAACAAAGCATTAAACATTAAACCATTAACTTTAGTTTAATACATGAGACGTTGTCTACTGATGGCTCATAATATAAACAGCTGATTCGTTGTTAGTAACGTTACAGCTAACGTTAGCTATTCGTTCTTCCGTTAGCTTATGCTAGCTAGCCACCTTATAATTCACAATATAATTACTTCATGGAAACGGAGTAACGTTAACGTTATGTCGAGTTGATTGATTGATTGATTGAAAACTTTATTAACAGATTGCAGAATGGGTACAGTACAGCTCAATACATACAATAGTTAAGGGGATGCAGACCAGAGAAAGGTGGGTGGGGGACACTGTACAACTGTACAAGCAAAACTGTACATTGGAGGGGAGCTCCAGTAGCTCACCACGTACCGCGAGTGCTATTTCAGCGCCGTGGACAACCGTGCTCGTCACGGATCTGGGGCTGAGCGCGTTCGAATCCCGGACGGCAGCCGTGCCTTTCCCAGAGTGTCTTCCCCCCCATCTGAACCCTTTCAGCCTGCTTCTGTCGGTCGAACTTGACCAAGTATGAATGCGATGAAAAAGCGATAAACGCTAAAAGAACCAGCTGACTGGTCAAAGTTTAAAAAAAAGAAAAAAAAACTGTACATTGGAATATTGACAAGACCATACTTGGTAATTTACTGTACATTGGAGGGGGTTGTGTTAGGACATTTACAGGGGCCAGTTTCGAATTGCAGTCTCCCGTAGGTGTTTTTTGAGAGTGTTTTTGAAAGTGGGTAGTGATTCACATTCCTTTACAGCTTTGGGTAGGGCATTCCACATTGATGTGGCATAATTGCGAAACGTGTTTAGTCCCTTGTTTGAGCTGAATCTGGGTTTAACATGATTTGTAGAGCTCCCTCTGGTGTTGTGATCGTGGTATTCACTGACCTTTGGGAAGTATTTTGACATGTACATGGGTACCTTGGTTGTGTAGTGTATCTTGTAGACCAGGCCCATTGCAAGTTGCTGTACTCTGTTGTCTACTCTAAGCCATCCTAGGTTGTCAAAGTGGGCAGGGGTGAGGTGGGTTCTAGGAGTAAGGTCAAGCAGTAGTCTGACCAGTTTGTTTTGAGATGTTTGTAATTTTGTTTTTAGCGCCTTTGAGGTGCTTTGGTACCATGAGGTGCAAGCATAGTCGTAGTACCCTTGAATGAGTGCTCCTGCCAGAGTCTTCAGGGTATTCTTGTTTACCAGTGAGGAGATCCGGTACAAGAATCGAGTTCGTTGGTTGACTTTTTTTATTACATTGGATGCCATTTTGTCACAGGAAAGATTTGCCTCTAGGATGGAACCCAGGTAGGTAGTTCATACTACTACACGTATTATGAACTCGACATAACGTTAACGTTACCCCGTTTCCATGAAGTGTTTAATTAGCAGCAATCTTGTTGAAAATGTAACGTTAATGCTCAGAGCAAAGCTCCGGAAACCTGAAACCGGAAGCCGTCATGAAATTATTCTTCTTCTTCTTCAATGGGTTTAATGGCAGATCGCAACCACAAAAGGCGCATACCGCCACCTACTGTACAATCCATTCAACCCCATAACACACAAAACAAAAAACCCATCCCTAACATCGCCACCCTATCCAAACCTAATCTGAGTCACTCATTGCCTCCTATGGGCTGACTCTGGCCTTCTTGATCACTCACCACCCCCTTCCCTAACTCTCTTACTTGATCACTCACAACAACCCCCTTCTCTAACTCCCTTACTACTTCCCCCAATGTTAACCCCTTCATACCCATGTGTTGTACTGCTGCTTTAACTATTAACTTTATCCTATCTGTTCTACTGCTAACCATCATTGTTGTATTCACTACTCCTGCCACAAAGGCCACTATATTCAACTTCCCCCCCACACCCTCTCTTTCTCCTCCTGTACTTCCTCTACTGACAAATGCCATTTTCTAAAACCCTGTTCCCTATCTTGCTTTCCCTGATCCTCCTGCACTACCCTTACTGCCAAATGCCCTTCTCTTCTAAATTGTTGTAGTCATATTGTAGTCTTTTAGTCTTATTAACTAAAAGATTTTAATCAAATAAAAAGCAGCAGCACTATTGCATAACTGAGTCATGTTTGCTATGTATTTCTTTCTTTAGGGGAGTAGGACATTTGTTTCACAGTTTTAGCATGATGTTTTATAGATGGCTAGGTTAAACACAGGTTTTTGTTTTTAAAGGGGGGGGTTTGATTTGATTTAGATTACATAATTTAGTTATTTTTAAATGTCTGATTAAAGAGAAACAAAGGGTTTTAAAAGTGTTATATTTATCTTCTCTTATAGTACCAGAGAGAAGCTGAGGAGAATCAACCAGCAACAAAAGCAAAATTTGTAAAAAGAAAAAATGTAATACATTTAGCATTTTCGTGGTATCGAAAATGGTATAGAATATCGATATTTTTCAAGGTATCGAAATTCCAGTATCGTGACAACACTAGTGTGTACTAGTGTAAAAGTGTGTAATAGTTTATTCCAGCCAAATAGTTTTAAAGGTTTAGTCCAGCCAAATAGTTTTAAAGTTTTATTCCACCCAATAGTGTAATAGTGGCATACTGTTATAGTGTGTAATAGTGTTATAGTGCAATAGTACAATATAGGAACCTGGACCTGCGAACTGCCCCCTCAGAAAACTCTTTTAAAAAACAGCTAAAAACACATGTTTAGACAGGCCTTTGGTCATATATAGGCAACATTTTTGTCCTCACTGTTCCTATAGTTTTTAATTAGTGACTGATGATTTTATAAAAATAATTGTATTCTATTATTTTATTTGGTTTCACTGTTTTTAACTGCTGTCTGTTGTTGTCTGTTGTCTGTTGTCATTTATTTCAGATTTTTGCTGTAGTGTAAAGCACCCTGTGCATTCGTGCTGTGAAGGGTGCTATATAAATAAAGGTCATTCATTCATTCTTATAATAGTGTTATCCTTTATAATAGTGTAATATTGTCATAGTATGTAATAGTGTAATAGTGTGCTAGTGTAATAGTGTGCAATATTGTAATCTTGTGTAATAGTCTAGGAATAGGAATATGGTCTAAATTTGCCCCACCCCCTACACTTAAGCCCTGCACAACGTGTAGCCCACTAGAAAATAAATGGGTAGCTGCCACCTGGTGGAGATTTGCGCTCTACTGAGCGTACCTTTCTAGTTTTGGAGTGAACTGCATAGCTTAAGAAAACGTTTAAACACTGATGGTTAACTATATAGCCTATGCTAGGCCTACATAAGGAGGCAATTTCCACCCTACATTGTGGGGAGCGCTTTGAGTGTCTAGAAAAGCGCTATATGAATTATTATTATTATTATTAGTTCAAGAATATAACTGTTAAGTAGGCTTAATCGACAAAATCAGAACGGTTAAACTGTGGAACTGTCTATAAACAGATGTTATAATGTAGCAGCACCACCTAGTAGTGTGTGGCCATGTTTGGTCCACTTCCACAGTTAAAAATGGCTTGATGTTGTAGCTCAATGGAAATCCCCCATCACTGTCCGACCCTCCACTACTGTCCCTACCCCCCCCCCCCCCCCCCCCACCTCAAGCGTGTTCATGTGAGAACATGCCAGCGCCCATAAACCGCTATCTCTCTGCCATTTTGCAAGCATTCCAAGTGTACGATAAGTGGGAGCAAAACAACATGCGTCTTCTAGGTCTTACATAGGCCTAGTTCATTACTTAGGGGCGACAGTGGATCAAGAGGTAGAGCAGTCGTCTGGTAATCCGGAGGTTCCCGGTTCGATTCCCGCTCCTCCCGGGCAGCATGTCGAAGTGTCCTTTTTTTATTTTTTATTTAATTTTTTTTCCCCTCCTTCTTTTTCCGATTTTTCTCCCATCCCACCCTTCCTGGTTGTTGCATACTTTTCCCCTACTGTTGGTCCGAGAGGCCGGAGACTGTCACATGCTTTCCTCCGACGCATGTGCAGCCTGCCGGCAGCCAGCCTGGCCGCGCAGATTCTCACCGGGAGAGTGTAACGTGTGGGAGGCCGGCGCACTACCTCTCTCCAGATCCTACCCTCGCTGAGCAGACGCCCCGACCGAACTGTAGGGGTCGCTGTCCACAACGCCCAGGACCCACCCGCCAGCTTTCCCACCCTCTAATACTGCCAATTGTATTAGTGTGAACGGCCAGCCAAGCTGGTGACAACGCCGGGAGCTGGATTCGAACACGCGAATCCAGCATATCCGGCGTTGGTGACGAACGCAATCTCCGCTACGCCACCTGACCGCCTGTCGAAGTGTCCTTGATCAAGACACTTAACCCCTAATTGCTCCCGGTGAGCAGGTTGGCTCCTTGCATGGTTGCCTCCGCCATCGGTGTGTGAATGTGTGAGTGAATGAGTAAAATGTGAGGAACATATTGTAAAGCGCTTTGGATAAAAGCACTACATAGATTAATCTGTCTAGTTTAGTTAGGATGTCTATTTGCTCCCATGTCTGCTTTTCTGCAGTCATGGGAGAACCTTTTTAACCTTTGTCTCTGTCTCAACCGGTCCCATGGAACAGCTTCATACCGCCTTCTGTCTGGCCTGCAGTGCTGAACCTTACCTGCTCTGAGTGGTTTTATTATTGCTAGGTTTTAGTGAGTTTTTCCTTACCTTCGCGTGGGGTATGTCTGGGAGTGTTGCATTTATTTTATTTATAAAAAAAAAATTGGACTTTATGGTGTTTTTGTTTTGTTCTTGATTTATTGTGATGTTTCTTTTTGACTTGTTTAACTCAATGGCCGCCAACAACGAGTCAACTCGTTATAGCCCGCCAATCGAATTCTGCCAACAACGAGTATACTCGTTATTGGATCGTTATTTCTTTCATTCGCTATTTCCATTCATAAACATACAGGCAGCTGTGTGTTATCACTGGAGATCGCAAAAGTCCAATACCGCCGCCTAACGCCTTGCAGCCGCTATTGCACTCCATTTGAAACAATGTGGCTTGGTGTCTGGGCCAAGCTGCGGCGTGGGGGCTGGATTTTTTTTTAAACTCAATTTTTATTTGCATTTTGATTCACAAACATACAAACAACATCATCCTTGAATATTAATCTCACATCAGTTGGTCTTCCAGGTACATAATACAAAGACGGAATGTACATCGCCCTTAAACAGGCATCCCACCCTCCAGAACATTTACATCAAGCGGTGCAAGGGGAAGGCTAAGAGAATTATTAAGGACTCGAGCCACCCGAACAACTGCCTCTTTGAACTGCTGCGGTCAGGCAAGCGATACCGGAGTCTTAAGGCGAGCACAGAAAGACTCAGAAGAAGCTTCTATCCCCAGGCCATCAGGCTGCTAAACTAACAATAATCGCTAAACGAACAATAATCACTATGCAACAACCATCAAATGCACACAGCACACACACCCACACGCACACACTCACTCAAACAAACAACACACTGCAGCACCCACTCTCCACACTTTAGATCACACAAACACACTTACACTTTATATTTATTGATAAAGGATTTGCACTACAACTCGTACACCTACTGTGAATTGTACCTAAATTGCACCTCGTCCCATTTCTCCATTTCTGCCTTGCACTATATAGTATTGTATATTGTATGGTAACTACGTCTATTCTGCATCGAACATTGTACATATGTCTAAACTGAACACTGTGACCTCTTTTTTTACTTCTAATTTTACTATGTTTTTATTTCATACTTATCTTGTCTTGCACAGTCTCTGGAGCGCAACAGTAAGAAGCATTTTGTACAAAAGTATTCTGTACTTCTGTATGACAACTATTAAAGAAACTTGAAACTTGAAACTAAACAATAAAGAAAAAATTATAATACCCACCAAAAAAAAAAAATACTGACTAAAGCCAAAATGTGCGACATGGGTCCAGTGACCCTCCTTGAACCTCTTTCCTCCCTCATCCTTCGCCCTCTTTATTTTCTTAAACTAAATTTGTCTTTGCATTTTGATTCACAAACATACCAACAACATCATCCTTGAATATTAATCTCACATCAGTTGGTCTTCCAGGTACATAATAGAAAGACGGAATGTACATCGCCCTTAAACAGGCATAAAAAAATTATAATACCCACTAAAAAAATTTAAATACTGACTAAGGCAAAAATGTGCGACATGGGTCCAGTGACCCTCCTTGAACCTCTTTCCTCCCTTATCCTTCGCCCTCTTGTGTTGCATTCGTTTCTTCCTCTGTGATGCCGTTCTCGTCCCCCTTATAGTCCTCCCACTTTCCCCATCTTTCCCCAAATTTCTCCTCCTGTAGCCTCAGCATGTGCGTTATCCTCTCCATATCCTCCTCTACTATTCCTTCCCATTGTGCTATTGTCGGTGGATCTTCCTTGTACCACTGCCTCGTTATTGCTTTTCTGGCCGATATCAGCAATATCTTTATTAAATATTTGTCTCCCCCTTGTATACCCTCGTGTGTCAAGTCCCCTAAGTATAGCACCAGGCCCGTCTGGGGTATCCCGTATCCTATTATTCTGGTTAATGCCTCCCCTATCTCCTCCCAATACCTCTTCAGCCTCTGACACCCCCAGAATACGTGTGTGTGATTCGCCCCCTCCTTCCCACACATCCTCCAGCATGTCTTTTGTGCTGGTGCATACTTGCCCTTGCGTGGGGGCTGGATTACGTTGGAAACATAGTCGACATCAGTACTTGGAATGGCGATCAGATAATTGGAATATTCTTTTTGGGACAGATCTTGGTCAAGGTAAGGACTAAATGGTATCAATATTGCGTTGATCCAAAAATTCCTTCATGCGATCGGGAGCGTGTGTGTGTGGTGTGTGTAACGTTTCTCGTTGGTAGTGACCAAAGCACGGAGGGGCGCCCCCCCCCCCCCCCCCCCTTTCATGCATGCATGATAAAACATAATACCAATAATCTAGCGTTGATTTCAGATTGATTGTTGATCGAAGCGAGGAATGGCAACGTTTTTAGTGAATTGCACTAAAACGCTGTTTGGCGGCGTTTCCTGCATGGGATTACACAGAATTACTCTGAAACTATACTCATATTCACCACGGTATAAAACGGGAATGTATTGATGAAAAAATTCTCTGTTTTTGGCATCTTGACCATAAGAAACTCAATGACAATCGACTATATCATTAGATCCATAGCTATAATATTTAATATAGTTTTAGCACTACAAACACCGGCATGTACCCCCCATTTCATTACAGCGCTGGCACAAACGGACATACTGTACACCCACAGCGACCTCTGGCGTCCAATGAGTTAAGAAGACGTGTCCGGCCCATGGGGACATTAACGTGTGTTGTCAGGCCTTACAAATACATTTGATTTGATTTGATCCATAAATGCAGCCATTTACCATTTACTTTATGATTATACCATTCCAATAGAGCTGAATTGCGTCTCCTATCAGAGATCAAAAGTACGTAATTACTACTACTGGAGTAGAATTGTTTTTCACCAGAGAAACATATTATTTTATTTTGGAAGTCTATTTGAGTGATTTTCAAGATTTTATGCTTTTTATTTGTACTTGAATACTGTAAATTATATTTATTTGTATTATAATAGTGAGGTAATTTAGAGGAAAACTGGTTTCTGACTTGTATGTACCACATGTTATACTCTTTAACCCTTTCACTGCCACACGACAGAAGGTTAACCCTTTACTATCACACAACCGACGGTTGGGTTAACCGGCTGTTGTGTGGCAGTGAAAGGGTTAACCTTCTGTGAATTGTCGCAGTGAAAGGGTTAACCGTTTGGTAGTGCGTCAGTGAAATGGTTAAATAGAGTAGAACAATTGCAATCTTAGGTTAATAATCAAGTTATTTGGGTGGAGCATGCAATTTTTTTTTAAATCAATCAAATATAAATCTCAGGGTCATACAAAAAATATTTTATGTAAAGTAACTAAATACTTTAAGTAGTCTACACTTTCACTTGAGTAATTTATTTTACTATTAGGCCTACTTGTACTTTGCAAGTAGCAAGGTTCGGTTAGTAATGGATTATTAATGGTTATTAACTGGATTACAGTAATTCAATTACAGAAATGTATAACCGTAATCAGTAATCAGTTACTGAGAAAAACATAGTAATTAGATTACATACACCTTTGAGAAATTAGTGATTACTAGCTGGAATATTCAGAAGCATGGGGGGAAAAGGCTTTCTGATGATGAGATTAAGGATATAAATATCATTATACACTACTTGGAATAATGTTAATCATGATTGTAGACAATGATAATAACGTAATTCAAATGGAAGTCTGTAAATTGGATTAAATTGCTTGTTTTACCATCAAATAATATACCTTTTAAGAGGCACAAAGTAATCCTAAATTAATCTAATGTAATTGTCACAGGTTGACAGGACCCTGCTTAACAGACTGTTACTTTTGTGCCTATGCATTATGCATCACTCTGAAGTCTCAAAACAGTGTGCTGTGTCCATTTAATCTGCTATCTATAAGGTTGTGTTCTTCACCACATGCAGGCTAACATCCACTATCTTCATCCTAACTAATCTACAGTGGGACCAGTGAATGGCTTGGCTTGGGTTCATCTCTACTTCATCTTCCACAAGCTATACGTTACTCTCCTTATATATGCTTTTGAATGTTAAGATGTGAACAAACATGGATTCAGTTCTCCCTCGACAGGTGGACAGAATCTTTCCAACTACCAAGAATAGTGGCTAGAACCAGCATTTTTGGTGTATTTTTCCAACGGACCCTGATTGCTCTTGCACTATACCTCACTTCCCCTCTTGAGTACAAATAGTTTGGGTTAACTGTAGTGGGTTCGATTTTTATTGTAGTGTTATTGTCCGCCAACCCATTAACAGAAGTGTGTACTAACCACCGCCATTTAGGCGTAAGTGTAGCCACCAGTGTAAGCCCATAGTGCTGCCTCTGGACGTAAGAGGGCCCCCACCCAACACCAGTTTTCGGTACCTGGCAATTGGTGGCCTGGATGCCGGGTTGCAAAAAGGGACATTTGCCAAAATAACTATTTTTCTTCCTTCAATTCAATTTACAAATAAAGTATTTTGTTCTACCTTGTTGCTGTGTCTGTGTTGCTGTTGGGGAACCTATTGCCCCAGGTTTATTTTTAAATCCAGATTGCTTATGGTCGACCATAATCAGGTTACATTACTGAGTTGGGGTGATCGAATTGTAATTTCTGTAAGCAAGTAATCAGTCATCTGTAATAGAATACATTTTAAACCGTGCTAACCCTGGCCAGTTGTCAGCATGATTATCTTGGGGTATAATTTAATTTATGATGAATTATAATTTATGATTGTGATCTAATTCTAAATTATAATAATCCTAATCTATCATTTATTTTGAATATATAAATAGTTTCAGTGGAATTATGTTGCTTGATTTCCTGCAGTTGATTTCCTTGATTTCCTCCAAGAAATTATGTGTAGTCCATTTAGAATGTTTAAATGTTGTCAAATTGAAACCACCTGTAATGTACAGTATAGCCTATTTACTGGTTCAGTATGGTAGTACGCATGGTAGTACAATGGAATACAACTTATTTGGGCCTAAAAACCTAAACAAAGTTCAAACTTCTAAGTCATTATTTTGCACGTCTCAAGTCTTTACACTTTATTTTAATGTTAATGTCTTGCATAGTGCATATACGGTCATACCCGTATTAGCATAATCATTAATAACACCATATTTAATCATCCAAAAATGGCCCAAGTTGGCTCACTTTGTAACGTTGGCCAACCATTTACATTATTTAGTATATTTTGCTAATAATTCACTGTATACGAGAAACAGCAATACGTTAAGGTTAACTTAGAACAACTCAACCTCACACTCAATGGCCTTCACCATCATATCTCGTCTCATTCCCTTCAGCCTCCTCATCCTCTTTGTTTTTGCTTTCATGTATTGTGAACACGATTCAGCAGCGAACCTCACCTCCTTCACTCTTGCAATAGTCAGAACTGCAGGCCTTCAATGCGCTGCAGCTGGTGATGTCAAGCAAATCAAGTGGAGCCACTGCCTGGGTGGAAACAACAGGCGTGACCAGCCCCCCACACTGGCCCACAGGCTCCTGTAGCAACCTCCCAACCAAATTGAGTGATGTCTCTGGCCCCTGCAGGTGAATCCCTCTGATCTGCAGCCCTCCACGACATGACCTGGAGATGAGCCCGCCATATGTGCATCATGTTGACGTGAGTTGGAGGAAGCCTTTTCAAGTTCGGGTGGCTTTTTCCTCCATCTGTAGATCTGCAAGCACTATTCGTCGACTTGGGCTTCTTCTGCCCCATACGGTGCAAGGAATAACTCTGCCCCCGGTATCTTTCAGCTTACTGGCTAAAAGGCGGCATCAGGTTCCCCAAGCACAGTATTGAATCCAGGCATGGTACCTCCTAGGAGTACTTTTGGGCGGCGAAGACTTGCCCTTTCCACAGGGGTAGGAAAAAGTGTCACATTCCCGCATCCCCAGGGGTCTTTGACATCCAAAGCCCTGACGGTGGAATTCATGTCCAGGATGGTGCAATCCCACTGTTGATTGAATGTCAGCCTACCAAGCCCTGTACACTAACAGGATTAATACATCAATGTCATCACTTAGGATATGTATGGTGGGTGCCCTGGCCTGCTCCCGTTGCCTGCAGCATGTAGCTAATGAGGGCGATGTCAGCCTCCTCATGCTTGACGATGCAGTCCGTGTGGTTCAAAGCAGGTGGTTATCGGTGGTGAAGTCATATGTGCACAGAAGGCTTGCTAGCTGTGTCTAGTTTGATGTGTTCTTAATCACGGCTTCTTGACCAGGACAGGGTGTGTTGATTGTTAGCTTATACTTGGTTGCACCAACTGCTTGTCTTCTCCTCTCACAATGTTTTGCACTGGGCTCATCATTGTAACGGTCAAAGCATGGACACTGGAAGTCAGTCAGACTTGGTACTGTGGAGAGAAGACTTACTGTATATAATAATAACATATTAAATGCATGTGTGTGATTTTCCATTCATTTGAACGGTCAACATTTTACACTACAACAGACAGCAAACCTGAACACCAACCAACATGTGGACAGTTTATATATTGTTGATTGAGACGCAGCCGGATGGCAACAAAGCATTTTAACTTTATAGCACAGGATCATATAAATACATTTACATTTAGTCATTTAGCTGACGCTTTTATCCAAAGCGACTTACAAGTTCTGTACGACAAGCCATCAGGAAGGGCACAACTCTATCAGCTGAGTAACAATGTTCATCAAAGTGTTGAGTGCTACAGTGTAGGTTAGTTTATTAGGACAAGTGCATGACAGTATGGTTAGTTAGGGTTAGATTTTTTATTTAATTTTATTTTAATTCAGATAATGGTTGAAGAAGTGCGTCTTTAGTCGACGGCGAAAGATTGGACGTGTTTCGGCTGTCCTAACTGGGGTGGGTAGTTCATTCCACCATTGTGGGGCAAGGACTGAGAATAGGCGACTTCTCTTTGATGACCCTCCCGGAGCTTGGATAGGAGTAGGTCTGAGGCGGCCAGAAGATGCAGAGCGTAGGGGTCTTGAGGGTGTGTAGTTAGAGACCATTGACCGGAGGTAGGCGGGAGCAGTTCCCTTTGCCGCACGGTATGCTAGGTCGAGGGCCTTGAAGCGGATTCGTGCAGCAATGGGGAGCCAGTGCAGGTCCCTAAGAAGTGGGGTGACATGGGCCGACTTCGGTAGGTTTGAGATCAGGCGGGCCGCTGCGTTCTGAATGAGTTGAAGAGGCTTAGTGGCAGTGGCCGGGAGGCCAGCGAGCAGTGCGTTGCAGTAGTCGAGGCGGGAGATGACTGTTGATTGGACGAGGAGTTGGGTGGCTTCTTTTGTCAGGAAGGGGCGGATCCTTCTGACGTTGCTCAGGAGGAATCGGCAGGTTCTGGTTGTCGCTGCGATGTGAGCAGAGAAGTTCAACTGGTCATCGAGGACAACACCAAGGTTCTTGGCGGTCGGGGACGCGGTCACAGCTGCATTCTCGACTGTGATGGAGAGGTCGGTCAGGGGGGAGGATTTGGCCGGCAGGTGGAGCAATTCTGTTTTGCTTAGGTTCAGTTTGAGGTGGTTGGTCGTCATCCAGGCGGAGATGTCGGACAGACAGGCCGAGATCCGCTCAGAGACGTGGATATCTGAGGGAGGGAAGGAGAGGAAGAGTTGAGTATCGTCGGCATAACAGTGGTAGGAGAAGCCATGAGACGTGATAATGTTACCCAGTGATTTAGTGTAGAGGGAGAAGAGAAGGGGTCCTAAAACCGAGCCCTCTGTCATATATAACAGAGTTAACAGAGATTAAACAGATTAAAACTGAAGACATGAATAATCATGGGCTTCTAACAGTCAATGCTAGTGACAATTTACACATTCTTGTCACAAAATTAAGTGACAACAACTCTACACACAACAAATATTGCTGTCCGTGCTGAAACATTATAGTACTAAGACAGTGACGTCGGCCCGGCCAGTCGCCAGCAGTACATACTGTTGTGACCAAGACAAGTGATGAACATTGTTACTCAGCTGATAGAGTTGTGCCCTTCCTGATGACTTGTCATACAGAACTTGTAAGTTGCTTTGGATAAAAGCGTCAGCTAAATGACTAAATGTAAATGTAAGACCAAACAAGTGTATACAACTTACAACTGAGCATGCATGGCGAAGGAGAGATAATAAAAACATATTTGCCTACCTTAAAGGAACACTCCAACATTTTGGGAAATTAGCTTATTTGCCATCTACCCTGGAGTTAGACAAGAAGATACATACCTTTTTCTTCTCTGTGCATGCAGTAGGAGTAGGAAGACATGCACCTTTAGCCTAGCTTAGCGTCAGTCACTGGAAGTAGGTTCCTCCATTAGCCTAGTTCCCAACGTCTTCCTACTCCTACTGCATGCACAGAGAAGAAAAATGTATGTATCTTCTTGTCTAACTCCAGGGTGCCAAAAATGTTGGAGTGTTAAGAAAGATACATACCTTTTTATTCTCTGTGCATGTAGTAGGAGTAGGAAGACGTGCACCGTTAGCCTAGCTTAGCGTCAGTCACTGGAAGTAGGTTCCTCCATTAGCCTAGTTCCCAATGTCTTCCTACTCCTACTGCATGCACAGAGAAGAAACATTTATGTATCTTCTTGTCTAACTCCAGGGTAGATGGCAAATAAGCTAATTTCCCAAAATGTTGGAGTGTTCCTTTAAGAAGACGGTAGAACAATGAAGGTGGTGGAAATAAACTCCCTCATGAGAACATGAATGTTTAGTGAGTCCAGAATCTCCTGTGCATACGTGCACTCCAGCATCAGCTGCCAAAACACCCTGTCATGGTGTTCCAGGCCTTGCATCGGTAGCCTCTCACGGGCTAAGAAAACAGTCTGTACAGTATTTTGGTCTTCAATACTGTGCTTGGGAATCGGTGTTCGTTTGAATGCTGCCAGTTTGTTGACGGCCTCTGGGCATGGTTCATGGAACCGTGCCTGAGTACAGTACACAGGGTTCACACTAATCAAATGAACTAGACTTTGGGGTCAAGCGTCCTCGGATCCGGGTCCCTAGTGTGAAAGCCCCCTAAGAGTCAAGCGAAGAGGGCTTGTCTTTAACAGTCATAGCTTCCTCCATGGTTTTGACTCTCTTATCAATGGTGCTATGGAAGCCTTCTGGAAGAGAAACTGCAAAATCATTGCTCTGCTGTTGGTCTGGAGTCTGGCCAATTCATACCAACATTCAATTCCACCTGTGGATTCAGGATGTTGTACAGGATTTGCTGATTCAGCTCTCATCTTCCCTCACCAGCCAGTTGCAGAACACTCACCTCCAAACGCGATTAAATATTGTTTAAAATAAAAAGAAATACTATTATTCTGTGTGTCATACTGTCATGTTTCCAAATAAGATTGGTCACAACGAAATGCTTTCTACAGGTAGCTTCAATTTGTTAGTTAGAATAGATGACCTCCGTTGAAACTTCACTGAGAGCGAGATTGATCCCGGAGGACTCGCTCTCAGTGAAGTTTCAAGTCCGCTTAGTCCATTATTCTACATTCCATGGGGGTGTTTCATTACCATATATGGTTAATTAGAGGAGATTCTGTATGCAAATACTTAAAATCGTGCACAAGCGCGATTTTTCTGTGTGTAGAGACATTCTAAATTCTGTGCTTAGGAACAAAAATAGAACACTTTCTACGCATTATTGATAAATGAGGGCCCAGGTGAGGTACCAGGTGAGGTACTGGGGGAGGTACCAGGTGATGTACCATGAGTAATCATGGTGCCAGTGTAACGGAGGTACCGCGTGTCTATCCACAGTCACGATGGACTGTGTATAGTGAAGTGGCTGTGGACGTTAAGCGGTACTGCAAGTAAAACTCACTCCCCAGAGGCATCCAGACCCATTAACAAGAGGTGAAATACAGAACTATCTGCTTGAGGCAGTGCTACTGCAGGAGGAAGTTTCCCTCTCTCTCTCTCTCTCTCTCTCTCTCTCTCTCTCTCTCTCTCTCTCTCTCTGTGCGAAGGAAATAAAGTGCGATGAAGGTGGGATGAATCAGGCAGTCCACCCAGAGCCCTTCAGATGGAAATGTCCTTTTTGGAGACATTATCATTCATTGTGAGTATTTGTAGGGAATCGTGGGTATTTGTGGGGCATCGTGGGTATTCATGGGGCATTGTAGGTATTAGTGGGGCATTATGGGTATTCGTGGGGCATAGACCACTGCACTATTAACACATTGAGTGCCACGGACGCGTTTTGTCGTTAGTTCATGCCGACCTTTGAGTGCCCCCGACGCTATATATCGTTTGTTTGTCATTTTTTTTTATTGGCGTTTTGAATTCATATTTCATCAATCGAGCCTCGGGTTAGTGCTGCAGAGTCTCTCTGAGCTCAATTGGGAAGATAAAGGCCCGGAAAACGCATGGATTATGTATTTACAGGACCCAACACTGTAATCAATAAGCGTGATCGATATTTGGAATGGCGATCAGGAATTGGAATAATCTTTTTGGATAACATCTGATCTCAGGTAAGGAATTTATTTTACCAGTCTTATCAGATAATCAGAGCTGTTTTCACATAGATATAAGCGTTTGCTCTATGCGTGTGTGTGTGTGTGTGGCTGTGATCGCTGATGAGGAAATGAGAGAATCGATCTTTCAGCCCGCCTCTATAGCGTGCATAAGTACACATATACTATCGATAATCTAGCGTTTATTTGAAAAAATTCATAAATAGGCAGAAAAATGACAACGTTTTTGTGTATGCTAGAATATTCCAGTAAATGCCTTTTATCACGGAATCTATATATTTTCCTGAAAAACTAGGGCTTTTCAAAATGCTATAAAATGAAAATGAACCGATTAAAAAACAATACGTTTTGACAATGTTGACTGCAAACAAGTCATTGATAAACCAACGACAGGCAGATTAGACACATAGCCATAATTTAAGACAGAGATTATGCGTTCACAACACTATCATTGAAGTGGGTCCTGGCATTTAACCATGTTTCCCATGTTAATGGCTGGCACTCAAACTCAAGTGGTTGTAGCTACGGCTGTGGGGGTTCTGGAAACATGATCCAATATACTTTTATATCCCAGAGTCTCCTGAACACGGAACGAACATTGTGGGGCATCATGGGTATTCGTGGGGGAGTCAAGTGGAGAGTAAAAGGTGATGCCGGTGTGAGAAGGATGGGGGAGGGGGGGCTGCACATTGTTGCTTATAAAACCTTTATTACAACATGTTATGAAACATTTGGGGTCAGGGATAAATAGCATAATGAAATTATTTTAAAGAAATAATACCAAAATCTAATACCATGCCATTTAAAAATGTATGTGGATCCACAGGGCTGTGTGTTAACCTTACATAGCACTGGTGCTACAGAGGTTGATCGTTTTGTAGCACAGGCCACAAACTTGTAGCACGAGTATAACATTTTGCAGTTCACAGTATCTGCAGTTCATCACTTAAACAGGTTTGTTACTGGTAAAGGACACGAATGTTGCATACAGGACACACAAAATCCAAACCTTAACAAGAAATATATTTTCTTTATTGGTAAATTGCAGGGACATAACAACTGCTTAATTTGGCTTGTTTCTTTACTTTGATTTAAGACTTGAAAATACCTCTTCAGGGGGCGCCCTCGTGGCGCATACCATAGTGCCTCGCGCACCTACGCGGCCGACCCGGGTTCGATCCCAGCTCCCGTCGCAGTGGCGTTGCGTGGGTAAAATAATAGGGGATGCCAAAAAAAAAAAGTTATTACATTTTTTTTTGTTTTTTTTTTTACTTAAGCCAAGCAGTCACCATGTACAGTATGGCTCGGCGGCCACTGCCAGTCAAATCAAGTAGTCACCATGTACAGTATGGCTCGGCGGCCATTGCCAGTCAAACCAAGCAGTCACCATGTACAGTATGGCTCGGCAGCGTTACTACTATGAACAAAACAAAGCCAAGAGAACAGTTTTGAACAGTTATTTTTCCAAATAGTTAGCATACTGTAGCATTTAACCCTAGGACGCACCAATATACTAGTTACTGTACTACTAGCATCATGCAATATGACACTTCACTCCTCCTTCACAGAGATGTGACTAATAAACATGACACTTCACTCCTCTACTGTAAGGACAACTCAGTCATGGCTTTGTCAGTATTCCAATGTACAGTGTACAATGTGTGTGTCCCCCCTACCCAACCCCCCCCCCCCCCCCCCCCCACCTCCAATGTACAGCCCCAACCCACCCACCCAACCCCACCCCACCCACCCAACCTCCTCCAATGTACAGTTTCTACGTCAAATGTTTTTCTGGACACTTTTGTATCACAAACAGTACTGTATTTGCTAAATCTGATATGTCATAAATGTATAGATGTAGCAGTACTGTCTATCTGTATGTCATGTATGTCATATATGTTATGATGAATTGAAAATGGGGGACCCTGATGTAAACAAGACGAAAGTCTTTCTCTGATCTGCATCCCCTTAACAATTGTATGTATTGAGCTGTACTGTACTGTACCCATTCTGCAATCTGTTAATAAACTTTTCAATCAATCAATCAATCAATCAATCAATCAATCAATCAATCAATCAATCAATCAATCAATCAATCAATCAATCAATCACTCAGTTAGCATCCAAGCTAGCCATAACGTTACATTAGTAGCTTAGCATGCAAGCTACTGTAGAAACTGCATCTTACCTGGTCAATAAACTGGTCCTCCTTGCTCCTCCTGGACAGATAGATAATATCCACAGTGGTGTGCTGTGCTGCTGGTCCTCAATAAATGTCCCGCCGGCTAAAACTAAGTGGCCAATAAAGTGCTAAATGTTTGATAATAGAATACAGGATTAGTCTGAACGTGCCTGCTGTTAATACAATTTTCAATCAATCAATCCCGCAAGGGGATGACGTCACCTATGGTTCAGCCGTTGTCACGTGATTCACGTTAGATGCCACTCCAGTAATCCCAGTATGTAGACTCAAAACTAATTATTCTGCTCAAAGCCCCGTTTTAAGGTGTGGGCAGGGCTTTAGTCAGCTCGAATCGGATTGGCTAGTATTGGCTAGTATTGGAAGGACACCTACCCCCTGCCTCCTCTCCAGTCTCCTCTGCTGCAGTGAGCACAGTGTGTTAGAGAGAGTGAGAAGGAGAAGAGGGAGACATTAAAAAAAAAAAAAAAAATTATAACACAGATGAATTCTTTTTTATTATTATTGTAAACTATATAAAAAAAATGATATATATATATATTTTTTTTTCATATTTCATATTTGATATTAACACTTTGAATGCCACGAGGTGGCGCCAGAGGTAGCGCTTCAATGCCACCATCGGCGCCAATGTTACGCTTAATATCGCCTAATCTATGTTTTAAATTATGGCTATGTGTCTAATCTGCCCGTCGCTTATCAAAGAATCCTTTTCCAGTCAGTGCTGTCAAGGCAGATTGGTTTTTTATCGCTTCATTTCCGTTTGAGAGCAT
The DNA here is from genome assembly GCF_963971535.1 of Notolepis coatsorum. Taxonomy (NCBI): domain Eukaryota; kingdom Metazoa; phylum Chordata; class Actinopteri; order Aulopiformes; family Paralepididae; genus Notolepis; species Notolepis coatsorum. The sequence goes on from NC_140178.1 coordinate 29,943,490, forward strand.
TTTGAAAAGCGCCCGTTTTGAGGTAAAAACAGTTCATTCTAGACCATTCTATGATAATCGTCTTTTACTGGAATATTCCAGAACGTTGATATTTGTCTGCCTATTTATGAATCGTTTTCAAATAAACGCTAGATGATCAATATTATACCTGCACGCAAGCACATTCGAGCCGCACACGGATACTCGCCGTGTTCATTTCCTCTTGGACTTTTACAGTGAAACCGAAAGAGCCCATTTAACAAAACAGCCTATATCTTCATCAAAATTAGTCTGATTATCCTAACACTGATAACATAGATTCCTTACCTGACATCAGATGGTATCCAACTGGTATATTCCAATTCCTGATCACCATTCGGAAAAATCGATAAGTGTATGGATCCAACGTGTGTACAGTGCAGTACATGATTCCGCGGGTCTGAGAGGCTCCAGAATGAACTGTGATAACCCCGGCTGCATCAGTGGACTGGAAAATATGGAGTACAGGATTTTTTTCCCCATCCATTTTCATTGAGTCCATTCCAAAATCCCTTATGTCATCTGGGAGACGATAGGGGGCGCTTTTTTCCACATCTGATCGCCGGCGGCGCTCGGGTATACTAGGGTAGGCTCGCGTGATGCAATATGATTTCAGATCGCTAAAAAATAATAATAATAATAATTCCAAGAAATCTTGTGAGTGGCTTTCAACATAACTATCGGAAACCCCAGATATCTCGTGAGTGGCAGTGAAAGTGTTAATTCATATTTTCATAGGGAGGCCTGGCTTCCGTTGGCTTCCATGAGGATTCGCCACTGCCCGTCGTTATTTGTCGCATGTCCTCCCCACCTCTCCTCCTGTTCGCCCTCTTCTCTGTCGGTCTTGCGTGGCCAATAAAAGCTGTAAAAATGCTAAAAAATTATATATAAAAAAAAAAAAAAATACATCTTCATTTAGTAGGGATGGGCATAGATTTTCAAATAGTCATTAAATCATTAAAGAATCAAATAGTTTATCTTTGTCTTTAAAAAATACATGTTTTCCCTTGTTTTTACCAAACACCTACAGTGCTGTAGTGTATTGAGAGGGGAGTCCTATTAACTGTTACACCATTGAACGGCATGCTGGGTACAGCTGGGAGAGGAACAGAAAAGAAGAGAGACTGGAGACATGTTTCACTAAGCTCACACATTTCACAGCATCAGTGATGTCACTTTCGGAATGAAAGCTTTTGTTCCCGGAAATAACATTACAGCCTAACTCGATTTACAGTTCGACTCCCAAATATCTAACGCTAGCCTTTAGTGTTGCCTCCCTAATTTGGTGGTCAGGGGGGCAGTTGGTATTCAATTTGGCCCATGCTGTGCTGCGATAAGAATAGAAGAGAGACATGTGTTCAGCTTGTGTTTACAGCACGGCAGCAGGATTTTTTCGTCCTATTTTTTTTTGTCTTTCTATCTTTTTCTACCATCCCCCAATTTAGTCTTTATGCCAATTCCCTTCCTGGTCATTGCGCGCATTGCCCCACTATCACATGCCTCCTCCGATACATGTGGAGTCGCCAGCCACTTCTTTTCACCTGACAGCGAGGAGTTTCACTGGGAGAACGTAACTTGTGTAGAGGTTCATATTATTTCCCCTCTCTGCTGAATGGGCGCCCTGACCGACCAGTAGGAGTCGCTGTTTGCAATAACCAGGACACATACCCCACCAGCTTCCCACCCGCTAACACTGCCAATAGTGTTCGTAGAGACGACTGACCAAGCCGGAGGTACCACTGACAGCTGGATTCGAACCCAGAGTCTCTGTGGTGGTAGGCGAGTGCTTAGACCTCTACGCTACCCAGCTGCACCATTCTTCCTCTTTTCTTATAACCACAACAGGTTTCAAGTATCGGCCATTTTTCTAATCTAATGGCCGTAGTTGTAAAAAAGAACTGGAAAATAAAACGGTGTTAATTTCACATGTTTATCACGTGACTGACGGATTGGTCCAAAGTGGAACTGTAATCAGGGAAATTAAGTTCGCTTTACACTTTTTATGGCATCATTTATTTTAACGTTTTAGACTTGGGTAATGGGTATCAAATCTTTCAGGTCATAAGGCTCAAGTGCAAGTGAAGTCACGAGTCGTCAGTGTTAAAGTCAATGTCGACTTGCAAACCGTTTGTGATTTTGTCGAGTCGTCATTAGATTTATGACTCGGGTCTGACTCGAGTCCAAGTCATGTGACCCAAGGCCACACCTTTAGGGTTGAAAGATTCTGTTTTACTCAAGTGTTTACGACCATTACCAACGTAAACAAATCTTTTATAATCACAAAATACAGGAATTCAAAACAGAATTATCCCTTTAAGGAGTCTTGGTGAAACAGTAGTGAATGTTTTGATGACTTAGGGCTGCCCAGGACAAATCTTACTTTTGACACCTCACTGAGTGCCATGGGTCTGACTCCTCCGTTTCGCTTACACTGAAATCGCATACAGTAACATACTGATGACATAATATGTCTCGCAAGTAGGCATCTGACAACTTGTGAGAGGCCTAGTTGCCATGCAACCAGTAGCCTTGTAAGCTGTCAACAAGCTGTCATTCCTAACTTGAATCCCAAGCGGGCGCAGTTTTACCCTCTTAAGCAAAGTACTGATGTTGTGATGTTGTAGGTTGGTTTAGAACTGTGTTGGACCTAATATAATGCACGCATTTACACCTTACACACAGCCTGATTTTCTGCTTTTTATCTTTCAGGTGCTTCCCTCGATGTTGATCAGAACACAGGAGGCTTTCCACCATCTGCAGATATTAACGTTTTGATCCTGCTTAATGGGAATAGCTTCCTGTCACCGGGCCCCTGTGTTCAGGCAGACAGTTATTAGAAGAAGAATCTTAATATGAAGTGTAACTTACCACTTAGTACTGGAGACCGGATATGTATATGTGTGTGTGGTATGCAAATAATCAATTTCATCACCTGCAGCTTAAAGATAATGTAATAGTATGCTGTCAGTAAGTCAGCTTAAAGAGTATTATACCACGACCTTTGGGTGTGCTGATGGGTACTCTGTTTTAAATGGCTCGCAGACGCCACGCTATATAGTCTAAACTACCCACTAACACAGTCATCTAATAGCCTATTACACTACACGCAAATTTTAAAAGTGCTATGGTGAAATGTATAGCAGGGTGGACCACTAGGGACGTGGGACCACTGGGGTACAATAACTGTCAGGCTGTCATGCCGTCCATGTACTGATGAGATGCTTTTCAGGGACGCAACATTCTTCTCCCTGTAGTTCTGGTGGCTCCCTCCTGGGCGTCTGTCACCAGCTGATTGACAAGCCAGGTGCTCCCACTCCGATCTCACGTTTCTCCGCGTTCGCTGTGTTTTGGTTCACAACTCTTTGTGCTGATTTATTACTGTTACGAGTTCTTGTTACCCCCTTCCTAACGGAGCCACAGAGGAACAGCAGCGGTGGATGCGGTCGCTACTTGCTCACGGAAGAGACACGGTAAAACTTTTTTACGAGGAGATACTTCACTTAGTGACATCTCGTGATTGATCATCTCTCATAAACCTTGCATAGCTGGAGTGTTAAGGTTTATAGTAGTGTGTAAATGGCAGACCAAGATCAACTGTATGGCTTTAGTGCAACATAATCCCCGTAATCCTCTTAAATGGCACCGCATCAAAAGCAGGGGGTCCCACATGGTGTCACGGTGACATTGGTCGTATCTTAGCGACAAGGGAGCTGAGCGATTTATGACTAACCACTGGACTGGTATGCAGGCGACAGCCCGTTTCGTGTGAGCAATGTTTCTCTTTTTCTCACTGCCGGCCTGCATGCCGGCCTTCAAATCTGTACTCTGGTTTTTCTTTTTCATCCTGTATCCACTTGATTATTTATTGCACAATACCGTCATAGTATTATAGTTAATACGGTAATGTGCACGACAGTGACTTAACCTGTGACAGGTCGCCTTTCGACCGTACATTGAGTAGACGTTCTAGGCGGTTGACATGTATGTGGGTGTCGCGTGGAAACCAAACTAGCTGGCTGGTAAATTATACTGTGAACTTGCTCCATTTGACTGGACATTCTGTGATTTATTACAGATACTATCACATCTCTACAGTATGGTGACATGTTGCCAATCAATAAGTGCTCTGGTTGCTAATCAATTATTGATTAAATATGCATTTCCTTTGATTGCACAAATCTCAGCAGCATAATAATAATTTAATTTAATTGAATTTAATGTATACATACTATATATAATAACGAGACCTGGATTACTGCTTATCTTTAGCTGTGACCAAGCAGCTAGTATAAATATGTCTGTCAGTCTGCCCATCCGTTCGTCCCAAAAATGTAAATACGATATAGTGAATGATGGGGAGACACAATGATAGATATTGGTGCAAATATTGCATATAGCCCATTGGAAATGTCAGATGGTGCATAACAGCCTACTGAGAGGAAATCCCACATGTTTTTGCATTTCCTAGAGAATAAAAAAAAAATTATATAATATTTTTAATAACTAGCAACAAACAGATTCCATTCCTGAAGATCACAACAATGTGTGTCTCAACAGTGTCTCCTCGTTTCCTGGTACATGGACATGTGTCAAGCCTGATACTGATAAATCACTGTTGTTTATGGTGACGAGAAAGTCTTTCTTAATCTTTAGGATTGTTGATGATGCTTAGTGGTGTTGCAAGAAAATAAAGAACTGCAACAGCTGACCAAACATACTGTATCTCCTCTCATGTGGCGTTCTGTACACTAATAATATATGGGAAACATATGGATTGACTAGCACCCAGCTTTTCTCTCCGGCCAACCTCTGCCCTCAGCTGACAAAGTAGAAGATCTTTTTACAAATAAATGACTCGCTCGTTCCTCGTGCTCTTTCCATTCAAACTTCTCCGCTTCCCTCAGCTGCTCGCAGGAGTTTACCCCCCCTCCTCTCTCTCTCTCTGGCTCTCTCTCTGGCTCTCTCTCTCTCTCTCTCTCTCTCTCTCTCTCTCTCTCTCTCTCTCTCTCTCTCTCTCTCTCTCTCTCTCTCTCTCTCTCTCTCTCTAACGGGTTGTGAAGAGCATGTTACAGATTCAGATTACTTTATTGTCACTTATTTGATTTCAGTACAATCAAGAAGAGTCACAATCGATTTATTGTGGTCCCTTGACTATAGCAGCTTCCAATAATAAAAATTAGGGCTGGGACTTTATCGCATTCATTTCGATTAGTTAACTACAGAAAGAATTAAAAGTAAAAAAAAATTGATGCATTTAATCGCATGATGATTTTTCTTTATTGTGTAAGAATGTTACCTTTCAAAGGAGACCAGACTCATGCATGTGCTATAAGTATAAAGTATAATAAATCGCAAATTAACTTTTACCTCAAAAGTGCTTGAGTTTACAAAAGGTCCTTTGCGCTATATATATATTATTCCTAAAATTGCTGCACTTTGTTAACAATTGCATTGATCTGTTGGTCTGTGTAGTAGCTAATACAGGATTTTGCTGCTTAAACATAATATGAATGTATATTATATTATGTATAATGTATATTCATTGATTCACTCGTATACCAAAATTCATTTGAATTGAAAATGTTTGCTTTTCACATAAAATATTGATATGCGATTCAAATGTGATTAATTTAGATTAATTAACTATAAAGTCTCGAATTAATTCGAAATAAATATTTAATCGAGCCCCACCACTAATAGAAATACAATAATTCTAGCATAGAATAAAATAAGATTACTATATACAGTTCTAAAAGGTGTGCAGTGCAATAGCTACAATAAATGTAGCATAGAATAAAGTAAGATGACTAAAATAAAGATTACTATATACAGTTCTAAAAAGTGTGCATTGCAGATCAGGATGTACATATTATACTATATGAAATTTGAATAACAAAATGGCTATATACAGTTCCAAAAAAGTATGTTGTGTGATGTGCAATGAGCAATGTGCGATGAGATGGTTGGTTGACAAGGTAGAGGGAAGGTTACAAGAGCAAAAGAGAGCTGCGTGTTTGTGTCACCACCGGGGGCTTTCTGAGAAAGGGGTAGCTGGTGATAGGGCAGGGACAGAGGGCACTAAAGTGTTGAAGCTCAATGCTGAGCCTCCGAAAATAAGAGGATATTCCTCACAGCTAGAGACGTGGACTAAAAACAGCCAGATGGACCGACGCGGGGTGGCGAGCCCCGGCGGCTGATTGAAGAGGGCCGGTGAGGCAATGTTGACACAGGGGGGGTTTGGGGCTTTCGGTCTCCAACGCCATAATGCTGTTAATCTGTGATCTTCCTCCCTGACGCACGCTGATAAATACAGAGATGGGTGGCACGGGGTCGACATGATGACGAAACATTATGAGTGGTTCATGTAAGTTCCCAAACATGGGTAGGAAATAAATGTGGAGAAAGCAAAGATAACAGACAGAAAGGACAGAGTGGAGTTGTCATGGTTTGGGACGTCTGCCCATTTCCCCCCCTTACTCTGCCCTGGACCGGTCCACTTTCCCCCTTACTCTGCCCTGGACCGGTCCACTTTCCCCCTTACTCTGCCCTGGTCCACTTTCCCTCTCGCTCTGCCCTGGACCGGTCCACTTTCCCCCTTACTCTGCCCTGGACCGGTCCACTTTCCCCCTTACTCTGCCCTGGTCCACTTTCCCCCTTACTCTGCCCTGGTCCACTTTCCACCTCGCTCTGCCCTGGACCGGTCCACTTTCCCCCTCGCTCTGCCCTGGACCGCTCCACTTTCCCCCTTACTCTGCCCTGGTCCACTTTCCCCCTTACTCTGCCCTGGTCCAATTTCCACCTCGCTCTGCCCTGGACCGGTCCACTTTCCCTCTCGCTCTGCCCTGGACCGCTCCACTTTCCCCCTCGCTCTGGCCTGGACCGCTCCACTTTCCCCCTCCCTCTGGCCTGGACTGGTCCACTTTCCCCCTCGCTCTGGCCTGCCCTGGTCCACTTTCCCCCTAGCTCTGTCCCTCCTGCCAGGCCATGGACTGCCGCTCCCCCTACCATAGACATTCGTCCCCCACGTTATTTCGATTCTCACCGTGCTCTCTTTCTCGCTCCACTTATCTTGTTTCAGGTTGTTTGTGTCTCTACATAAGCACAGCTGGTTAGCTTAACAAGTGCAAAAGTCTGTTTTTACAATAACACAGAAGAGGAGCTGAGGTCCGGTAATACTCCAACAGAGGTATCACATACAATCAACAGGTGGCATAATAACATCTCCATAACGTCTCCCTTCTTGTGAATGTTTAACTCAATGGAGGCCAAACCCGAGATAAGTCGGGTTAACTCGCCAGCGGTTGGGCATACGCACTTTGGCCAGTTGAAGGCGATAACAACGCTGCCATTTACCCATAGGCTACCGTAAAAGCGTTGCCTTGACAGTGATGAGTTTGGCTCGTTGCGCTCAGCACCTTCTGTATGGGTTTTTTTGCAGAGGACATGCGCCCAGCTTCAGCAGAATTTGGGGACAGGATTTCTCATTTGGTAAGTCCCGCTAAGAAATCTAGCAAATGGTTTCTAAACATTTTGGAGTAATTTTAAGATTTGGGTTGGAACCCCATTGCTTTGGGGACAGGATTTCTCATTTAGCAAAATATACGTCTTAGTTACAATTAGTATGAACTAAGCAGGTGAAATGTTGGCTGGTCAAGTATTTAAATATTGCTATTGTCTATTACTAGCTGCTGCAGAGTCGATTTCCATACAAGCCTTTCAATGCGAAATACATGTTATGAGCTGATAAATCTTTGCCATTGTTTTCATGCTGCCATTTTGAACCTCTCTTGGTATATATAGGGGCATGTGAGCCGTGACACGAGGGCTTCCCCAATCTGGAGGTCAGACTGTAGAGTAAGTGACTCCAGTATCCATGTGTGATAAGAACAACGTTTTCCCTTGTGTACCCGTGCTTTGAAATTACTGTCTAGAATTCTGATATCAAGATAAAAGAGAAACATTTCCCCAACCAGATTCATCAAGTTCAAAAGACCTGTGATAGTAAGATAAGATAAGATAAGATATTCCTTTATTGATCCCCTTGGGGAAATTCAGGCATCATAGCAGCATGGGGGAGGGGGGAGGGGAGGTACAGGTAGTAGAAGACATACAGGTACAGGTCACAGAATAGACCTATCTCAAACCCTGCCCCTTTTCTTGATCCTCCAATCACAGCTGTCGCTTACCCGAGGAAGTCCGAGATAAGCGACAGCTGTGATTGGAGGATCAAGAAAAGAGGGCAGGGTTTGAGATAGGTCCATTATAGTACCTAGTGGAGAAGCATAGCCGCGGGAAGTAGTTGTGCTGAGGGCGTGTCAGCACCCCCACTTAGAGGTACAGCACCCCCTCGCGGCACGAATGGATATTAATGCAAAATAAATGTCTTTTTATACTAGTATTTTGGTGACGAAACCCGGGAGATATGAGCGTTTTGGATAGCTCTAGAATGGGTGAAGACGAATGTCGGACTGAAATTTAAAGAATGACAAAAGCGGGGCGCAATCTACTACACGAGTTTTGAATCAGATGGACATTGAAATTGACAAGAAAACTCCGAATGTTGATCACTTGAGCACTTTATTGGATGTACTGGGAGTTAAAGAAGACAGTTTGTTGGAACCTGACCGTGACATAGAACAGCTAACTAACTCTGACGGATGATTTGGATGCTGATATTGGTCGGCACAGCACCCCCTACTCAAAACATCTTGCCACGGGTATGTGGAGAAGTAAAACATTTTATAGAATATAAAGGCAGTGTAACAATATACAATATAATTAACTCTGGACATGCACATATGGGAAGCAAGGTTTTTCATATGTGTACATAATGTAAATATCAGTAGATGACAGCAGGCACCTACTCGGTTCCACTCAGGCGTTATATTAACACCGACAGCTTCTATATAGGTCTATAGATCTTAAATGAGGAGACAGCCAGTGTGTGTTTTCAGTTAGACTGTGGAAGGCGCAGACAGGGCCTTTAGCCAAGGTCAGCATCGAGAGAGCTGTAGCAGTCTGGATATCATTTAGATGAGTGGAGGCAGCCACAGACAGGCCCTGTGAGAGAGATAGGGCCGAGGTCATCGCAGAGTGCATTTTGAACCATAGGAGCGTTTGATTTGGGTCAGGGTGCTGCCGCCGTTGCTATAGTAACAGTCATCAGAGAGAGAGAGAGAGAGAGAGAGAGAGAGAGAGAGTTCGACATTGCGAGACTTGAAGGGGACCCTGCTTTTCTTTATCATAAATCGATCAATAAAGACCATATTAGATACCCTTGTGGGATATCATTGGAAAGCCACACTCATTGGCTACAACCCTGTCCAAAAATCTTCGAGATCGCCAAATGATTGACGGAGCTAGAGCCCCGGGAGTCGGGGGTGGTAATGTGTACTTTGGTGCACGCCTCACATATCGGCATGTAACTCGAGAACCGCTGAACGGTTCTTGTCACCTGAAAGGGCAATCGACAGGTAACAAATAGGGCTTAAATTCTATATTGTATTAAAAGAAATGCACACCCGAGCCGCTAGAGGTCGGCAAAGTGGCGTGTCATGAATCGTCCTCAAGCCCTTATTTTAATGTTGTGTTTTTTTTTCAAATGTATCCAAGAGTAAAGATCTTAACCCTATCAAAACAGTCAAAGTGTATATTTTTACCGATGTTTTATAAGATTTACCGAAAATAAGAATTTATCGGAAAAATGCTAATTGTATTGTCTTCAGGGTATTCTTGTTTACCAGAGAGGAGATCCGGTACAAGAATTTTGTTCGTTGGTTGACTTTTTTGAGTGAGTGAGTACACTGGTCCACTTGCACTGGTACACTTGTCCATGGCACTTACTACCCAGCTTTGTAGTGGTTTGGGGGAATAGTACAGTAGGTACGCATATTTAAGGGAACCGCAAGGATGGTACTGGTGGGTGGTGTCCGCCCGATTGTGGGGGGCCGGTCTGGGCCAAAAATGCCAGGGCCAATTTTTTTTCCCAGTCCAGCCCTGCTATTGGTCCTTCTGTGAACTAATGAATGAATGAATGATCATGGACGAATGAATGAATGAATGATCATTGTATTTATTTAGCGCTTTTTACAATGTCGGGTGGAAATTTAATCCTTCACCACCATTGTGTAGCACCCAACCTCAATGGCTCAATGGCTGCCATACACTGGCACCAGGCACACATCATACTACACAATGGCTAAAAGGCTCAGGGGAGAGGGATTGATCAGCCAATTAAAAGGGAGGAGGGATGATTAGGTGGCCTTTGATGTCAGAGACCTGATTGGGAATTTGGCCAGGAATGTGATGAACTAATATTATGCAGAACGGGGTGTACCTCTTGGCGGGAAGGCGTCCTACAGGCAGGCTGGGGACACGCTACTCCGTCCAAATATGGGAGCGGTTAATCAAGGACTACGTCTCCAACCGCTCAACCTGCAATGAATATGGAGCACAGCGAAAATAATCGACAATGTCTCATAACATCCGAGAGCACCCATGGCAGACAGTGAGCACAGTCAGACCTTTTGGCCTATGCCAGGGAAGGATATTATGATCGTGGTCGAACATCATTCATATGTATATAGGTCGATCCTATTTCTGGGAGGTTGAGCCATGGCCAGACATGTCAGCGGATATGGTCGTATGGTTGTCCAATTTTCTCATCACAGCCAACTAGACAAGGGGTTCCCAAAGTTTTCAGGTTGCGACCATCGAAATAACAGTGTCAGAGAGCCGCGACCCCCACTATTATAGGAGGCACACAAAAAAAGAAAAAAAAAATGTAAATTATATATTTAAAAAAAAAATCTTTTATTTTTATAAATGGAAATGTATGGTTGAAACATGCAAACGTTCAAACGCACACACACTAATACGCATTGGAGGCTTTTAACCAGGGCCAGACTGGGGAAATCATTCAGGCCAGGAAATAGTGCGAAATATAGCCCCAGTCAGGCCACTTTTTAAGCGGGAAATTTTGTGTTACAAAGACTTAATTTCCTGCATTCTGGTGCAGGAATTGTTTTATTTGTACCCTTTAAATGACAGTGTTTGTGATGACATGACTGCATAATTTTTTTTTTTTTTAATAAAATAAATTATATATTTTTGAATTTTTGTGGGGGGGGGGGGGGGGGCAGGAGAGGAGAGAACGTGGGGCAGGGGGAAATGGTGGCGAGTTGGAGGAGGGTGGTTATGGGTAAGGAAGGTTGAATGCTTGGGAGAACAGGTAGGTTTTGAGTCTGGATTTGAAGGTGGAGAGTGAGGGAGAGTCTCTGATGGTCTGAGGGAGGGAGTTCCAGAGTCGGGGTGCAGCTCGTGAGAATGCCCGGTCACCGAAACTTTTGAGTTTGGATGACGGGACAGTGAGGGAAAGAGTGGAAGAGGACCGGGTGGGGCGGTAGGGGAGAAGGAGGTCAGTCAGGTAGGGGGGGGGGGGGGGGCAGGCTATGGAGGGCTTTGAAGGTGAGGAGTAGTGTTTTGAAGTTAATTCGTTCCTTGATCGGGAGCCAGTGGAGGGAGCGGAGGACAGGAGTGATGTGTTTGCGGGACCGGGTGTTAGTGAGGAGGCGGGGCGGCTGAGTTTTGGACCATCTGCAGTTTATGGAGGGAGCGGGAGGTGATGCCAGTGAGGAGGGAGTTACAGTAGTCCAGGCGGGAGGAGATGAAGGCGTATATGAGGGATTCAGCAGCAGGGGGGGAGAGGCAGTGACGGATTTTGGCAATGTTGCGGAGGTGAAAATATGAGGTTTTGACAATGGAGCGGACATGGGGGTTAAATGAGAGGGTGGGGTCGAGGATGACACCAAGGTTGCGGACTAGGGGGGAGGGGGTGATGGTGGAGTCATTGATGGTGAGTGTGATGGGTTCGGATCTGGTGAGGGTGGTGTTGGTGCCGATGATGAAGAGTTCTGTCTTGTCGCTATTTAATTTGAGGAGGTTATGGGTCATCCAGGTTTGTAGTTCAGTGATGCAGGATTCAATGTGACTGAGGGGAGGGCTGTGGGGGGATTGTGTAGTGATGTAAATTTGGGTGTCATCAGCATAGCAGTGGAAGTTGAGGTTGTATTTGCGAATGATGTGACCGAGGGGGAGAATGTAGCAGATGAAGAGCAGGGGGCCTAGGACTGAGCCTTGGGGGACCCCCTGTGTGACTGGGGAGGGGGAAGATGTGTGGCCGGAGAGGGAGATAAATTGATGTCTGTCAGTGAGATAGGAAGAAAACCAGTCAAGTGCTGTGCCCTCAACACCCAGTTGGTGCAGCCTTTGGAGGAGGATGGAGTGACCCACTGTGTCAAAGGCTGCACTAAGATCTAGTAGGATCAGGATGTTGAGGGCACCAGCATCAGCGGAGATGAGGAGGTTGTTGATTACTTTGACCAGTGCAGTTTCAGTGCTGTGAGCAGGAAGCCAGATTGAAGGGGTTCGTAGAGGGTGTTGGACTGGAGATGGGAGTGGAGTTGGGAGGCAGCAATGCGTTCAAGTGTTTTGGAGAAGAAAGGGAGATTGGATATGGGGCGGTAGTTGGAGAGGTTGGATGGGTCGAGGGTGGGTTCCTTTTCACAAAATCATGGTTTAACCTGTTAATCTGTAGACCGTTTTCGCCTAAAGGTACATGCCTAAAGTAAATGGAAGATTGCTCCACTTCTGCAAGGTCAATTAGCATGTTCTTTGTATCTAGGGACCTGGGGGTATGTATTTCCAGTGTCAGAAATATTGTGTCTGTTACTAGGCTGAGTAAATTGTAATGAATAAATTAATTATGATTAATTATGATTTATGATTTTGATGATGATGATAAAAAATTGATGCGGGGCACGAGAAAATGCTCACTGAGCTCATTCACCACCTTATTGAGATCATGTGTACAAAAAATCTAAGCAAATGAACCGCAGGAAGATGATTAAACAGAAGGATTTGTAGATACAGTAATTAATGATAATCGACTTTAATTATAAATTCATATTTGACCTTGAACTTGACCTTGACCTTATTATGGCCAAATCATACATCTATGGATAGGGAAAATGCTCCTCTTTCCAATGGCAGGGTTGAATCTGGATTTAGTAATTTCTTGTGGTTTTTACGATAATTTTATATTTCCGATAAAACATATAAAACATCGGTAAAAATGAAAATATACACTTTGACTACTGTTTTTGATAGGGTTATGGTCTTTACTCTTGGCTACAAAAAAATATTTAAAAACATTGACCTCCATCCAAGGGCCCACATGTGGACGATTCTTTTCCGACCTCTAGTGGCTCGGGTGTGCATTTATTTTAATACAATATATAGATAGAATTAAAGCCCTATTTGTTGCCTGTCGATTGCCCTTTCAGGTGACAAAATCCGTTCAGCGGTTCTCGAGTTACATGCCGATATGTGAGGCATGCCCCAAAGTACGCAAAAGTACACATTACCACCCCCGACTCCCGGGGCTCTACCTCCGTCAATCATTTGGCGATCTCGAAAATCTTTGCACAGGGTTGTAGCCAATGAGTGTGGCTTTCCAATGATCCCCCATGATATGATAATTGGGGATCTAATACGTTATATATATATATATTGATCGATTTATGATAAAGAAAAGCAGGGTCCCCCTATAGGGGGACCTTAAGGCTTAACAGGTCAGTATCACTCTGCGTCTGATGAAAATGTCTGTTAAATGAGACTGGTCTACGGAGGAGACTGGGGAGGACGCATGCAGATCGGGGAACACCTCGTGTCACGGCATGCACACATGCCCATAATGGACCACGAGAGGTTCAAAATGTCTGTTAGCGCCATCTGAATCAGACGGATAAAGCGATGGTTTTATCCAGATTCTTTGATTATTGACACTTTCACTAAATGTATTAATCTAGCTACTAACTGGGGAGACTACTAAATTACAGATAAAGGGATATAGTAGGGCGATCGTTTACGATAGTTAACCTCACAGTGAATTTGGATTCCGTTAAGCTGGGCATGCGTCAACCCCAGTCTTGTGGCAGCCGCTCAATCTCCGAAAACGTTGGGGGCAAATTTCCAAACTAGCGTTATTTGGACGAACTGACTACATAATTTGGAATCTAAATGGGTACATTCTCGCCGGAAAAATATGAAAACTGTATAATAATCGTCCTAGGTCGTATGTTAAAACAGCGTTCAGCCTTGGTAAATATTCGGCATATCTACCCGACTATGAAAAAAAGAATGCCAGCTAGTTGTTAGTGTGTATGTTGCATAGCAACCGCCTTGCAGTGCAGGCACCCAGGAGGGTCTATTTTATTTTGAACATTATTTACTAATACAAATGTACTAATAATAACATAATCAATGACTACAGACCCGTCACCCTTTGAGCACCTTGTGCTTACACACCCCCAAACAGACACTCTCCTGGACCCCCTGCAGTTCGCCTACAGAGCCAACAGGTCTGTAGACAACGCTGTCAACACAGCACTCCACTTCATCCTCCAGCACCTGGACTCCGCAGGAACCTACACTCCACTTCATCCTCCAGCACCTGGACTCCGCAGGAACCTACACTCCACTTCATCCTCCAGCACCTGGACTCCGCAGGAACCTGAATGAATGAATGAATGAATGAATGAATGAATGAATGAATGAATGAATGAAAACTTTATTTAACAGATTGCAGAATGGGTACAATACAGTACGGCTCAATACACACAATTGTTAAGGGGATGCAGACCAGAGAAAGACCTTTGTCTTGTTTACATCAGGGTCCCCCATTTTCAATTCATAGTGATACCTACTCTCCACTTCATCCTCCAGCACCTGGACTCCGCAGGAACCTACTGTGGTATAACTGGATTTCCCCCGCCACCCCAAATTGTAATTACCCCCTCCCTGACAGACAGCCCATTGTCCCCCAATGTCCAAGTTCTATCTAAACCTGTCTAACCTTCAACCTCACCCCCCCTTCACCACCCCAAGCCCCCCCCCCCCCCGGAGCAGAGCAAACCACACAACTCACCATTCCAGACAAACCACCCCAAAACATGTCACCCCCCCCCCCTTCATGGACCCAAAACCCCCCCACAGAACAGACCAACCAACCACTCACCTTTCCAGTTCAACCACTAACAATAGACACACCTCTCACTTCTCCTGTATATAATGTACCCAATATCATCGATCTAGAGCTCAGTTGGATACACCCGGCCAGTGTCCACTCTGAGTCATCCAGCCGTAACTCTCTTTGATTTACCTGAACCTATTTTGGTGTATTAAACCCATGTATGTTCAAGTCTACCTGACTGTCTACATTGATTGATCCGGGATTTCTCTCACACTACACTCCACTTCATCCTCCAGCACCTGGGCCCTCATTCATCAACGTGTTCTACGCACAGATTTGTGCTTACCCTGTGCGTACGATCATTTCTAAGCAAAGAGTGGGATTCATCAATTTCAACTTGAACTTGACTCCGTGCTTACGTCTACGCACAGGTCAGACCATGCGTACCTGGCGCCCAGTGGTAGAATATATTATTACAACAAGGAAATGAGCTTCTGTGCATAATAACACTGGCATGTTCTGTACGAACCGTAGTTCATTATAGTTCATTGTAAAATAGCAACAGTAGTGTAATTATGGTCAAAACCCTATAAATAGCATTTGGAATAATAGATCTTTCTCTCAGAATGAATGCAGCATGGTTTATATAGCGTTATCGGAATATACGGGGTGTAGGCTACTGACTGACTGCGCTCCGCGTAGCTTGATTGATTGATTGATTGAAAAGTTTATTAACAGATTGCAGAATGGGTACAGTACAGTACAGCTCAGTACATACAATTGTTAATTGGGGATGCAGACCAGAGAAAGACTTTCGTCTTGTTTACATCAGGGTCCCCCATTTTCAATTCATCATAAATCATAAAGCTCAACTCGTTATTATTTTGCGCAGACCGCAGAAACATGGGAACGTTTTGATTATATTTAAAAGGCTTTACGTTAAACGAAACAAGTGGAATTTCGAAGCTGTAAGCAGAATACAAGTCATATGAATATAGTGTTCTTCCCCCTTTTTACTGTATAAGAAAGAATAGAAAACGCATTGCAATGACACCAGATAGTGGACAGACTATGTATATGATGGGATTCAAGTTCGCGTTTTTGTTGATCATAGGCATGCTGTCAGAGGACATGATGGCGCCGCCCCGACCGGCTGCCTCTCTGTTCGCTCCGTCGAGACTGTGTTTACTTTTGTTAATATTTATAGTTTTTAGAGTTCTGTGCGTACCAACTGTTGGTGCATTTAATGTATATGACCGTCAGTCACTCATAGACATTGGATTACGGGAAACTTACCAACTGGATTACTCGCTGGATCAGCTTTCCGAACCACATCAATGGCCTGAAGAAATTCTCCGGAGACTAGGACCAGACCCTTTGTTCCCAGAGCCCAGGAAAAGACGATGAGGAAAGAGGGCTGGGATCCGAAACAGGCTGAGATCCAGACGCCACCGTACACCACTTCCCAGTATATTGCTAGCCAATGTACAATCAATAGACAATAAACTGGATGACATCCGAGCAAGGATTCAATATCAAAGAGACGTTAGGGACTGCAATGTCCTTTGCTTCACCGAAACATGGCTCACACCGGAGGTTCCAGATCACGCAATTCAACCAGCGGATCACTTCTTTATCCATCGAAGGGATCGGACATCATCAGAGTCCGGTAAACAACGTGGAGGAGGTATTGCCTTCATGTTTAACAAAAATTGGAGTGATCCAACGAACGTGAAGGAATTATCCAACCACTGCTCCCCAGAACTGGAATATATAACCATCAAGTGTCGTCCTTTCTTCCTCCCGAGGGAGTTAACGGCGATCGTCCTGGTCGGAGTGTATATTCCACCGCAAGCCAGCAACAAGGTTGCGCTCTCCAGACTACACGACGAGGTAAATAGAATACAAGTGGCTAACGTTAACGCCGCCATTTTAGTACTGGGAGATTTCAATAGCGCCAATCTGAGAAAGGTATTGCCCGACTTCTATCAGCATGTGACTTGCAACACCAGAGGCGGTAACATCCTAGATCACTGTTACACGCAATTTAAAGGTGGCTACAAGGCTCATTCTGATAGTGGCTTTGGCAAGTCAGATCACGCATCCATTTTCCTTTCACCAAAGTACAGACAGAGAATTAAAAGTACTCCCGTAGTCTCGCGAGAGGTGCAGAAATGGGATCTGACGTCAGAAGAGACGATCCGGTCAGTGTTTCACCACACAGACTGGATTGTGTTCCGCGACACAGATAACATTAATGCCTACACGGAGACAGTGCTGGACTATGTCTGTACTAGGGTGAAAGAAACAATCCCCACTACCAAAATGAAAGTTTACCCAAATCAAAAACCCTGGGTAGACAAATCCGTCCGTGAAGCTCTGAGAGAGCGCACCAAAGCATACAATGACGGCCTAGTGGCAGGCAACATGAATGACCACAAGGTGGCGCGACACAACGTAAGGAGGACAGTGTCAGAGGCCAAACGGCGCTACAGGGATAAAATTGAACTCCAGTTTGAACAAGCTGACTCTAGAGCTATGTGGCAGGGGCTCAAAACGATGACAGACTACAAAGGCGCCTCCCTCAAACTGAACAGTGACATCTCCTTAGCAAACGACCTCAATACCTTCTATGCGAGGTTTGATGCTGGTAATAACAACACCAGCTCACAAGCCTCGGCAATGGGGGGGGGGGGGTCGGCTGCTGATGGAGGCGCAGTGTTCAGGGTAACAGAGCATGAGGTGAGGCGGACCTTTAAAAAAGTGAATATCAGGAAGGCAGCAGGTCCGGACGGCATCCCCGGCCGCGTCCTAAAAGTCTGTGCCGACCAACTGGCCCCAGTATTCACTGACATATTTAACCTGTCCTTAGAACAGGCTGTCATCCCCACCTGCCTGAAGAAGTCCACTATTATCCCTGTACCCAAAAAATCCAAGCCTGCTTGCCTCAACGACTACCGCCCTGTAGCTCTCACCTCCATAGCCATGAAGTGCTTTGAGAAGCTAGTAAAGGGCTACATCTGCTCCTCCCTCCCCATCAACATGGACCCCCTGCAATTTGCATACCGCCCCAACAGGTCCACGGAGGACGCCATATCCCATGTGCTGCACACAGCAGCATCACACCTGGACAAGAGGCAGGGGAACTATGTGAGAATGCTATTCATCGACTACAGCTCGGCATTCAATACCATAGTCCCCTCCACACTCATAGCCAAGCTCAGGGACCTGGGCTTGGGCTATGACCTCTGCCAGTGGGTCTTGGACTTCCTGACTGGCAGACCCCAGGTGGTGAGAGCAGGCAACTGCACCTCCTCATCCATCACCCTCAACATAGGGGCCCCCCAGGGCTGTGTTCTGAGTCCCTTCCTCTACTCCCTGTACACACACGACTGTGTGGCTCAGCGGAGTAGCAATACAATCGTCAAATTTGCTGACGACACAGTGGTGGTGGGCCTGATCTCTGCCAACGACGAGAGGGCCTACCTGGAAGAGGTCAAGGTCCTGGCGGGATGGTGCCAGGAAAACAGCCTCTCCCTGAACGTCAGCAAAACAAAGGAGATGATTGTGGACTTCAGGAGGTCGGGGGTCAAGGACTACAGCCCCCTCAGCATCGACGGGGCACCGGTTGAGAGAGTCAACAGCTTCAAGTACCTCGGAGCCTACATATCCGAGGACTTGACATGGACCACACACATTAACAGTGTGGTGAAGAAGGCACGACAACGCCTCTACTTCCTCAGGCGCCTAAGGAAGTTCCAAGTCAGCCAGAAGATCCTTAAGAACTTCTACTCATGTACAATAGAGAGCATCTTGACCGGCAACATCACCTCCTGGTTTGGGAATAGCACTGCAAAAGACCAAAGCAGACTACAAAGAGTGACACGTTCAGCCGAACGCACAATTGGAGGGGGGCTCCCCACCCTCCAGAACATTTACTACAAGCGTTGCAAGGGCAAGGCTAAGAGAATCATTAAAGACTCCAGTCACCCGAACAACTGCCTCTTCGAACTGCTGCGGTCAGGCAAGCGATACAGGAGTCTCAAGGCGAGCACAGAAAGACTCAGAAGTAGCTTCTATCCCCAGGCCATCAGGCTGCTAAACGAACAATGAATGAACACTACACAACAACAACCACCAAACGCACATAGCACACACATCCACACGCACACACTCACTTTAAACAAACACACTGTAGCACCCACTCCACACACTTTATAGCACACACCCACTTTAAACAAACACACTGTAGCACCCACTCCCCACACTTTATATTTATGGATGAAGGATTGCACTACAACTTGTACACCTTACTGTAAATTGTACCTAAAATTGTACCTCATCCCATTTCTGCTTTGCACTAGATAGTACTGTACATTAGTACACTGCATAGTATTGTGTATTGTATATTATATGGTAACTCAGAACATTGTACATATGTCTATACCGAACACTGTGACCTCATTTTCTTCTTCTAAATTCATGCTATATTATGTTATTATGTTATTTGATACTATCTTGTCTAGCACAGTCTCTGGAGCGTAACAGTAAGAAGCATTTTGTATGAAAGTATTCTGTACTTCTGTATGACAACTATTAAAGAACTTGAACTTGAGTATGATATCTTAATCAAACATTCTAGAACATTTGTCGTCACAGATCATGTCCTAATAGAACATAGGCTATGGCATGGATCGTGATATTGTGTGGACTGTTATTATTACTGTACCGGTACCACCCATTGTGACAACAGCCTTGTGAGTCCCGCACACAAACATGATGGAATTCAAGTTCATGTATTGAAAGGCAGGCTACATCATACATGCAGTGAGATTCATTGTTCTTGTATATGCTCTCGTATTATTGTTTATATAGGCTACCCAATACTGACATCAAAATAGATTGTAGTATGCCTCTAGAAATCATATGCAGCAGGTAGAAAATTGACGGGAGGGTGCTCCAGTAGCACACCATGTTACCGCGCTGCGTCGCGGGACTCCGTGCTGCGTCACGGATCTGGTTGACTCCGAGTTCGATTCCCGGACTCGCCGTCATTTGCCGAATGTCTCCCCCTGCTCTCTCTCCCGTTTCACCCTGCAACTGTCGGTCATGCTTGACCAGAAAAGCGATAAACGCTAAAAAAAAAAGTTTAAAAAAAAAAGAAAATTGACGGGAGATCCATCGCGATTTGGAATAAAATTGAGGAGAACTTTAATCCCTGGGTATTAATCAAACAACACGGGAAAAGGCAGTCATATTCCAGCGCGGTATTTATTAGTGTTTGCGCTGCCCAGGCAGCAATGGTTAATAGATATCATATCCGACATCACCGTAAGTGTACACGTCTGTCAGCCTGTCTCATGACACGCTTCCCTCGGCTTAGTCCATTTTTCCACATTTCATGGGTGTATTCCATTACCGTATATGGTTAATCGGGGCGTTTCTGGTATGCAAATACGTGAAAGTGTGCACGAGCCTCGGCGCAGAGCCAAGGTGGGATTCATCATGACAGGTGTGCGTAGAGCCTGCGTACGCACGTGTGATGAATCCCGACTTCCCTGTGCGTACACTGGTTCTACATTCTGTGCTTACGTGAGGAAATAGAACATGTTCTACGCACACATTGATGAATGAGGGCCCTGGACTCCACAGGAACCTACACTCCACTTCATCCTCCAGCACCTGCACTCCGCAGAAACCTACTGTACGCTGGGATCCTGTTTGTGGATCTCAGCTCCGCCTTCCACACAGTTTTCCCGACCCTGCTACTGGACAAGCTCTCCCAGCTGAGCTACTGTACAAGCTCTCCCAGCTGAGCGTGCCCGACTCCACCTGCAGGTGGATCACAGACTTCCTGTCTGGCAGGAAGCAGCATGTGAGATTGGGAAAACACACCTCAGACTCCCGGACCATCAGCACAGGTTCCCCCCAAGGCTGTGTTATTTCCCCTCTTCTCTTCTTCTTGTACACCAACAGCTGCACCTCCAGTCACCAGTCCGTCAAGCTCCTGAAGTTTGCGTACGACACCACCCTCATTGGACTCATCTCTGGTGGGGATGAGTCTGCCTACAGGTGGGAGATTGACCATCTGTTGACCTGGTGCAGCCAGAACAATCTGGAGCGCAATGCTCTTAAGACACTGGAGATGGTTGTTGACTACAGAAAGACCCCTGCCCCACTCAACCCACTCAACCCCATCACCCTGTGTGACTCACCAGTGGACACTGGAGTCCTTCCGCTTCCTGGGAACTATTATCTATTACTATCTACTATTGCAATCTCGAGGTCTCAGAATGAGTCCCTATGATACACAGAGGTCCGTGAGACTGTATAGAATATTAAAATCGAATAAAAGAAAAAACTATGAAAACGATCGAAAACTCGATTCATCAACTTCTTCCTCCTTGTCAGAATGTTCGACTGGTAGGCTACTCGTTTTGTTTGTTCATTGTTACAGAGAGAACTCCCTTGACACTTACAAAACATTGTACAAAGCCAGATTGGCTGATACACATCCACAGGCCCTGGTTTTGCATAGGATTTCTGCAGTCCGAGAACAACAGACTACCCTCATACCCTCAGCGTAGCGGCACGGTGGTGTAGTGGTTAACACTGTCGCCTCACAGCAAGAGGAAGGTCCAGGGTTCGATTCCCGCTTGGGGACCAGGTTTCCATGATGCCAGTTACCCAGGTGGGGTATCTCCCGGGCCCTTTTGTGTGGAGTTTGCATGTTCTCCCCGTGCTCGCAAGGGTCCCCCCCCCCCCCCCCCGCGATAAGAGAAACCCAATGGAAAAACATGCAAAACAACAGATTGCTAATGCTGTCGCGTCCGTGACGAAGACAGGCAGGAGCACTTGGATGGTCCCCGGGCGTGGCTCACGCCACAGCCCTTGTCTGCTCTCGGCTGCCCTTGGGGGGAAGGACGACGGGATGGGTTAAGCGCAGAGGAGTATCGCATCGGCGATCCTACAGACAATGCATGCGTGTGTGTTCCGGTGTGTGTGTGCCGCTAACATTGAGTTGCATGCCAATTAAAGACCTCTGCGACAGGTCCTGCATTATTATTATATTATTATCAATACCCCCATGTAATCTGGTGCAGGTTGTTGTGATGCTGGGAGTGCGACTGGCTAGTGGGACTTGGTTTCTTCATTCCTTTCCCACCCAAACTAGGATCTGCATTTTTGGATTTATGAAGAGTTGACCTCCAGATGGCACACCGGAGATGAGTTTTCTTTACATTCTCCCTGAAAGTCTCTGAAGAGAGCAGAGCTTTGGCATTTTAGTTACAGTCGTTCTCCCTGTCCTTGCCACCCATGCCTTCACTATAGCACCAGTCACAGAGGTCACATCATCACTTCCATAGCAAGCACACGTGAACTTCGTGGCTTGGCTTACAAACAGCCTTTATGTCTGCAGATACAGTAGATCACCAAGCAAACTAAGACTACAGTTGCCATCTTTGACAGCTTTCCATAATGTTCTCCTTGCCTTTTCCACGGTGCATTGGAACTTGGGTCACATCCACTCACAGCATGGGCTGGTAAGAGTTTGAGGTATTGTTCTCCCAAGTTTGTCTACTGTATCTCCTATGTGAGTGGAGGCTCTTTCATTTAATAATAATAATAATAATAATAATAATAATAATAATAATAATAATAATAATAATAATAATAATAATAATAATAATAATAATAATAATAATAATAATAATAATAATAATAATAATAATAATAATACACTTTATTTGTATAGAACTTTTCATACAGAAATTGCAGGTCAAAGTGCTTAATTGCAGTTGAAAGTAATTTACATTACATTTATTCATTTATCCAAAGCGACTTACAGGTTCTGTAATCAAATCAAATCAAATGTATTTGTAAAGCCCGCAATCACACGTTAATGTCCCCATGGGCTGGACAAGTATTATTTAAACAAGTCAAGAAGAAACATCACAATAAATCAAGAACAAAAAACCCATCATGAAATCCAAAACAACACTCTAATCCCAGACATACCCCAGCGAAGGTAAGGAAAAACTCTGTAAAAAAACAAACAACAAGCCAGCAGGAAGGGCACAAATCTGGCAGCTAAGGGTAATTAACATTGTTTGTCAAACAGTGTTGAACTTGAGTGCATATTATCATAGTAGGTAGTCATATAGGCAAGGTCCTTGGTAGGAGAGTACATACTAGTTTTTTTTTAAATAGTATTTTAGTTTTTTATCACTTCAGGTATTGGTTGAAGAAATGTTTTTAGTCAACGACGGAATATTGGATGGGTTTCCGGCGTGTATGATTTAATGATATTATGGGGGCAGTGATTGATTGAGTAGTGATACAGCAGCATAATGTAGACATCAATGTCATCTGCAGAAACTCTCCCCTCCTCAGTTACTACACAGATAGCCTTGGCATTAAAGTTGTATCTGCCTCTCCACGGGTGGTCTTGTATATTCTGTCTTGATATAGTGATGCCACCTGGTGATATGGGGGGCAGGGTCCTGGCCAGTAACGACTAGTTTGCTCTGGTATACTCCATGAACTGTGGCTTCAGTCACACAAGCTTCCACTATGACCTGGGAGGTTGAGAACTTGGTTCCAAGGGGAAAGTGGAGAGTTGGAAGACAGTTAGAACACGTTGCAGCCACCAGATCCTCTAGCCTTGCGAACAGAAGATAAACATCTCCAATTCTCAATTTTCATTGCAAATACAGCTTGAAAGACTTCACATAGTCACTAACTAGAGCTGGGTTGGTTTGACTTGATCTTGGCCATGGGACGAGCCATAGGACTGCACAGCCATCCAGAATAGTACAGTCCATTGATTGATTGATTGATTGAAAACTGTATTAACAGATTGCAGAATGGGTACAAGAATGGGTGGCATTCCTGGTCAGCATTCCTCACAGACATCTCAACCCTCGTTTTCTTCCTCAAATTTGCTCTGGACTTTCATATCCTCAGTTCCCCTGAGTCATCGCACAGAGCTGTCAGGGTGGAAGAAGATCAGTTTGTGTCATACATGATTTCAGGGCCAACTTTAACTCCCGTTATCATCACAGCCATGGTTGTAGCTCTCTTTTCAATAGTATTCCAGTATCCCTGAGGTAACACTAACAACATCTCAAATTCAGCAATCTGCTCCTCAGCAATGCTTATTGCCTTGTCAACATCCACTGGCACACCTTAACAAGTTGCTCTGGATGTACATCTGGATGGAGAGGGTGGAAATTATGGCATATTCTCAGGGTGTCATATTTTAATTTTTCATCATATGATGGCATATTTTCAGGGTTTCTGCCGTTACTTTTGGCGGTAACTAGTACTAGTAGTAACGCATTACTTTTGAAATTCAGTAACGCCGCTACCGTTACTGAATGGTTCGTTAATGCGTTATTTTTATGTAGATTGGTAGCGAGCGATAGTGATCCAGCGCAGTCCTCCTGACTCCTGTCTGTGTGTCACCTCACCTGTGGGACACGCTGTGCTGTGGGCGTGTTTTGTTTACTATAGACTTGACTGTCATGGCAGCGCCCACTACTCGCGTTTGTACACATGGATATTATCACTATTTCTCTTTTGTCGAGCACAAAGAAAAGAACGTTTTAGTTAAATGTCATTTGTGTTTTGGCTCAAAGATACTATCTACTGCCCATGCTTCAATGAAGCTAGTAGCTGAGTCTAACGTTAACGGGACTCATCCGAAGACAGTAAGCCACTTGCTTTCGGGGATCTAGTTAGCATCACCAGGCGGCACACAGCAAATGGGACGGAACACTTCACGTTTTCCAACTACTTGGAGAGAGAATATACAAAATGGAAATGAGCTAAAGAAAATGTTTGAGGGGCTGGACTAACGTTACATCTCAACCACCGCAGACTTTGGTGAGTTCAGTGATGTGAATGCAAAGTTGATCAACAGATTTTGACTGTAAGAATCTGCAAGGGAATCTCATCAATACTAATCAAACAATATAAATAATAGTCTTTTCATGCACAATTGATATCCTAACTATTCTAACGTTGCAATGCACGATTGATATCTTAAACAACGTTGCAAGACGGTTATAATGAAATGCTCTGGCGACAGACATCAAGGCTGTTCCTTCAACCTAAGCGGCGATACAATTAGGCATGGCGCATTTCTTATTATGTCGGGACTCGGGACAACATTTGTGTTTGTGTCAGATTTGTGTTTGTATCTAGACCACATTGCTTAGCAGAGTTCAGTGATGTGAATTCTCGAAGACACTCTGATGTCACGAGACCGCCGCCATCTTGGTATGGTGGAAAACAAACGGATATGCGTTGAGCTCCGTTTTTATAACATATTTGATCACATTCTTGTTCATTTCATAACCTTTTCATATCATTTGTTTTGAATATATTGAGGCCAACATGGCATTTCACTATTTCGAAAGCCTTTCTGGTGATTCTAAGGCGAAAAAAAAGGCATAGGCTACTTGAAGAGAATGGACTAACGTTATATGGTGAAGTAGCTAGCAGCTAACATTTCTCTGCTGTTTACAGCCTCACAGCCAATAAAACTTAATTTACGATATACATATTTGTTCCTTATTCTCACCTGTTATGAAATGGGTAGAGCAGACATACGTATGATTTGACTTGGGGGCCAGGGTCTGCTTTGATCGACTCTCCCGTCTGAGTCTCCATGTGCCCTCTTGATAGCCGCCAGCTATCCGTGATGCCTCAACTGGTATTATATAAAACTTTCGATTTTGATTTTTGATTATGTTATTACTAGTACAAAGCGTAACACTGCAGCTCTTTGGCATTGTGATGCACTGAAGAAAATTACCCTTGATTGTGTTTAATTTGCCGCTTTTCCGATCTGTGTCTGCACTAAATGAACCGTACACAATGTACGCGGCTTGCATGTTTCCCCCACGCCGCAGTTGCCTAGCAACAACAGACAGGAAGTTGACTTCGAGACTTCGTAACAGGAGAGATTCCCTAGAATAATGAATTTAGGTTTTCAATGATTTTCAAAGACTTTCAAACTGTTTCCATCTTGAGTATATGTTTATGAAAATAAACATGATGATCTAAGGAAAGAGATCACGTTTCCAGTGTCGATTCTTCTGATTACGGATGTATTAACGGGGTGAGACAGCGTGTGACAGCCAGTAAGATTGCCATTAACCATCACAGAAGACACAAACACAACGCAGAGGAAAGTCACGGAACAGCAGGTGACGGGTTGATTAGAGGCTGAAACACGAGAATCCAAAACTGGTATGAAGGACTGGCAGAGGCGGTTAGTTGAGTGTCGGAGGGGTATGAGTCTGTGACTGAACATGCTTCTCATCTTGACTAGCTTGTCATAGAGGGGGTGGGAGGGATTCTCCAGGATAGCAGCCAGCTTCCTTCTCATCCCCCTCTCTTCCACCACCAGCTCCTTAGTTTTACTGGTTTTGAGTTGGAGGTGGTTTCTGTCGCTCCACTGCACAAAGCTCTCCACCAGGGCTCTATACTCCTCCTCATTGTCGTCGGTGATGTAGCTTATGATGGAGGAGTTGTCAGAGAACTTCTGCAGGTGGCACCCACTTGAGTTGTGGCAGAAGTCTGAGGTATAGAGGGTGAAGAGGAAGGGTGACAGCACAGTTCCTTGGGGGGCGCCGGTGTTGCTCACCAGTATGTCAGACTGACTGTCCTGTACTGCGGTCAGTGAGGTAGTCCTTGATCCAGGCCACCAAGCCGTGCTCCAGCTGCATCACGGAGCGCTTCTCCGCTAGCAGTGAAGGCTGGATGGTGTTGAAGGCACTATAGAAGTCGAAGAACATAATCCTCACTGAGCTGCGCGGCTTCTCCAGGTGCGTGTAAGCTCTGTGGAGCATATAGATGATGGCGTCCTCCACCCCGATGTTTGCCTGGTATGCATGCTACCATGTCCTCCCTCCTCTGAACCCCACCGCCATAGGCAACTATCGTCCTGTCTCTCTTCTCTCCTTCCTTTCTAAAACACTTGAATGTGCTGTATCCAACCAACTCACTGATTATCTCTTACAGAATGACCTCCTAGACCAGGGGTGGGCAATTAATTTTTACAAGGGGCCACATGAGAAACCTGAACTGTGTTGGAGGGCCGAACCAATGATAACTTGAACTTAATTCTGCTCAATATTCATTATCTCCAATTGTAAAAATGTATGCGGGCCGGACACGGACGCCCAAAGGGCCGGAAGTGGCCCATGGGCCGTAATTGCCCAGGTCTGTCCTAGACCCTAATCAGTCAGGCTTCAGGACTGGTCACTCCACAGAAACGGCCCTCATTGCGGTCACAGAGGCACTTCACTTAGCAAAAGCGAAAGGCCTCTCCTCTGTCCTGATTCTCCTAGACCTATCTGTAGCCTTCGACACAGTCAACCATCAGATCCTCCTCGCATCCCTCGCAGGAATGGGAGTGGCTGGCTCTGCGCTGACATGGCTGACATCATACCTCAATGACCGCTCCTACCAAGTGCCATGGAGAGGGACCCTGTCTGCCACCCGCCCCCTGCGGACGGGTGTCCCCCAGGGCTCGGTCCTTGGACCCCTTCTCTTCTCCCTCTACACTAAATCTCTGGGGAACATTATCACATCTCATGCCTTCTCGTATCATTGCTATGCCGATGATACTCAACTCTTCCTCTTCTTCCCTCCCTCAGATATCCATGTCTCTGAGCAGATCTCGGCCTGTCTGTCTGACATCTCCAGGAGAAGCTGCCTATTCTCAGTCCTTGCCCCACAATGGTGGAACGAACTGCCCACCACAGTTAGGACAGCCGAAACCCGTCCAAGCTTTCGCTGCACTCAAGATTTACATTTACATTTACATTTAGTCATTTAGCTGACGCTTTTATCC
This sequence comes from Notolepis coatsorum, assembly GCF_963971535.1. Classification (NCBI taxonomy): domain Eukaryota; kingdom Metazoa; phylum Chordata; class Actinopteri; order Aulopiformes; family Paralepididae; genus Notolepis; species Notolepis coatsorum. The sequence goes on from NC_140178.1 coordinate 29,971,407, forward strand.
AAAGCGACTTACAAGTTCTGTACGACAAGACAGCAAGAAGGGTACAACTCTATCAGCTGAGTAACAATGTTCATCAAAGTGTTGAGTGCTACAGTGTAGGTTAGTTTATTAGGACAAGTGCATGACAGTAAGGTTAGTCAGGGTTAGATTTCTTTTTTTATATATATATATATATATATATATTTTTTAATATTTTTTATTATCATTTCAGATAATGGTTGAAGAAGTGAGTCTTTAGTCGACGGCGAAAGATTGGACGGGTTTCGGCAGTCCTAACTGAAGATGCACTTCTTCAACCATTATCTGAAACTAACTAACTAACTAACCTTATTGTCATGCACTTGTCCTAATATACTAACCTACACTGTAGCACTCAACACTTTAATGAACATTGTTACTCAGCTGATAGATTTGTGCCCTTCCTGATGACTTGTCGTACAGAACTTGTAAGTCACTTTGGATAAAAGTGTCAGCTAAATGAATAAATGTAAAATGTAAATGTAATGTATGAAAACTCCAGGGGGTCGAGGGAGTCATGCACCAGGGGCTTGAGGTGTTGCAGGACCAGTCTCTCGAACGTCTTCATGACGTGTGACGTCAGAGCGACTGGCCTGTAGTCGTTGAGGGTGCTGGGTCATCCCTTCTTGGGCACCGGGACAATGCAGGAGGTCATCCAGAGCTGGGGCACCCTCTCCAGCCTCAGGGAGAGGTTGAAGAGATGTTGGAGCGGTGCTGCCATGCTGCCAGCTGCCCCGCACATGCTTTGAGCACCCTGGGATTGGTGTTGTCCGGTCCTCTGGCCTTATTCACACTAATCTTGGAGAGCTGCCTCCTGAGCAGACTGTTAGTGATGGTCAGGGTTGATGAATTCTGCTGCCAGTTCTGCTGCCAATTCTGCTTCAAGTAATTGCCGAAGAGGAATTCGTGGTGAGCTAACTATGAAATGCTAGGTAGCCATTTTCGGTGGCTGTGATGCTAATGTAAGCTAACTTCTAACATAATTTAACGTAAGCTAAAGGTAATGTAAGCTAACAAAACGTAACATGATGTAGTAATGATACAGTACACTGATTAAGATACAATGCAAATATATTATATTTAGCTAATCTAACAATGGTACAGCAGTAAGCTAAGGTATGTTATCCATTGATTAATGTGGGTCAAAACAAGTTCAAGTTCAAGTTTCTTTATTAGTTGTCATACAGAAGTACAGAATACTTTTATACAAAATGCTTCTTTCTGTTACGCTCCAGGGACTGTGCTAGACAAAAATAGATAAGTATAAAATAAGTATAGCAGTATAAAATAGAAGTCAAGTACGTAGACAAGTGTTCAGTATATACATATATAAAATGTACAATGCAGAGTAGAAGTAACTGAGTTACAATACAATATACTATACAGTACAACAGAGTATATTACTAATGTAATTTAAGTACCTGTTTCTAATTCAAGCAAAATTAGCTATTGTTAAAGCTAAGTGAATGCTGTAGGAGCTATTTGATGGTTTTTGTACTTAGTTTGTAGTTTGTTAAGTTCATCACTGGGTGGCAGCACGGAGCACTGGGTGGCAGCACGGAGCGCATAGGTTTTGAATAAAGGCACAGGTGTATGCTATGTCAATCAAGGTATCTAGGTATGGGTGACGGAGAGATCTCACGTTTTTTACCGCACGAACACACGCACGTACCCTCGCTCGTTTTCAGTATTATTAACAGCATTATGCAGAAATTATTGTTTGGCTCATCACATGTATTAAGTTGAATACTTCAATTAAATGGGAACTTCACCCAACGGCAGGTGACACGGACTCGACATTGTGTTTTTTCTAATTGCGCGTCAAAGACGAGGAATCCCCGCACCCAACCGAGCGTCTATCAGAACATCAAGATAGCCGCTACACAAGTAAAAACCGTGAGATCTCTCCGTCACCCATACCTAGATACCTTGATTGACATAGCATACACCTGTGCCTTTATTCAAAACCTATGCGCTCCGTGCTGCCACCTAGTGCTCCGTGCTGCCACCCAGTGATGAACTTAACAAACTACAAACTAAGCACAAAAACCATCAAATAGCTCCTGCACACCGGCCCCAAATGTGAAGGTGGAAAACAATTACATTTGGGGCCGGTGTGTAGGAGCTTTTTGATGGTTTTTGTGCTTAGTTTGTAGTTTGTTAAGTTCATCACTGGGTGGCAGCACGGAGCACTGGGTGGCAGCACGGAGCACATAGGTTTTGAATAAAGGCACAGGTGTATGCTATGTCAATCAAGGTATCTAGGTATGGGTGACGGAGAGATCTCACGGTTTTTACCGCACGAACACACGCACGTACCCTCGCTCGTTTTCAGTATTATTAACAGCATTATGCAGAAATTATTGTTTGGCTCATCACATGTATTAAGTTGAATACTTCAATTAAATGGGAACTTCACCCAACGGCAGGTGACACGGACTCGACATTGTGTTTTTTTTGGTCCCAACCGAGCGTCTATCAGAACATCAAGATAGCCGCTACAAATGCAGTGTATTGGGTGGAAATTCCTAAGAGAATCAATGTTGATTTTCCTGACTGAGAGAAAGGCCATGGCAAGTTGATAAAGGTGCAGTGTGACAATTTTATTTGAATAAGGTAAGAAAGGATTACATTACAGTTGACTAATACAAGGGATTATAACAATTGTTAATGAACAGTAAATAAAACAATGTTATAGCGGATTAAATGGGAAAGAATGTATTTGAATGGTCTAGTGATTCGTTCCTTTCTACAAGATTCTGGTATTCCTCACTTCTGTTGTAGAGGAGTGCAGTTGGTTCTGAAGTGAACTAAATCCTTGAGCTGGATCAAAAGAAAGATAAATACTTTTTAGATTTCTTATTATCTGGACAGTAATCACTAGTACTCAAAAACACAAGACGTTTCATGTTTGACACCTAAACTTAATCACCTAAAAAATCTGCCCAGTACAGGGCATGAGCTAAAACAACGACATCCAATCAAACAAACGACCAGGCCAAATTATTGGAATGGAGTTAAGCCAGCCTCTGTCATCTCCACCTTAAGTCAGCTGACCCACGCTGTGCAGCCAATGTGGTGCGTCTCCATATCAGACGCCAATAAATACCTGTAGTGGAAAGCATTTGATTTCTCTTTGTCTGCTGCGAGTGGTGTGTTTCCCCAGCTGCAGAGTTTAAACTTGTCCTCCCCTGTTGAGGTATGTGAAGGCGCTAATTTATTTTTTGATTGTGTTGTAAATATATTCCAGACCGATGTCCCTGTGTCGCGCCTGTTGTGTACTGACGTCCCACACTGTTACATGGTTACGTCATAGGAGCTGACGCTGCGCGTTCACTCCAGACAAGGTATACGGAGAGTGAGTCTAGTGCGCGGTCACTAGACCGGCGGAGAACTGAAATAAAGTTTATTGTTTAAATATGGAGTTGATTCTTAAATGAAGTAATCAATATCTAACAATGGCGACGAGGATATACTCTGAAGTTAAATCTGTATAGAGTTATCACGTTGTTGAGACGAGAACATGGACAACTTGCCGAAGTTTGAATGCTACAATGAGCCGGCTACATTGGGACCAAGGTGGACCAGGTGGCTAACAGCATTTGAGCTTTACGCTGACGGGAAAGTGTTGATTCTGTCTGTCGGTGTGGACGCCTCATGAGACAGAGAAGAAGAGCTATGCTCTTACATCATGCAGGTACGGACGTACAAGATGTATTCTCTACACTGCCCGACAGGGGAGGACCGACGGACTATGCTAAAGCTGTTAGCTAAATGACTTTGTGCCGCAGGTAAACACTGCGCTTGCGCGCCAAGCTTTCTACCAAGTGTCACAGAAACCGGGTGAAACTCTACAGCAGTTTGTGACGAGGCTTCGTCAGGCTGCTAGAGACTGTGCGTTTGCTGCGGACATTAGCAATCAAATAAGAGATGCAGTGCTGAGCAGGTGCACGTCAGTCACCTGTACGGAGAAAGTTGCTGGAGGAACTGATAAGGCATATTCTTTTATTGACCTTGAAAGATGAGGAGAGGGTGTTAGCAATCACATATTTATTACAGAGTGAATATTCAATATTACAGAGTATTTACACAAACAGCTGAGAGTGGAGAGTTCCAACTTAGCTTTGGTGAAGGCCGAGCAGAAGTCTCCCGATCCGAATCACATTGTCATTTTTATAGTCAGCTGGTTGGTGTTCTGAGCGAATGAGGTGGCTTCCTTCCAAATTAGCATGAAGAAAGGTTCTGGACTTTAAACAATGTCTATATAAGGTAAACAGTTGAAATGACAAGGGTCTAGAATTACATCTGTCTCCTGGTAGTTTCAGACAGCTGGGGTCATGGTGACACATAGGCCTGTTTTAATACCATATCATAATAACACATTTTAATGGTACACACATTTGTAGATATCTTATGGTTATTATAATTGATAAATGGATTGATTCATAGGTATTATACATTATTCTAGATCCTGACAATGCTCCCTGTCAGTGGTCAGCCAAAACCGTCACCTCATCAGTTCTTGGGCCTCTGGGGCTGTGGGGCTTTTTACCAACAGCTGCAGTGACCCTTCCGGTAACAAATAGATTGTGACACCTCAGTCAGGCCACAGACATGCTCAAATAAATACAGGCTGAGACCTGATAATAGGAAGATATGAATAAATGTATTTAGGGACATAAATAAATTGATTTTACCCCACAATCCCCCCTTTCACATCATTAATGATGTGAACAACCTAAAGATATAAAACAAAATGACCAAAACTCTCAGAACACCAACCATAATGATATGGAAAAAACCTCCAACCCTTTGTATGAGCGCGAAAACCCCTGCGACCAGTCGTTACTTTTGCAGGGGAAACTCTTACTCACCATCCCACTGGCCTTAGCGATCGTATTCCTCAGAATACACAAAGGGTGAGACTGCATAAGCAGTAGAACATAAGGCATAGAACTGAACAATAAGAGCATCAATAGTACACAATAAGAGCATCAATAGTACAGTTGTATAACACATCCATAATACAAGGAAATAAACACTGGCTCTATAAATCATCAAGGAAAAGGGAATGGAAAAAACGGGGACCGACCCTCATAGTTATGTATTGAAATAAAATACCACCCCCCTTTTGCGTGGTGAATCAAAATATAGCAATGACAATCAATATGAGGAGAACTTTCATTCACTCAAAAATTCCTTTCATTTTACCAGTAGGGCAAGCCTGGGGTGGAAAAATGTTCCGGAGTCTTTATTGACTTCCCATCTGGTTCACTTTCATACTTTTCATACTCACTTTCAATCGATGTAAACCTTTGTATGCAACAGTGATATCTGTCTCCAAATTCAAATAAAAAAGCATAAATAGACTACATCTGGTTACCTATGTACTGATAATATAACGTATACAACTCATATCATAACTGGTTGCGTCAGTTTAATTCATATAACATATCAAACCTTATATCGGATTCCAGGGGCAGAGACATTTTTATAAATGAAATAAATCCTATGATCTCCTTGTTATAGTATAGTCTTCTGCTGTTGATAACATATATACTGTATGTAACTCCTGCAATGTAGTTGAGGGTCCAAGGGTTACTGGTGATGAAGGGTCCAAGGGTCACTGGTGATGAATTGTCTATATCAAAAGTGGTCAACATTGTTCTTTTCACAGTCTAGCATGTGTTGTGGCCGCTCTTACTCACACCATACTCCTTTCCCAAGTCTGCAATCTGCGGGAGACAACATATTTTCCCCCTTCATGTATTCTCCGATGCTTCATGCTGAATGTATAGCAAGGAGGTCGCTCCATGTGACACCGGGCTGTGTCCAGGCTGGAGACGTCCACGAGTGAAGAGTAGTCCGCGGTTTGTGTGATCCACGGTGGTGAAGCCTCCCTCGGATGGGGAGTGGCAGGGGCACAGGCCTCATATCCAGCCTCGGTGATGATCTGATGAGCCTCAGGTGTGTAGGTTGACCAGGTAGATGGCGTGGAGAAGGAGGGACAGGAAGCTGCCCATATAAGGGCGTGGAGACTGCTGCCAGACAGGGGAGAGAGAGAGGGAGAGAGCCTGGCTGTGGCTGTAACATGTATCGGATTCTTCTCCCTCCGGTGAGCCAAATGTTCTAGATGTGTGATGACACTAGCAATGGAGCAACCAAACGTTTCTTGGTCTTTTCCTCTGGGCAGGTAGCAGCTCCTCAGCTAACTTGATTATATTCTAGAACCATTCAGGGTTGACCTCTGAACTTGTTCATTATTTTTCTGATGTTGAGTACTAAACCAACCTATAAGTCTAGTAAATATAGTGAAGTAGCCCCCGTTCATTAATTAGGAACTATTTTCCATAATGTCTCCTATTGTGGCATTCTCTGTCTTTATATATATCCTTAATTTTCAACTTAAAACATTTATTTAAGTATCTGTCCCCGGAATCCCCCCCCCCCTTTAAATTTCCCTTAAATTTACTCCTCCCACTGAAAACAGTAACCCGAGAATTTAATCTAAACTGCGCGGTAACAGAACAACAATGTCAAATTATTATTGTTAATATTATTCTAATTGTTATCCTACGTTCCATCTCTTTTTCCAATGATGTAATCAAATTGAACCTATCAATAAACAAATGTAAAAAGGTGCTACAAAGGTTTCTATATTCCTACAATACTCTCCTCATACTCTTTACTTTCAAGCTTCCTCAATTTTTCAAAAGCACAAGGAACAAAACAAATAAGATACACATTGAAACACTTATTAATGACTCACTTAAAGAAAGAAAGAAACAGACAGACAAACGGGGCACAATAAGGTAATTCAGGATTCACCCCCCTTTCGTGATGGCCTTATTATTTAACCCTAGTAAATTAAAGATACTTAAGCTATTTATTCATTCCAAATTATCCCTGTGGTTTTGTCCAATTTTAAATGTATTCTTTTTCCAAGCATCGCAATACTGGTTTTAATTAAAATAACTTAATTTTGGCCAAAATGAGGTAATATCAATTATTTTATCTGTCTTTTTATACGCATCTCAATAAATTTGTATCGGAACCAAGTCTTAAGATATGGAATTATAGGATAGGATGATAGGATGCACTTTTTGATTGATTACCCGATCCATGAAAAACCTAAATTCAACTGCAGTATACCTTTTCCCCAAAAGAGAGTGACATCGATCGTGCCATGACTACCAGAATGGTCTAATCTAAAGGAGACCAGGTCCCTGGACACTGGTCAGCTGCTGTTGTCAACCAGCCTTAACCCCAAACACCTATGCTAATGTTGACTTACAGTATTTACCCCCTAATCAGAACCCCTCTTTTACCCTGTTTTAATGAACAATTGGACCAGTATAGTAAGTTAGGATGGGCCAGTATGGGTAGGAGAGTTTTTGATGAACCAGTACAGGTAGGTTAGTTTGGATCTTTTCCGGCCAGAATAGAGGCTAAACACGCCCCTTTAACTTGAATTTGGTTGCCGGCGGCCATCTTTTCACCAGAAAATCCTAGCTCCACTGTAGTCATGAATTTTTGGACTCGTCCAGACAAAACGTCTTGATAATTGTTCCCTTGAAAGGACATTCGTTTTTTGGTAGAAAGAAAATGTTGAATCAAAGCGGTACCGTCTGACAACATAACGCCCATCCCTGACATGGTTTGAACATGCAGGGCGAGAGAGAGAGAGGCAGGACAACAACTGACTACTTCCATTGTAGTCCATCATATTAATACATCTCTTATCAATAGTCCCCCAGAGCTGTCATTCCGTGTCAACCAGGTTGAACACTTCATAATGAGATTTAACTATGCAAAGAATGACAGCATCTAATCAGTACAACAGCCGTCAATATATAAATTATGATGTAAATCACTTATCCGCAATGCACTACTTACTCACAGTTGATCTAAAAATATACTCAATTACTTTCTGTCACTCAATTGTCACCCACTCATCCATTTATCAATCAGACACCCCATTCATCAAGTCAGCAGTCAATACTCAATCAATCAATCCACCCATCAAAGTTGTGCTTCTATTGGTTGTAACTTAATAGGCCAGATTAATGAATTATATTTTATATGTTAATATCGATTATTGTTTACATTACATTAAAGCCAAGAGATACTATTATTTACGTCCATCGTCACATTAGTTGGTAGAAATACAAGTTCCAGAATGCCTTGCGTCTATTTGTCTGCTCAGAGCTAGAGAGACACACAGGCGCGAGGATAGTGTATTGGAACTTGACGTTTGGACAATCTATTATTTTTGGGAAGTAGTTATTCTACACGTCTATCTTTTGTCCTTTAAACTTCTATTAATTTCCCAGGCCCTCTTTTAAACAAACACTCACCTTAACACTAACTTTAAGCACTTTAACACTACATTTTATTTATCTATTATTGAAGAGATTTGTACTATATTCATAACCCATTTGCACCTTACCTTAAAGTTTTGTCTGCATTGTACCTCACTGTATTTAGATTTTACGTCATACTTCAGATTGCATGTTGTATTGTATAATATACCGTATCTTCTCTAATATTGGACGGGTCTTGTATTTACCGTCCTCAGCTCCAAAGAGCACCAGGCTTTTAGAGGCCTATATAAGAGGCAGGCCTTAATTTCATTTATTTAGACTAACATTATTTAAATATTGATTAACGTAATTCACACACTGAAGTTGGAGAGTAGGGAAACCCGTTAATGTGGTCAGAGTGTAGTGGGAACGGTAGAGAGAGACAGTGCTTAACCTGCATTTTCCAAGAGTTTATCTCATTCTGTATCACGGCATGATCATGCAACCTTGTATTGGAAGCCGGCCTATATTTATTTTGTCTGTATTTATCAAAGAGGCCCGTCCTCTCCACTATTAGAGGATTTACGGCATTCCTTTTCTATTCACTGTTTTCTATACTGTAAAAAGCACTCTCTCCGGGGCAAGCATTTTACCGTAAAGTACATTTTATTGTGATAAGTGATAAACAAACAGCCTTAAAAGTCTATTAAATTAACTAAGGGTTATTGAGTTTATTCAGCACAGCATGACTAATGTCCTATTTTGTGTGAATTTATTACTGCACCTTAAGTTTGAGTCAGAATTTTGTATGCATATATAATGACAATAAAGTATAATCTAATCTAATCTGGGGGACCCTGATGTAAACAAGACGAAAGTCTTTCTCTGGTCTGCATCCCCTTAACAATTGTATGTATTGAGCTGTACTGTACTGTACCCATTCTGCAATCTGTTAATAAAGTTTTCAATCAATCAATCAATCTAATGGTGGGACCATAAATGTATTCAAATTGACATTTTGATTGCAGTGTTGAAATAACTTTAAACAATTTTATTCCTAAAACATATGGTTTGGCTTGATTTATGGTGACATAAGATGCTTATGATATAATAATTTACCATTCATATTACATTGGACACAAATATATATTCTAAAGCTGGATTCTAATACAGAAAAGGTATTCATATTATTTCAGTTCTTTATTTTGTCCAGTATGACCTGAAAAGAGCAATTATTTTGTTATATAAATAATAATAAGGTTTCATCCATTTGGTTAGGAGAGATGATTGTCCTTCTCTTTAGAAACCACAACTTGCTCCTCACACGTGACCGACCCATTCACTTCACACACTTGCACGCTGGTTACATTCAGGGCATTCTAAAATCCACACATGCAGTATTTCGGTGCGCATCTGTCACAGATTTCTAGGAAGTTCTTGATAATGAAAGATTTAGCCACACATCGCTTATCGTAGTACCGCGGAAGAGGAGGTTATTTAACATTTAAAAGGCTAAATAAATTCTTAATTGTAGTTGCGAGAGGCAGTGTTAGTGTGTGTTATTCTGGTTAGCCGGACCCCGGTCCCCTCTCTTAAACTCGGATGATATTTGCGCGAATGGTCCACTCTGATTATGTTTACACGTATCATATATATTGGCGCAGTTAGCCTGCTTGGTTGGCACGGGGGGGCAGACGCTGCGGCAGAACACCCCATCCTCCAGATGCGATTAAATATAGTTTAAAAAATAAAAAGCTAAATGTGACTTCTGTTTTAGCTAGAGGCGCTGTGGCCGACGACAGCTGCGTCTGACGTCCACAAATACAACCAAAACACAATAATGGATCTAGCCCCCACCACCACCTCCTGTTGCGAGGGGGGCGATTGGAAAACGACGGAAATAAATGTTTTGAGTGATGGGACCAATGTTATTTACAGACTGTAAAGGATCCAATTTAGTTTCCTAATTATAATTTTATAAAGGAACTTAGATTTCCAATGTTTTAGTTATACGGTGTAATGATCTATGGGACTTTTACTTTGTTAAACCGGAAGCTTGCTGTGTGCTCAATTTAGCAAGGCTAAACTCTGGTTTGGCTGCCTTGTGTCAGAGTGGAAGTACGTTTGAAGAATAAAGTGTGACAGCGTGAAAAGTTACGACGGGCACCGGAAGTTATGTTGTTGTTGTATATACGCAAGCGAACAGTTGTGTGGACTCTTAACAAGCGAGTGTTTTGGACATGTATGTACGTTTTGGTACAACCCGGGTGTGATCATTGACTCACACATAACAGAAGTCCATATTAACATTGTTTACACCGATTGTGAAAGGGTGATTTTGAAGAATACAGGGGAGGTGTGAGGTGTCTGAGGTGAGTGACATCTGATACTCCCTGTTGAGCCGTATTACTTGTGGCGCAAATAACTGCTTTTCATGCTTACAGTGTATACACACTGACTTACTGCACGGAGCCATGCTCAAAATAACTAATAAAACAAGGTGTGATTAGTGGCTATTCAATTAACTAAGGAGCTTTTTTTACATTTATTCACGACTAAATTGTTCCCGGGATCTTCTATTCAAACACAGGCAGACAAAAAACAATTTCCACATTTATTCACACTCACCATGCATTCCAGACTCATGAATCTCACTGTCATGCTATAGATGTGTGTTCCTATATGTAATCTGTTTGCACTATAGGCTAAGGGCAATAATGCCCTGTGTGTGTGTGTGTGTGTGTGTGTGTGTGTGTGTGTGTGTGTGTGTGTGTGTGTGTGTGTGTGTGCGTGGGTGTGTGTGTGTGTGTGTGTGTGCTTGCTTGTTAGAAAAGACAACAATTTATGCCAACTTATGCCAATTCGCCAGTCAAGCCTATGCTATTCCCCCCTTTCCCCTGTGTAAATCTTGACACCTCTGAATGCTTTTGACTTCAATTCTATTAATATTTGATAGAATCAAATACATCAAGAATGTCTATTTCATCCAGTCTTTCTTGTTGAGATTTGTCTTTTAACCCACCCTTCCCTAATCACTGCAATGTAACCTGATCTTGAGAACTCCATGAGTTTTCAAGGCATAGACACTGTTAGGTTTAAAAACCACTGCTTCTGAGCCATTGCTCACACCATCAGAACATATAATAATACCTACCCAATTACTCTCTGTTTACACAAGTCATGCAGTTAAGATTATCAAGATTATCAACTAACCTTTTTAATCGACTAAGTTTACTTTGCAGACTAGGATTGTTGGCTGACGCAATTTTAGAGACTAATACAGGACTAAGCGAGGCAGATCAATCGCTCGCTCGTAATCTGCTCGTAATTCCAACGCATTCCAGAACAGCAATCCTATTTTTTTGTCTACTAATAACTCTGGCAGGATTCAAGTCCCTGTATTACAGCCAGGCCCTGAGGGTCTTTGGGTTACCGGTTTACACTGACTATGGTCTCCTCCTACCAGGGTTCTAGTCCCTGTATAGAGCCAGGCCTCCGTGAGGTCTTGGGTTACCGGGTTACACTATGGTCTTTTCCTATAGACCTCTGGAGAGATTTCTTAATTGTACTGCTGCAGGCCTTCGACAGGACTTAAAAATAGAAAATAAGAAAACCCGGGGTTGTAATATTGTCTATTCACTCCTTTGCTGATATGTCCATTTTGTTTAAGCCAATTATAGAAATCACCCCACGGACAGGGCCTCTGACCAACACTCGTAGATTATAATGTACAATAGTTAATCTATGCAGATTTTGAGTTTAAACAGGCTCTGGCTCACCGTTTTTATATGGATCCGTTTCTACGAGTGTTCGCCAGTTGCCTTTCGTCCGTCCTTAACGTCAAGGTCAATCACGTCAGGGTCACCATCTGATAAGGCATATTCTTTTATTGACCTTGAAAGATGAGGAGAGGGTGTTAGCAATCACATATTTATTACAGAGTGAATATTCAATATTACAGAGTATTTACACAAACAGCTGAGAGTGGAGAGTTCCAACTTAGCTTTGGTGAAGGCCGAGCAGAAGTCTCCCGATCCGAATCACATTGTCATTTTTATAGTCAGCTGGTTGGTGTTCTGAGCGAATGAGGTGGCTTCCTTCCAAATTAGCATGAAGAAAGGTTCTGGACTTTAAACAATGTCTATATAAGGTAAACAGTTGAAATGACAAGGGTCTAGAATTACATCTGTCTCCTGGTAGTTTCAGACAGCTGGGGTCATGGTGACACATAGGCCTGTTTTAATACCATATCATAATAACACATTTTAATGGTACACACATTTGTAGATATCTTATGGTTATTATAATTGATAAATGGATTGATTCATAGGTATTATACATTATTCTAGATCCTGACAATGCTCCCTGTCAGTGGTCAGCCAAAACCGTCACCTCATCAGTTCTTGGGCCTCTGGGGCTGTGGGGCTTTTTACCAACAGCTGCAGTGACCCTTCCGGTAACAAATAGATTGTGACACCTCAGTCAGGCCACAGACATGCTCAAATAAATACAGGCTGAGACCTGATAATAGGAAGATATGAATAAATGTATTTAGGGACATAAATAAATTGATTTTACCCCACAGAACCGCAACTGATGCTGCTGCACGCTTTGAAAATAGCGGCACAGTGTGAACGAGTGGAGACGCAAATGGCTGCAATGAAGATGAGTGACGGAGACGGCGCTGAGGGGAGAGAGACGGTGAACCGTGTCTTCAAGAAAGAGGGAAAATTCCAGAAGTGGAAACCATCGCCTCGTGGAGAAGGAAAAGAGAAATCCAAATCCAACAAAGTGTGCTACAGATGTGGACACAGGGATTATCTGGCCAATGATTCTGCATGCCCAGCAAAAGGACAGACATGCAGGAAGTGTAATGGAAAAGACCATTACGCGAAAGTCTGTAAATCAAAAGAAAAGAAAAGACAGACTGTGAGATGTGTTGAAACTGATGACCAGGACACTGGGAACAGAAACTATGCATTTGTCATTGAGGATGATTCAAATACTGAGAGGGTCACATTTGATGTTGGGGGAGTAGATCTACTTATGCTAATCGATTCAGGTGCATCAAGTAACATTGTAGATGAGAACACATGGGAAATGCTTAAGAGTAAAAAGATTAAATGTGTTTCTACCAAGGCAGTTAACAAACCGCTCTATACATACTCTTCCAAGGTGCCTCTTCCAGTAATGGGTGTGTTCAAATGTCATGTTAAAGTGGGAAAATGTGACACTGAAGCAGAGTTCACTGTAATACAGGGACGGGGGGAACCACTGCTTGGGAGGAAGACTGCTATTGAGCTAGGTGTACTGAGGGTGGGTACAAACATAGCAGCAGTGACAGATGTTAAATCTGAAATACAGAGGCAATACCCCAAACTGTTTAAAGGCCTTGGGAAACTGAACACAAAGCAAATAAGTTTGCATATTGATGAGAGTGTAACACCAGTGGCACAGCCCCTGAGGAGGGTGCAATTTCACCTAAGGGAAGCAGTAGAGAAGAAAGTGAATCAGCTGCTGGACATGGACATTATTGAGAAGGTTGAAGGACCCACACCGTGGGTGAACCCCATTGTAGTTGAACCAAAAGCAAATGAGGACAACATCAGGATGTGTCTTGACATGAGGAGAGCTAATGCAGCTATCATAAGAGGGAGATATCCAATACCCACAGTGGATGAGCTCTTACAGGGAATGAACGGGTCTGTCATTTTCAGTCAACTGGATTTGAAATGGGGATACCACCAATTAGAGCTCACACCAGAGTCCAGAGGTATCACTACGTTTGCAGTACACACAGGTACATACAGGTACATACAGGTACAAGAGACTCATATTTGGAGTGTCATCAGCTAGTGAACAGTATCAACACGAGATTGCCACAGTTACAGCGGGCATTGAGGGGGTAGAGAATATCTCAGATGACATAATTGTTCATGCCCCAGATCAGGAGACTCATGAAAAACGACTCCATGCAGTTCTGAAGAGATTGGAGGACTGTGGGCTGACTCTAAACAAAGAGAAGTGTCAGTTTAACATGGACAAGTTGATTTTCATGGGCATGTTACTCTCACAGAAGGGAATAGGCCCCACCACAGAGAGTGAGAGCAGTAGCAGAGTATAGTAGCCGTTTTATACCACAGTTTGCTAGCATATCAGAGCCACTGCAGAGGCTGACCAAGAAAGACACAGCTTTCATATTCGGGCCAGAGCAAAAACAGGCATTTAGAGTGCTGAAAGAAAAGCTAGCTGAGGCCGACACTCTGGCATATTTTGACAAAGATGCTCCTACTAAAGTCATAGCGGATGCAGGACCAGTAGGAATAGTAGCAGTCCTAGTACAGCAATAGCAGCAGGAAATGGTGCCCATATGTTATGTGAGCAGGAGCCTGACTGATTGTGAAACAAGATATTCACAAACTGAACGAGAAGCTCTCGCCTTAGTTTGGGCGTGAGAGAGGCTGCAGCCATACATATATGGGAAAAGGTTTGACCTAGTAACGGACCACAAGGCTCTGGAGGCCATCTACAGTCCGACCTCTAAGCCATGTGCCCGTATAACGTATTGAACGATGGGTGCTGTGGCTCCAACCGTATGAGTTCAGAGTAATCCACATACCCGGAAAGGACAACATTGCAGATCCCCTGTCACGACTGATGGGAGAAAGCACGACAGACGGAAACCACAAGCACGGAGCGGAGGAATACGTGCAGTTTGTTGCCACACACGCTACGCCACGAGCACTGACCACCAGAGAGGTAGAGGATGAGATGAGGAACTCAGTGACCTGAGAAGTGCAATACAGAGTGGATGTTTTGACAAATGCCAAGTGTATGCACGCATTGCATACAGTATGAACTGTGTGTAATTGGACAGTTGGTGCTAAAGGGGGACACGCATTGTACTGCCACATGCACTCAGAGACAGGGCCCTGGAGTTGGCTCATGAGGGACACTTGGGGGTTGTAGGCACGAAGCAGCACCGCAGGAGTAAAGTGTGGTGGCCAGGTATAGATAAGGCAGCAGAGAAGTATGTGAGGTCATGTCACGGCTGCCAAATAGTGTCGAGGCCTGATGTGCCTGAACCTTTGAGACCTACAGCACTTCCAGATGGGCCGTAGCAGGACTTAGCCACTGACTTACTAGGCCCATTACCAACAGGACACTCGATATTAGTTGTAATAGACTACTACAGCCGTTATTACGAGTACGATATCCTGCAGTCGACCACTGCTGAAAAGGTCATTAACAGCCTGGAGAATATCTTCAGCAGACATGGACTACCTATTTCCATACGGTCAGACTGTGGGCCACAGTATATGTCTGCACAGTTTCAAGCATTCTGCCAGAAGAACGGAATTGAGCATGTGAAAACCACACCCAAGTGGGCACAAGCCAAAGTGGAGGTGGAGAGACAAAACACTTCACTGATGAAGAGGATTCGCATCGCACAGTCTGAGGGGCTGGACTGGAAGAAGGAGCTACGCAAGTATGTGACCATCTACCGGTCTATTGATCACTCCACAACAGGGAAAAGTCCTGCAGAGCTCCTGTTCAAGAGAAATGTCAGAGGAAAGCTTCCAGACATCACAACACCACAAAGAGACCTGGAGGTCAGAGACACTGACGCCGAAAGAAAAGGAAAATCAAAACTGTACACAGACAACAAAAACAGAGCAAAATACTCTGATGTGTCAGTGGGAGACCAAGTCTTACTAAAACAAGACAAAACAGACAAGTTTACAACAACCTTTGACAAGACACCACACAATTAAGGTTATCAGTAAAGATGGTAACAATGTGGTTGTCCAATCACCAAGTGGAGCGACCTATTCTAGGAACACTACATTCGTCAAGAGATACCACACAGAGGATCCTGCTCCACAATCATCCAGCAAGACGCAAATAACATAGACAGAGGGTGAGGAGAAAGAAAACACACCTGACACAGAGTCCAACACAGAGACTCACACTAGGGTGTCCACACCCAAGGCCACACCGCCTATGGCTAGGTATGAGAGACCCCACAGGCAGACCAAAATGCCTCAGAGATTGACAGATTTTGTCATTAAGTAAGAGGAGCCTGTCCGGCACATAAAAAAAGAAATAGAGAGAATGTGTGCCAGATATTTTTATGCATTACCAGTCATGTTCAATGATGTTTACATGCATTTACTATTTTCAAGGTGGATTTTTGGTCATGGTGAACCTTTGTTTATTTTTGATAACAGGGAGACATATTGAAAAAGAAAAGAATTGAAGTGTATTCTGTATGTGAAAGAAAAATAATTGGATTCATTGATATTTCTGTACATGGTACATTGGAGTTTATTTCCTAGTAAGGAGGGGATGTTGTGTACTGACGTCCCACACTGTTATGTGGTTACGTCATAGGAGCTGACGCTGCGTGTTCACTCCAGACAAGGTATACGGAGAGTGAGTACACTAGACGGCGGAGAACTGAAATAAAGTGTATTGTTTAAATACGGAGTTGATTCTTAAATGAAGTTATATAGTCGTACTGGTGAATCACGTCTCGCTCTTTCGCCATCTCCAGTACCTACTGTACTACATGAACGAAAACAAAACACCCTTGCACTTGACCAGGCCCCGCCCCAGTGACTTACTATAAGTCACCAGGCGTGGTCACACTCGCACTTCCTCTTATTTCGTTTTCCATCATGGCCGTGCTTTGCACCCTGTGTAACTAGTGTTATGAAACGCAGAGAGAAATTGAACAATGTTGGGTTTTCGCCAGAGATTTGCCAGCCCCTGGAATCTTCTCGGCATGTTCCAACGGCACGTCGGGTCTGTCCTGGTGTTTCCTCGTCTTGTGACAGCAGATCGAGGGACGACGTGCGATGTATAGCTATCGAGCTAACTCGCACTCAGGTAGGCTCTGTGCCATCAGGCATTAACGCTGGTGTTAGTAATACTGCTTGTTGTCCTGTGAGACAACCGAGTTGTGTATTGGCGCAAGGGGCAGGATATCTGGGTAAAAGCGACTCTGAGTAGGACATTTTCCAGGCTATCCTGGAGCGCGCTGCTAATACTAATGCTATAATGCTGGGTCACTGTTCTAATGTTCCCCGCTGTGGGATGTCACCGCTTTTCCCTCCTCTTAACCGGTTCATTGATGAAGCTCAGTCGGTAGCTAATGTGGGGGGTTTTGCTGAGACTTATTTACCCTTTTTACGGGTAAATGGGTTGACAACAGGGCACAGGGCAGATGTGCCGTGGCTGGAAAGCCAGGTAGCATCGATCCTGTGCTCCGGCGGGGTTGAACGGTGTCCCACCCGGAAGCCGACGCTTGAGAGCAAGTCGGCCCGGCAGGTGGCAGTATGGACTGATGAGGGTTATACTGCCATAGGATGGAATTGAGCTGCGGCCAGTGTCGTGGCTCAGCTGATCGGCTACATTGGATGAGCACGGCCTAAGAAACCGTCGCCGTCCTGCCGTGTGCAGCCCACTCTCCGATCACTCCCTCCCCCAACACCAGCGGAAAAGGGGCTCTGATTTGTTTCCTTTGGCTGCGGGCCGCGGGCCTTCAATGAAGCGCATGCGGCCCCACGTTTCGCTTCTCATGGGGACAGGGGCTGACACCCAGTTGATGGCTGAGCCTGGGTCTGTCCGTGAGAATGTTGTGCTGTCACGTGGCTCCCTCGCCACGCGTTATGCGTCTGCGATTGGTGAGCCTGGTGTTACGTCTGTCACCTTCAAAGGTTGTCAGCAGGGGGACTCGAGGCCTCTTCGAAAGAATGCTTCGCCAGGCCGGGTATCACGTTGGTGCCTTCCACTCCCGCAAGATCGGCAGTGGTCTGGCAGGCGCTCGTGATTTGGGTGATAGTAATATCACTGCAGGGCTACGGTGTGTAGGAACCCATGGGGGCCTCACACCTTGCATGTCCAGCTGCAGAACGACTCCTCAGCATGTTCTGGAGGGGTGTTCAGGGGGGGAGCTTTTGTCACCAGGTACGTGCTCAGGGGTCACTGGGGCGGGGCCTGGTCAAGTGTAAGGGTGTTTTGTTTTCGTTCATGTAGTACAGTAGGTACTGGAGATGAGGTATATCTCGATGGCGAAAGAGCGAGACGCTCAGCCAGTACTCATAACTAGGTTATATACATAACCTATCGTAATCAATATCTAACAGCGCCTGGTGTACCTCTTTGTTAATACTGGTTTATTTAATGCATAATTTTATACTGATAATGATTTTGTGTTGTGAATAACCATGACCAGTATTAACATGTCTTTGTGTCCCTGCAGAGCAGAGACTGCCACTGCTGTTTTGCCTGGTTTAGGTTTAGCCTACTCTTGTGATTGACCGTTTTAATTTTCTTTTACCTTGTCAGATTGGATTGTTTTGGCTTTTAATGGCCTTCTTTAAACGTCTCTTTGTACCGTGTTTTATTATTAATTACATTTTATAGTATCCAGTCCTTGAAACACCTTGTAGAGGTAGCTCAGCAAATTTTATACATATACTGTATCTACTTAAGCGTGCCTGATTATATTCATCATGTACAATTTACATAAGCGTGCCTGATTATATTCATCGTGTATAATTTACATAAGCGTGCCTGATTATATTCATCATGTATAATTTACTTAAGTGTGCCTGATTATATTCATCATGTATAATTTACTTAAGTGTGCCTGATTATATTTAGCATAATATATATCTACAAAGCATGCCTTTGGGTCTGTCTTTGTTTTAATTAGTTGTGTATGACCCCTATGGCACTTGTTCAGGGCCCCAGCCGATGTTAAACTGAGCTTCCTATCATCTATATTAAGGTTGTTCAGCTTGTTTGCAGGTATTGGTCATTCATGTTCTGGACAATGTTCCTTTTTATATTGAAAAACTAAATGTATATGTTGATATAAGAATCCATGACTTTATTTGTGGACTTTCCTGTGTTGGTGGAAATCCAGGGTTTTGAAAAGAGCTAAAAGCAAACAACTGAGGTCAAATTCACATGTGTATTCTTCCCAAGGTGGCGTAATGGATATTTTAATACAATTTAGCCGAGCCACCTTTCGGTTGTTCCGGTTACATTTGTACAGTTGTGCGCATACACAAAGGCCTGCTGCTAACACCCGCTGCCTGCTAGCTACCTAGCAAGCCAGTCGTGAATAAATAGTTCTCCATTTACAATCCTGCCCGTTTTGCGCAATCATATCATTTTAAAGTCGGGACTAGATCTTTCCTTGCGAACGGATACTTGGTCACGTACTGTAGTCACGTAGCGTAGTTTTATTTGACGTAATTGTTGCGAATTCGGTCATGTATCTTGCGCTTGACCAATAGCAGCTCTCTTTGTTGCCAAGTTACTGAAGCATATTTAAGTGAGTGAGAGCGCTGGTTTCCAGGAAGAATTCAAGCTGGAGATTAGTTTCAGAGGCAATGGCTCAATTGATGAAAAGGTGATTTATTCAGCAGACAAAGCACAGGTTTCACAGCACAGCAAGCGATAGGTCCCTCCATGACAACAGTCTCGGCTAGACTGCGTTCCTTGCAATGGTCCAACATGGTTCTTATATCTAAACTGTTGACCCCTAATTTCAAGATGAGCTGGTCTGAGTCACACGGCCTTTGATCAACAGGTTTTAATCAACAATGGTCTTGTGATCAGGGGTGTGTCAGGGCCCCACTTACAGAGTTTCTGTATGTATGTGTGTGTGTGTGTGTGTGTGTGTGTGTGTGTGTGTGTGTGTGTGTGTGTGTGTGTGTGTGTGTGTGTGTGTGTGTGTGTGTGTGTATGTGTGGGAGTGTGGTGTGTATCTGTGTGTGTGTGTGTATGTGTGTAGTGTAGTGTGTAGTGTGTGTATGTGTGGGAGTGTGGTGTGTCTATGAGAGAGAGAGTGTATGTGTGTGTGGTTCAAGTCAGACTGGATGGCACATCTCTCTCAAATCCATTCTGAGAATGGAACACAGTGTCCGCGACGCGGGCCAAAGTCAGTTGTTTATTTATAAATGTTTTACTGTTTGCATACGAGGTGGTCCGCAAATGTTCTTGATAACAATCTAGTGGTCCACATAAACAAGAAGTTTGGGAACCACTGACGATATCTAAATATGCGTTCTATGCTACGTATATAGTACTGTATATCTGTATGTCATAAATGTCATGATATATATCTGTATATCTGTATGTTGTGTATGTCATAAATGTCATTATGAATTGAAAATGAGGGACCCTGATGTAAACAAGACGAAAGTCTTTCTCTGGTCTGCATCCCCTTAACAATTGTGTGTATTGAGCCGTACTGTATTGTACCCATTCTGCAATCTGTTAATAAAATCTTCAATCAATCAATGGCCTTGGCGGCCAGAGCATAACTGTTCTAACAGCAATATATTATCCATTTCAGACAGAACGCACGCAATAAGTTATAATAATAATAATAATAATAATAATAATAATAATAATAATAATAATAATAATAATAATAATAATAATAATAATAATAATAATAATAATAATAATAATTGAAAAGTTCTGTATTTTTAAAGTCGTATTTGGGGGCAATTACTAAATGCAATTAACCAATGGTATGCTTTTTTAAATTGTATTCTTTTTTTTGGGTACGATTTTCTTATATGGGTAAGAGTGCTCTCGACCACTCTTAGAATTTGGTCTTGCCTGAGAGAAAAGCAACAATAAGAAAACATTGCTGAATCCCAGGTAAGAACAAAACAAGAAGAAATGCTAGTTAAGAACGAAATCTGTTCTTATATCGCTTCATGCATGAGGCCCATTGTGTTTGCTTGCTCTGCTCTGTGTCCTTGATTCACAGGATTGGTGGGGTGAGCTGGCAGAGCTGGGGAAGGCTCGTCAGGCCTAATTGGGGCACACCTGAGTCGGTGTGTCCCAGTCAGGATAATAGAGGCTGCCTCTGGTTCTCTGGTGAACTCCCCATTTGTTTTTGGTTGTTTGGTTGCTGTTTTTGGTTCTTTGGTTGTTTGGTTGTTTGGTTGCTGTTTTTGGTTCATTTGTTTTGGTTGCTTTCTTTACTTTTACACCTACAACATTCATGCTGCACATACACTCATCCACACACTGCTGGCACCCTGATACTCATATATATTGGCTGCTCATTTAGTTGATTATAATAAATTCTTTGTTATTTCTTAAATTGTGCCTGTGTCTCCCTATTCTTGTTGCGAGCTTGAGCCAGTTCGTAACAGTATATCCACAGAGGACGCGCAACAGGTGAAATGTGGTGGCAACTGCGTTCAGTCAGCATTGCGTCCGGTGCAATTGGTGCATATTTAAATGAGGTAATATGGGTCGGAACATGTCCCCTTTCTATGCAAATGAGCCTTGTCCAAAAATGCTCGGAATCCACAAAGCCCGGCGCCAATTGCACGAGCAGTTAATGCTACGCACCTACCATCTTCACAGACAAGGTGGTAAATAAGCGCAAATCCATAAGCGCTATAAAGAGGCATCATGGCAGCGTCACTACCAGTGTCACAGGTGATCATGGCAGCAGTAATTGTTGCCAGACGCAGGCATCGTAATGCCAGGCGTGACCGTGAAAGAATATTTCGAAGGAGAATATCACTCTGGATGAAATCAAGGATGATATTGAGCCAGCCACCCAGAGATCCCATGCAATCGTATTTATTATTTACACCCGTGCGGTCCATCGGCGGACCGCAAATGACATCACGTCATAGATCAATCTCTCCAGACTGTTTGACAAAAGTATCATTTTATTTTTCAAACGTATTCAAGTATAAACATCATAACCATGTCACAACAGCATTTATAATGTATATTATCATCAATACGTTACTTTACCAATAGGTTAAAGTGTTATTAGATCGATTTTCCTTTTCGTTTTGGTCTTGTTTACTTCGCGAGAGGTGACCATTTTGGAAGATTTGAACGTCGGGAATTGTAGTTTTTTTTGCAGCCATTTTGTAGAGGACACCGCTAGCTTTCGATCAGCGTTGGAATTTTTCAGAACGACACTTCCCAAAAGCCTTTATGGGGTTTCAAGCTTCATACTTCTGTATGAATTTTTTTAATATCTCTTATTATTCTGGATAATAAACCACAACACTTAACATTATTGACATATATTGAAGCACAGTTAGTTTCTCTTCCCTATTTTTAGCATGTAGCAACAATTAGATTTGAAATTAGTTTCAAAACGGTTGCACCCTGAAAATAAAAAAGCTACTGTATTTACAGTAGATTTCATTATCTGTTCTTATGCACGTCTGGTGATACTAAATCCAAATTGAACTCAGCCATTTGAAATATAAGATTTGGCACAATCCATAAATGTGCGAATTGGCTATAATAAGGTAATTTATAAGCCTGTTATTCTATTTTCTATAATAATATTTTAAATTGCATTGGTCCGGATGGGAGAATTCAGTACTGTATCTACAAAACCTTCTGTTTAATCATCTTCCCTTTATTCATTTCCTTAGATTCTTTGTACACATGATCTCATGAAGGTACTGAACGAGATCAGTGGCAGTTTATCATGTCTGGTCATTATTAGCATGGTGTTATTCACTGTCAAAGATGCAAAGAAAAATCATAATTCATATTCTCCTTTGTTTAATCACAATTTAAGCAAGCCTAGTAATAGACACAATATTTCTGACACTGGGAATACATTCACTGAGGTCCATAGATGTCCCTAGATACCTGTCAAGTCAAACTAGATCTCCCAACCTCCTGAACCCACACATGACCCAGTCATGGCAACCCCCCCCCCCCCCCCCCTCCATCCCTCTTTCTCTCACACACACACACACACACACACACACACACACAAGCACTAACACAATGTCAGGGCAAAACTGCTCTCACACGGGCTGATTGGTAACCAATTAACTTTCACTGACTGCCACCCCAATCAGGACTCAATCAGCAGCAGCTGGCAGTACTGCTCTTAGCAGACCAGTTTGTAGACATTCAACATGGACTGTGCATGTGCTTTACTCACTACCCGCATAGGCAGCCGGTAAGGATATTTGATTGTGTGTATATATGGGGATGTATTTATGTATGGTTTAAGTGTTAAGTTGGGAATGTATTTATGTATGGTTTAACTTAAGTGTTTAGTTGGGAATGTATTTATGTATGGTTAAGTGTTTACTTTAAAGTATGTTACATTACTAGCCCACACTAGCCTCACTAGCCCACATTTAAAGTAGTCACAAGAGAGTAATCATCTTTGTACATTGCATAGGTTTTAGAGTGGTATGATGCATAATTGGTAGAGTAAGTTAATTAACTTTAAACTTCCAATGTGTATTTTATTTCCTGTATTTTTCTGTGTTTTGTTCTAAAGGTTTTTTTACCTAAAAAAGCTACTGGCTAAACTGCTAAATTGCTAATTGCCAAATGCAAATAGTAGAACCATATAAAGACCATCTACTGGCTAAAAATGGCTGAAGTAGGAAGGAATGCAAAAAACCTTTGAATATCAATAAATGGAAAAAGAAGGTCATTCTCGGTCTGGTTCTTGAGTGAAATCCAGTTAACCCTGCGGGTGAGCAAGCAAACATCCTACCAAGTTGGGGATAGAGCACAAGGTCAATATTCAAAAAACACATACTGTACAACTTGACAGTAAAAAAACGGAAGACCAGGGAACTGGAAAACCTGGAAAAAAGGACAACCCTGAACCCTGGAAATTCAATACAATTTAATTCAACTCTCACCCCAAAGCCAACATGTCTGAGATTGAGGAGAAGTCTGTTGAGGATCTCAAGGGAGAGAGAACAATTGCAAAAAGGGTGTTCTCTCGTCTGGCCAACCGCATTGCCAGGACCCATGAGGACATGTCTGAAGGGGAGCTCAAGGACACTTTCAATGAACTCGCAGCAGGAGCAAACAAAATCTTGGAAATCAATGATGATTTGACGTCCGCATTCATTACATAATTTAAGGGAAAGTCTGGGCTGTCAGAGCAGCAAAAAGCTGACCTATAAGACTGCAAATGAATGTGAGTCAAAACTGATGGAGGTCGGAAATCTGATTAAGAAGACACTATGGGCCAACTTTGGGGACACTGAAATGACCACAGTGCTACAGGCAGCAGAGAATGGGTGTGCACACGCTGAGAACATAAAACCTGACTGCAAACAGGAGGCATACAACTTCACACTCAAGCACCTAGAGGGACTGGTAAAGACAGCAGAAGAGGCCTATGTTCAGTGGAAGCGATGGATCCCTTCAGATGGGCAGCTTCATTTTCAGAATCGCCTAAAGCATCTCAAACTCCACGTTCCCAGATTGGTTGCCAAAATGGCCGACATCATACAGGCCAGTGCAATAGAGGAGACGGAGAGGACGCCGGCATCCATCACCACACACACACCCAATGCCAGCCATCAGGTTGAAGCCAGGAGGTGAAAAAGGTCCAGTTACTCGACAGTCTAGATGACAAGATCATGAGGGACCTCCGCCTCAGCACCTACAACACCGCAGATGAGATCTTCCGTGTCCTAGGAAACCGCTATGGCAACCAAACAGCAATTGCCATTGAAATAGTGGAGGAGTTACAGAGAATACCAGCTGTCAGAAGTCATCAGCCACGGAAAATAGTTGAACTTATCCAGGCTGTGAAGAAGGCTCTTCAAGACCTGAGTGACCTTGGCGATACAGGTGCTATCAAGAATCCACTGGTAACAAAATCCATTGAAGGAAAACTCCCAGATTCTCTAATAAAGGAGTGGCTTGTCTATGTCGCTGACGGGAGAAATGCTGTGGCACCAGCCAATCGGTTTGACAGTCTCTTGGCATTCCTCAAAGAGCAAGAGAGCATATGAGCAGCTCAAGCAGCTGAGGGATGAAGAGCCAAGTAGAAAGGAGACCAGGGCTGAGCCAAGGTTTGCCAGAACAAGATCTACCAAATCAGACAACGACCAAGGGTGCGTAGTCTGTGGAGATGGAAAGCACAAGAGGAAGCTATACTTTTGCAACCAGTTTCGAGCGCTCAAGTTGGCAGATAAAAATAATGCAGTAAGAAAGCTGGGAGCATGCAAGAGGTGTCTCGAGGTTCATGATAACCGTTCATACTGCAAGCCTGGCTTCCTGTGTTCAAACCACATCTGCAAGGAGGAGCACACTCCTGAGCATCATTACTGTCTGTGTCCTAATGCTGAGAGAAGGAGGAGCAGTGCAGGTCAGAGGAGCATGGTTTGTTCAGACGAAGGGAAAAGCAGGAAGACGTATACAGACAAGCAAGAGGAGTTCGTCAACAAGCTGTCACCAGAACTGGCCAAGCAGTGTCAAGATGCCTTTTCAAACATGGTAACAAAGGCTTTCAGCACTGCCAATGAGCAGCCAGGCCTTCTAGTGAAGAGTGGATTACAAGAGCAACACGCTCATCACAGACGAGCTGGATGTAGCCAATTACTTAAAGGGGACATGTAGGCTACTATAAATGTCATTTTTCAGTCTCTAGCATTGTATTATAGTAATAGGAGTTCGTATCAATGTGTTTGTGTCTAAATACCATATTGGCGGATTGCTCTGATTCAGCTCAGATCATTTCCTTCTCCAGTAAATTAGGCCATCCTGATTTGAAGGCCTGAATGACGTTACTCAGGCTCTGGGTAGCAGACGGTGATGTGATTGGCTCTGTGGTTGTAGCTAATGCCCGCCCACAATCTACATAGACTGACTGTACACAGCGAGTGGAAACCACTTCCTCATACTGCGGCAGAGAAACCCACCTCTCTGCATGCACTCTGGAGGGAGAGAGAGAGAGAGAGAGATGGAGAGCATTCAGGAGCACTTGGGGGGGGGGGGGGTCCGCGCGACACACACCACCGCAGCACACAGAGAGGCAGAGAAAAAAAGAACGGCCTGTCTTTTTTTCTCTCTCTCTCTCTCACCCCCTCCCACCCCCTCTCTCTCTATCTCTCTCTGTCTATCTCTCTCTGTCTACCAGTCGCAGACTGTGTGGACTGACTGTCACTCAAAGTGCTTATGGGCGGAGCCAGGCCATAACAGCCTGAAATCTTGAAGCTGAAAAATGATGGTTTTGAGTACTTGATTAGAAATATAAAACAATGCATTTTTTTAAAATAAAACTTACAGATGTCTTCAATACACTCACAGGAATTGTGTAAAGTTGCCCAAATAGTGCTAGGAATAGCAGTACATGTCCCCTTTAAACAGTTTCTTCACAAACATAGCCACAACACTGGTAAACAAACTACCCTCCCACTCAGGGCAGTATGGGGTAGAACACATAGTAGCATACTACAAGAACCTAGGGGTCCACAAAGACGACTTCAAACTGGAAATGGTAACAACAGATGAGGTACTCAAAAAACTGAGTGCCCTCCAACCTAACAAGGCCACTGGCCATGACAACATCCCCTCCAAATTCCTCAGAGACTCAGCAGCCGCCATCACCCCAGTCATCACACACATAATAAACCTCTCCATAAAACAGGGACACGTCCCCAAGGACTTCAAAATTGCGAGAGTAACACCCCTGCACAAAAAAGGCAGTAAATTAGACCCTGGCAACTACCGCCCTGTTTCTATCCTTACCTCCATCTCGAAAGTCATGGAAAAAATTGTATACGAACAGGTCGAAAAATACCTCGCGGAAAAAAATCTAATCTACGAATTCCAATCTGGCTTCAGAACATCCCACTCCACTGACACATGCCTTCTCTATTTAAACGACCACATCAAACAAGAGGTGGACGCGGGCAAATACTGCGGCATGGTCATGCTGGACCTACAAAAGGCCTTTGACATTGTCAATCACACCATTCTGATTGACAAGCTATTGGAGCTTGTCAATCAGTGAGCTGGATGCAATCCTACCTGGAGGGGAGAGAGCAGATGGTGGAGGTAAACGGTACCCTATCCCCCCCCCTCAAAGTGAGCTGTGGTGTTACACAAGGAAGCATACTAGGTCCGCTACTGTTCCTAATTTATGCAAATGACATGTCGTCAGCTTGTGACTGCAACTTGTTCCTGTTTGCGGACGACTCAGCCCTGCTGGTCTCTGACAAGAACAAGTTACAGGTTGAAAAAACCCTCAGCAGGGGCGCCCCAGTGGCGAACCACATAGCGCGCTCAGCCGCGGCACGGCCGACCCGGGTACGACTCCTGAACCCGTCGTTATTTGCCGAATGTCTTCCCCCCACTCTGTCTCCCATTCCTCCTCTGTCTCTCCCTACTGGACTGCCCAGTAGAAATAAAGCGATAAAACGCCAAAAAAGGAATCTTAAAAAAAAAATAAAAAAAAAACTCAGCTCAGAACTAGGCAAAATCTGCATATGGCTCGCTGATAACAAACTATCATTACACATGGGCAAAACAGAGTCCATTCTCTTCGGTTCAAATAACAAACTCAGCAAGACCGACGGCTTCTCAGTTACAGTGGGTGACAATATTGTCACAAGGAAAGAAGATATTACCTACCTGGGTTCCATCCTAGAGGCAAATCTTTCCTGTGACAAAATGGCATCCAATATAATAAAAAAAGTCAACCAACGAACTAGATTCTTGTACCGAATCTCCTCACTGGTAAACAAGAATACCCTGAAGACTCTGGCAGGAGCACTCATTCAAGGGTACTACGACTATGCTTGCACCTCATGGTACCAGCACCTCAAAAGCGCTAAAAACTAAATTACAAACATCTCAAAACAAACTGGTCAGACTACTGCTTGACCTTACTCCTAGAACCCACCTCACCCCTGCCCACTTTGACAACCTAGGATGGCTTAGAGTAGACAACAGAGTACAGCAACTTGCAATGGGCCTGGTCTACAAGATACACTACACGACCAAGGTAACCATGTACATGTTAAAATACTTCCCAAAGGTCAGTGAATACCACGATCACAACACCAGAGGGAGCTCCACAAATCATGTTAAACCCAGATTCGGCTCAAACAAGGGACTAAACACGTTTTGCAATTATGCCACATCAATGTGGAACGCCCTACCCAAAGCTGTAAAGGAATGTGAATCACTACCCACTTTCAAAAACACTCTCAAAAAACACCTACGGGAGACTGCAATTCGAAACTGGCCCCTGTAAATGTCCTAACACAACCCCCCCCCCCCCCCCAATGTACAGTAAATGACCAAATATGGTCTTGTCAATATTCCAATGTACAGTTTTGCTTGTTCAGTTGTACAGTGTCCCCCATCCACCCCTCCTACCCAACCTCCCTCCCCCCCACCCACCCACCCAACCACCTCCAATGTACAGTCCCCCCCCCCACCTACCCAACCTCCTCCAATGTACAGTTTCTACGTCAAATGTATATACTCTCTTTTCTGGACTCTTTTCGTATCACAAACAGTACTGTATTTGCAAATCTGGTATGTCATAAATGTATAGATGTAGCAGTACTGTCTATCTGTATGTCATATATGTTATGATTAATTGAAAATGGGGGACCCTGATGTAAACAAGACTAAAGTCTTTCTCTGGGCCCTATTCCCCGTACCTGGTTCAACTAAGTCGATCAAAAGTCCCATTATCCAGATTCAATTAACCCGAATCCGGGATGTTCCTGTTCCTCGAAGGTGGATTCAGTCTCGTTCATTTGAACCAGACTTGAGACTCAGGATAATTGCGCGCGGCCGCCTCAGCTGAAAAGACAGCAGGTGTCGATCGCAGAAATCCTGATCTGCGACGGCATTGATTGATTGATTTAAAACTTTATTAACAGATTGCAGAATGGGTACAATGCAGTACGGCTCAATAGCCTCGCCGACAAGTTAAATGCATAATCTATAGGCTAATTTTAAGTCCCTCATTACCCCAATCAATCAGATTTATATTTCTTTAAACGTGCCGGCTGGGAGTAGGCTTATGGAATGAATAATCAAATGAGATCTTGCTAGCGAAAATAATTAGTTCAACTCTTTCAGAATAAGGATAAAAACAAGCCCAAATAGTATATCTAATTGATACGAATTATATTATATTATGAGGATATCTGTACTGTACTGTATGTGCTTAGGTATTATGTACTATATAAATACATGGTTTCCAATGAAAGGCTTGGAGGGAGGCTTGCAGTTACACTATTAATCAGGTTTTAATCTGTTTAGGACCTAATCCATACATGCATTGAATTGATTACCCTTTGGTTTATACCAGTGACACCTCATGTTCATCATCAGATAACAGTGCTTGAAAAGATAAATGCATTTTCTCAAATTCATTCATCAAAAACGTCAAAGGCTCATTCAATTTATTAAGTCACGTCACGTCATCAAATCCATCAAACAGCGCATCTCCTCATATATTTTAATCCCAGTTACAATATCACAATAACGTGTGACACTGTCACAGTGACAGTGATACAATTAAATACTCCACAGATTCAGATTCCTCATAATTCATATCCACAATCCGCGCATAGACGCTTCAGCTTGAATGAAACGCATCCGGGTGCTCCGTTAAGCAAATACACAGCGAAGAATATTAAACTAATCAGAGCCAAACACCCGATAGGTTTCATTCATTAAAATATCCCTGCGGGGATTCACATTTGCAATGATCCGTTTAGTCCGTTATTAAAATAACTGTCGCGAGCACCGTATCCGTATAAATATGACGTGCATTATATAGGACAAAGTAAATTCATAGGCTGAATATGATTTATTATCAGCATTTTAGGTAGACCTATTATTTTACATTTCAAACGAAGCACAAAAACATAATTCAGAATGGCATAATGGGATCTAGACTGTGAGAAATATTTCAGGAAGCGAGCTGGCATTTCTTTGCGGGGGCGTGGCTAACTGAACTAACTGAACTTAACCCTGCCCTCGACCAGGTTCAAACTTTCTGATCTGTTACCATGGCTATTTAGAAAATCCGACGTCTGGGAATGGAAAGGTCTGGCTTAAGTCAAGCTATGCTGAAAATTATCCGGCTAACTCAGTTAGCCAGGTACGGGGAACGGGGCCCCGGTCTGTATCCCCTTAACAATTGTATGTATTGAGCTGTACTGTACTGTACCCATTCTGCAATATGTTAATAAAGTTTTCAATCAATCAATCAATCCAGTGATGATGATGATGATGCTTCGTGAGGTCACTGCAAACTCTGGACAGAAAATTGGAACATTAATTGATCTGGCTTCAGACACCAATTATATAACCCACAAGGCTGCAAGCAAACTGAATCTCAGAAGTGAAGAGATCACCCTCATCGTCCATGGAGTCGGGGGGATGAGAGTTCAAGTGGAGACAAAGCGGTACCTTTTCAAGATCCAAGTGAGCACTCCAAAAAGCACTCGGAGAGCACACCAATTGGTTTGTTATGGATTAGACAGCATTGCAGATGTCCACAAAAGTGTGACCCCCAAGAGACTGCAGAAACTCTTTCCAGACATATGAATAGAATAGAATAGAATAGATGGCGCCGCCCCGTTCGGCTGCCTCTCTGTTTGCTCCGTCGAGACTGTGTTTACTTTTGTTAATATTTATAGTTTTTAGAGTTTTGTGCGTACCAACTGTTGGTGCATTTAATGTATATGACCGTCAGTCACTCATAGACATTGGATTACGGGAAACTTACCAACTGGATTACTCGCTGGATCAACTTTCCGAACCACATCAATGGCCGGAAGAAATCCTCCGGAGACTAGGACCAGATCCTTTGTTCCCAGAGCCCAGGAAAAGACGTCGAGGAAAAAGGGCTGGGATCCGAAACAGGCTGAGATCCAGACGACACCGTACACCACTTCCCAGTATATTGCTAGCCAATGTACAATCAATAGACAATAAACTGGATGACATCCGAGCAAGGATTCAATATCAAAGAGACGTTAGGGACTGCAATGTCCTTTGCTTCACCGAAACATGGCTAACACCGGAGGTTCCAGATCACGCGATTCAACCAGCGGATCACTTCTTTATCCATAGGAAGGATCGGACACAATCAGAGTCCGGTAAACAACGTGGTGGAGGTATTGCCTTCATGTTTAACAAAAATTGGAGTGATCCAACGAATGTGAAGGAATTATCCAACCACTGCTCCCCAGAACTGGAATATATAACCATCAAGTGTCGTCCTTTCTTCCTCCCGAGGGAGTTAACGGCGATCGTCCTGGTCGGAGTGTATATTCCACCGCAAGCCAACAACAACGCCGCGCTCTCCAGACTCCACGACGAGGTAAATAGTATACAAGCGACGAACGTTAACGCCGCCATTTTAGTACTGGGAGATTTCAATAGCGCCAATCTGAGAAAGGTATTGCCTGATTTCTACCAGCATGTGACTTGCAACACCAGAGGCGGTAACATCCTAGATCACTGTTACACGCAATTTAAAGGTGGCTACAAGGCTCATTCTGATAGTGGCTTTGGCAAGTCAGATCACGCATCCATTTTCCTTACACCAAAGTACAGACAAAGAATTAAAAGTACTCCCGTAGTCTCGCGAGAGGTGCAGAAATGGGATGTGACGTCAGAGGATACGATCCGGTCAGTGTTTCACAACACAGACTGGATTGTATTCCGCGACACAGATAACATTAATGCCTACACGGAGACAGTGCTGGACTATGTCTGTACTAGGGTGAAAGAAACAATCCCCACTACCAAAATGAAAGTTTACCCAAATCAAAAACCCTGGGTAGACAAATCCGTCCGTGAAGCTCTGAGAGAGCGCACCAAAGCATACAATGACGGCCTAGTGGCAGGCAACATGAATGACCACAAGGTGGCGCAACACAACGTAAGGAGGACAGTGTCAGAGGCCAAACGGCGCTACAGGGATAAAATTGAACTCCAGTTTGAACAAGCTGACTCTAGAGCTATGTGGCAGGGGCTCAAAACGATGACAGACTACAAAGGCGCCTCCCTCAAACTGAACAGTGACATCTCCTTAGCAAACGACCTCAATACCTTCTATGCGAGGTTTGATGCTGGTAATAACAACACCAGCTCACAAGCCTCGGCAATGGGGGGGGGGGGTCGGCTGCTGATGGAGGCGCAGTGTTCAGGGTAACAGAGCATGAGGTGAGGCGGACCTTTAAAAAAGTGAATATCAGGAAGGCAGCAGGTCCGGACGGCATCCCCGGCCGCGTCCTAAAAGTCTGTGCCGACCAACTGGCCCCAGTATTCACTGACATATTTAACCTGTCCTTAGAACAGGCTGTCATCCCCACCTGCCTGAAGAAGTCCACTATTATCCCTGTACCCAAAAAATCCAAGCCTGCTTGCCTCAACGACTACCGCCCTGTAGCTCTCACCTCCATAGCCATGAAGTGCTTTGAGAAGCTAGTAAAGGGCTACAT
Organism: Notolepis coatsorum; assembly: GCF_963971535.1. Lineage (NCBI taxonomy): Eukaryota > Metazoa > Chordata > Actinopteri > Aulopiformes > Paralepididae > Notolepis > Notolepis coatsorum. Next base: position 30,004,009 of record NC_140178.1, read on the forward strand.
CTGCTCCTCCCTCCCCATCAACATGGACCCCCTGCAATTTGCATACCGCCCCAACAGGTCCACGGAGGACGCCATATCCCATGTGCTGCACACAGCAGCATCACACCTGGACAAGAGGCAGGGGAACTATGTGAGAATGCTATTCATCGACTACAGCTCGGCATTCAATACCATAGTCCCCTCCATACTCATAGCCAAGCTCAGGGACCTGGGCTTGGGCTATGACCTCTGCCAGTGGGTCTTGGACTTCCTGACTGGCAGACCCCAGGTGGTGAGAGCAGGCAACTGCACCTCCTCATCCATCACCCTCAACATAGGGGCCCCCCAGGGCTGTGTTCTGAGTCCCCTCCTCTACTCCCTGTACACACACGACTGTGTGGCTCAGCGGAGTAGCAATACAATCGTCAAATTTGCTGACGACACAGTGGTGGTGGGCCTGATCTCTGCCAACGACGAGAGGGCCTACCTGGAAGAGGTCAAGGTCCTGGCGGGATAGTGCCAGGAAAACAGCCGTTCCCTGAACGTCAGCAAAACAAAGGAGATGATTGTGGACTTCAGGAGGTCGGGGGTCAAGGACTACAGCCCCCTCAGCATCGACGGGGCACCGGTTGAGAGAGTCAACAGCTTCAAGTACCTCGGAGCCCACATATCCGAGGACTTGACATGGACCATACACATTAACAGTGTGGTGAAGAAGGCACGACAACGCCTCTACTTCCTCAGGCGCCTAAGGAAGTTCCAAGTCAGCCAGAAGATCCTTAAGAACTTCTACTCATGTACAATAGAGAGCATCTTGACCGGCAACATCACCTCCTGGTTTGGGAATAGCACTGCAAAAGACCAAAGCAGACTACAAAGAGTGACACGTTCAGCCGAACGCACAATTGGAGGGGGGCTCCCCACCCTCCAGAACATTTACTACAAGCGTTGCAAGGGGAAGGCTAAGAGAATTATTAAGGACTCGAGCCACCCGAACAACTGCCTCTTTGAACTGCTGCCGTCAGGCAAGCGATACAGGAGTCTCAAGGCGAGCACAGAAAGACTCAGAAGTAGCTTCTATCCCCAGGCCATCAGGCTGCTAAACGAACAATGAATGAACACTACACAACAACAACCACCAAACACACATAGCACACACATCCACACGCACACACTCACTTTAAACAAACACACTGTAGCACCCACTACACACACTTTATAGCACACACCCACTTTAAACAAACACACTGTAGCACCCACTCCCCACACTTTATATTTATGGATGAAGGATTGCACTACAACTCGTACACCTTACTGTAAATTGTACCTAAAATTGTACCTCATCCCATTTCTGCTTTGCACTAGATAGTACTGTACATTAGTACACTGCATAGTATTGTGTATTGTATATTATATGGTAACTCAGAACATTGTACATATGTCTATACCGAACAACTGTGACCTCATTTTCTTCTTCTAAATTCATGCTATATTATGTTATTATGTTATTTGATACTATCTTGTCTAGCACAGTCTCTGGAGCGTAACAGTAAGAAGCATTTTGTATGAAAGTATTCTGTACTTCTGTATGACAACTATTAAAGAACTTGAACTTGAACTTGAATAGAAATACATTTATTATCCCGTGGGACATTTTTACACTGCAATTTAAACATTTAGACAGGACAGGTCACGAATTAGAATAATAACACAAATCAATCAAGTTGCCTAGGATAAGAGTAGAGTAAAATAGAATAAGAATGAAATAAAATATACAGAAATAAATACAGTAAAAATATACTGAGCATGGGGGAAGGGGGGGGGGGGTACAGGTAGTAAAAAACAACACAGCAGTGTAAACAATTTGGTCAATATAATTTAACTATCTAACTAAATGAAATATATATTCAGTGTCACATAAGGTGCAGTATGCTTCAGGTAGTGTATTGTCCTCCTTGGGTTCCTATTAGTCCAAGGTCAATGTCTGGCAGCCGTCGCTGCCCCCTGTTTTGGAGCCTGGAGGCCGCTAGTCGCGGCCTCCTGCCCCTATTGAGCTGCCGCTCTGTGCTCAGTGATGCAGTGAGGCACAGTGATGCATTGTATAGTCTGATGGCTGTTGGAATGAAGGACTTCCTGTGCCGTTCAGTGCTGCATTTGGGTAGTGTGAGCCTAGCACTGAACATGCTCCTTCTGTCAGCCAAGTCTGTGTATAGTGGGTGGGTGGGGTTTTCCCTGATGGCCTGGAGCTTAGCAAGGCTCCTCCTCTCCGCCACCCTCGCTAGAGAGTCCAGCTCTACCCCAACCACGCTGCTGGCCTTCCTGATCAGCTTATCCAGCCTGTTTGTGTCCCCTGCTCTCAGTCCGCTGCCCCAGCAGGTCACGGCATACAAGAAGGCGCCCGCCACCACGACTCATAGAACATCCTCAACATCCTTGTACAGACATTGAAGGATCTCAGCCTTCTGAGGAAGTAGAGTCGGCTCTGGCCCTTCTTGTATAGTGCCTCTGCATGTTTTGACCCGTTCAGTTTGTTGTCGATGTGCACACAGAGGTATTTGTACACCTCCACCATGTCCACCTCAAACTCCCCTGATGGAAACGGGGGTCACAGGTGCACTCCTCCTCCTCCCCAGCTCCACAACCAGTTCCTTGGTCTTCGCCACATTTAGCTGCAGGTGGTTTTTATCGCACCATGTGACGAAGTCCACTACCAGTTCCCGGTATTCCCTCTCGTCACCGTCCTTTATACATCCCACTATCGCAGAGTCATCAGAAAACTTCTGAAGGTGGCAGGACTCTGACCGATAGTGGAAGTCGTTGGTGTAGACAGTGAAGAGGAAGGGAGAGAGGACTGTCCCCTGCAGGGCCCCGGTGTTGCTGACCAGTCTGTCTGACACACAGCTCCGTAGGTGCACGTACTGTGGTCTCCCCGTCAGATAGTCCACAACCCAGGACACCAGGGGGGCCTCTACCTGCATCGCCTCCAACTTCTCACCCAGTAGCCCAGGCCTTATGGTATCAAAAGCACTGGAGAAGTCAAAGAACATGACTCTCACAGTGCTCCCCGGCTTGTCTAGGTGAGTGTAGGCTCGGTTCAGCAGGTAGATAACAGCATCCTCTACCCCCAGTCGGGGCTGGTAGGCGAACTGGAGTGGGTCTAGGTGGGGTTTGGTCACTGGGCGGAGTTGCTCCAGGACTAACCTCTCCATGGTCTTCATTATGTGAGAGGTTAGAGCCACCGGCCTGTAGTCCTTGGGCGTGCTGGGACGCGGGCACTTTGGGACAGGGACCACACAGGAGGTTTTCCACAGTGTCGGGACTCTCTGCAGCCTCAGGCTCATGTTGAATATGAGCTGGAGCACATCACACAGCTGAGAGGCACAGGTTTTGAGTACCTTTGGGCTCACCCCATCAGGACCTGCAGCCTTGCCTGCGTGTAACTTGCTCAGCTGTGTACTCACCTGGTCTGCAGAGAGCCATACTGTGGGGATCTCAGGTGTTGGGGGGAGGAGCGGGTCTTCAAGCCGCGGGGGGCAGACAGGCTGCACCAGAGATGAGTGGGCGTGGGCAGTTGGGGGGAGGGAGGGTGTTGCTCGAGTTGAAGGGCTGAGAGGTGTGGGGGTGGGCAGGGCAACTGGAGTAGTGTCGGGGGGGGGAGGGGGGCCAGGCTGGCCGGGGCCGCTGTATCAAACCTATTGTAAAACAGGTTTAGCTCATTAGCCCGGTCCACATCTCCATCCACTCCCCTTCCCCCCGCTGGTTTGATGCCGGTTATGGTCTGCATTCCAGTCCACACTTGTTTGATGTTATTGTTCTCCAGCTGACCTTCCAACTTCCTCCTGTATTTGTCTTTGCCCTCTCTGAGGTTGATTCTCAGAAGCCCCTGAACTCGTTTGACCTCCTCCCTGTTGCCTGCGGTGAAAGCCCTCTTCTTCTCATTCAGTAGGGCTTTGATGTCCTTAGTGACCCATGGCTTGTTGTTAGGGTAGCAGGTAACAGTCCTAGATGGAACATTGGAGTCCACACAAAAGTTGATGTAGTCTGTGATGCACTCTGTGAGCCCACCAATGTCCTCTCCGTGGGGCTCACAGAGTGCCTGCCAGTCTGTGACCTCAAAGCAGCCCTGTAGTGCCTTTTGAGCCTCCTCCGACCACCTTCTTACAGTTATTTTGGTCGCAGGCTGTCTTCTGACCAGAGGCACATAACAGGGGTTGAGGTGAACCAGGTTGTGGTCCGACCGGCCCAGCTGTGGTAGTGGTGAGGAGCTGTATGCCTCCTTGATGTTGGCATAAAGCAGGTCCAGGGTCCTGTTCTCCCTGGTGTGGCAGCTGACATACTGTGTGAAATTTGGTAGTGATTTATCCAGTTTAATATGGTTAAAATCCCCTGAAATGAGGATTAGAGCCTTCGGGTGTTTCGTCTGGAGACATGCAATTGCGCCGTGGATGACGTCACACGGGGCTGTCGGGTTTGCCGAGGGGGGTGGGTGTAAACGGCCATCATGATAACGTGGGGGATTTCTCTTGGCAAATAGTATGGTCTGAGTCCTACAGCTAACATCTCTATATCCGGATCACAGTGTCGCTCTTTGATCGTAATATGGCTGGGGTTACACCATCTTTTATTAATAAATAAAGCAAGCCCCCCTCCTTTACGCTTGCCGCTCCCGCGGTTGCGATCAGAGCGCACAATCTGAAACCCGTCTATAGAGACATTGCTATCGGGAATATCTGTGTGCAACCATGTCTCAGAGAAACACATAATGCTACACTCACGGTATTCCTTTTGACTGCCGGTAAGCACGGCCAGCTCATCCATCTTATTTGCCAGAGACCTCACGTTGCCCATGACGACGGAGGGGAGATATGGTTTAAATCTCCTCCTCTCCCTCCGTGCTTCAGCCCTCTTCTGTCTCGCACGTCGCCCTCTTCCTCGACATCCCCGAAAGCCACCGTTTGTCCTTAGTATCTCCTCCGGGAATATGTTTGATAACTCCGGGTTGGTTAGCTGGCTGCAGCGCGCCGGCTGGTTGCATAGCGACAGCAGCTGATCTCTCGTGTAAACAAACGACGCTCCGGTCAGCTGTTGTCCGCTTGAGAGTTGAAAAAGTTATTCCCCCATCAGCCAGATGGACAAAAACTCTTCTAAAACTATTCTAAACTGCATGTCTAGAAGGGCACGACTTAAATAAATAAGGACTAGTGTCCAGGTAAAAAGAATATGTACAATAAAGACGTAGAACTTGACAAAAAGTACAAAACGGGTAGAGCGATCTGCAGCAGCGGCCGTCTCAGGCGACGCATGTGCATATCCCTGGAAGAACTCAAAAGACCCAGAGACATAGATCTTCTCATCAGCCACAGGGAAGGTCAACTAGCACCTCAGAGGATCAGAGTTGTCGGAGACCTCGTGCTGTGGGATGGACCACTGGGAAAGACGATTGGAGGAACTCATCCTGATCTCTTTGAGGAGCTCACCATATCAGCCCACATGTCCAAAACACACTTTGCAAGGTCAATGAGAGCGGCCGCTGTAAAGTATGAGGAGCTAACCAGAAAGATCACAGAGCAACTCCCACCAACCAAAGGTGACATCCAGGAGTCAAGGACTTCAACCACAAATCTTGAGGAACGTCATGTACTCAATGATAGCTACATTGATAACATGCTCACATCCCACAACAACCTTGACCAGCTGGAAACCATCACAGCGAATGTGGAGCGGATCCTGAAAGCTGGAGGTTTTAAGCTCAAACCTTGGGTCTTCTCTAGGCAAAGTGGGAGGAACGAGTGCAACAACAAGCTGGAGAAAACCATAGTCTTGCCAAACCAAATGCACAGTGACGACAACAAGGCACTTGGCCTGGGTTACATAGTAGAGGAAGACAAGCTACACGTCATGTCTGCAATCAATTTCTCGAAGAGAAAGCAAAAGGTGCGACTTGGCCAAGACCTCCTGCAAAAGCAAATCAGAACCCAGACACCAAACCCCCTCACACGCAGAGAACGAGGAAGCTATGGCTATCAAAAACTCTTTGCCAATAGGATCGAGAAGATCCAAAGCAATACAAGCACCCAGGAATGGTGGTGGATTCCTGGTCCGCAAAACATTACTGATGTAATCACCAGAAGAGCCGGCCCCCAAGACCTAGTTGAAGACTCAGAGTGGCAAAATGGGCCAAAGTTCTTGAGTTTGCCAGAGAATGATTGGCCAAAGAGCTAGCAGCCACTGCCAGGGAAAGCATCAACGAGCTGCAAAGGAAGGCATTTGTTGCTGTGCTGACCAGGGCCAAGGCAAAGGAGCAAGAACCAAAACAAAATCAGAACCAAGTCCAAGCAGAAAAAAGGAGACCAACCCGACTGGTCAAAACTGTCGCATTGGACCTGGAGGGCAGCGAAAAAGTTCATTGGACGAAGTCCAAGGGCCGTGGACAGCCCAAAGTGGGAGGCTGTCTCACCAGCAGGAGTCATCTCGGGAAGAGAACGAGAGGATGCCTTATGAGAAATTTTCCTTGCTGTGCAAGCACCCAAGCACCACTACAGAAAGGCTAGGAGTCTACAAGGACCAAGAATCTGGGCTGTTGGTTTGTGGTGGCCGAGTGCAGGCCTTCTGCGGGCCTTCGAAGAAGACCAAAAAACAAGCCACCAGACCCCTACTGGCAAAAGAGAAAAGTTCCAAGCCACTATCGGAGACAGAGTCGAGTCATCTCAAGTCGCTGTGACATCTCAACTTCAAGAACCACCAGTTTGCCTTTGGAGCTGGCGATCTCCCCAATGGTCCATGGAGAGATCGAGTGGGAGGTGTCAAGTCAAACTAGATCTCCCAACCTCCTGAACCCACACATGACCCAGTCATGGCAACCCCCCCCCCCCCCCTCCATCCCTCTCTCACACACACACACACACAAGCACTAACACTGGTAACCAATTAACTTTCACTGACTGCCACCCCAATCAGGACTCAATCAGCAGCAGCTGGCAGTACTGCTCTTAGCAGACCAGTTTGTAGACATTCAACATGGACTGTGCATGTGCTTTACTCACTACCCGCATAGGCAGCCGGTAAGGATATTTGATTGTGTGTATATATGGGGATGTATTTATGTATGGTTTAAGTGTTAAGTTGGGAATGTATTTATGTATGGTTTAACTTAAGTGTTTAGTTGGGAATGTATTTATGTATGGTTAAGTGTTTACTTTAAAGTATGTTACATTACTAGCCCACACTAGCCTCACTAGCCCACATTTAAAGTAGTCACAAGAGAGTAATCATCTTTGTACATTGCATAGGTTTTAGAGTGGTATGATGCATAATTGGTAGAGAAGTTAATTAACTTTAAACTTACAATGTGTATTTTATTTCCTGTATTTTTCTGTGTTTTGTTCTAAAGGTTTTTTACCTAAAAAAGCTACTGGCTAAACTGCTAAATTGCTAATTGCCAAATGCAAATAGTAGAACCATATAAAGACCATCTACTGGCTAAAAATGGCTGAAGTAGGAAGGAATGCAAAAAACCTTTGAATATCAATAAATGGAAAAAGAAGGTCATTCTCGGTCTGGTTCTTGAGTGAAATCCAGTTAACCCTTCGGGTGAGCAAGCAAACATCCTACCAAGTTGGGGATAGAGCACAAGGTCAATATTCAAAGAACACATACAACTTGACAATACCAATAATATGCAAATGGACCTTGTAGAAGTGGAGCAATATTCCATTTACTTATGTATGTGTTTTAGGCGGATTTTCAGAAAATAGGGCTCCGGCGTGGCGGCTGAGTGGCGCAGTGTGCAAGGTGCTCGCCACTAACGCAGGCTTTGCTGGTATCGAGCCCAGCTCTCTGCGTTGCTACCGGCTTGGCAAGTCGTCATACTAAAACAATTGGCAGTATTAGAGGGTGGGAAAGCCGGTGGGTGGGGATTGAACATTGTGGACAGCGACTCCTACAGGTTGGTTGGTGCGCCTGTACAGCAGAATTAGGAAGTATCGGGGGCAGCGTGAGCCTCCCACGCGTTACTCCTCGCCACTGAGAGATTGCGCTGTTCAGGTGAAAAGATGCAACAGCTGCCTCCTCGTGTACCGGAGGGGACACGTGATGCAAGGCTTGGTCCCCACTGCAGCCGACCAGTGGAAGGTCTAGCAATGTTCGAGACAGGGGAGGGGAGAATTGAAGGGAGAATTGGCGAGGCGAAAATTGGGATGGGAGAAAAATAGAAAATAAGGAGAAAAAGTGGATTAAAAAAAAAAGGAAATAGGGCTCCGGCTTAACAGGTACAGTACTGTATATTTGTATGTCATAAATGTCTGGATGTAACAGTACTGTTTATCTGTATGTCATAAATGTTATGATGAATTGAAAATGGGGGACCCTGATGTAAACAAGCCGAAAGTCTTTCTCTGGTCTGCATCCCCTTAACAATTGTGTGTATTAAGCCGTACTATATTGTACCCATTCTGCAATCTGTTAATAAAGTTTTCAATCAATCAAGGCTGAATCTTGGGTGGTAATGTAAAAACACCTGCATCATAGCAGGCTCAGGACGGGCAAAGTAGTGATTGATTGATTGATTGAAAACTTTAATTAACAGATTGCAGAATGGGTACAGTACAGTACAGCTCAATACATACAATTGTTAAGGGGATGCAGACCAGAGAAAGACTTTCATCTTGTTTACATCAGGGTCCCCCATTTTCAATTCATAATGACATTTATGACATACACAACATACAGATATACAGATATAAGAATCTAATCTAATCTAATCATGACATTTATGACATGCATGACATACAGATATACAGTACTGTTACATTTGTGAAATACAAGATATGCAAATATACAGTACTGTTACACAGATCCTAACAGTACATATATACAAATAAGGAAGTTCCAGGCACTCTTCTTGTATATAAAAAAGGCTTTAATAAATAGCTTAGTTCATATTAGAACCATTAAAAACCACCAACATGTTTCGGCCTCTCTATCTGCCTTCATCAGGGCATACCCTACACATACCCTACATATGAGGGGGAGGGAACTGTACATTAGGAGGGGGTGGGAGGGGGGGTTCAGACATTTACGGTGGCCAGTTTCGAATTGCAGCCTCCCGTAGGTGCTCTTTGAGAGCGGTTTTGAAGGTGGGTAGTGATTCAATTTTTTTTACGGCTGTGGGTAGGGCATTCCACATTGATGTGGCATAATTGCGGAACGTGTTTAGTCCCTTGTTTGAGCCGAATCTGGGTTGGGCATGATTTGTGGAACTCCCTCGGGTGTTGTAATCGTGGTATTCACTGACCTTTGGGAAGTATTTCGACATGTACATCAAATAGCAGGGTAGCCGGACCAGCACTCACAGGTTCAATGTTTTTTAATGGCAGCCTGAATAAATAGCAGACATGTTTCGGACAATGTCCTTCTTCAGTGATATGGCCCGGTATGCCAGATTACCAGTCCAGCCCTAATAGTTCCTCACACTAAATGGAATGCATTTATCCAAATCGCTTTGCAACTTATGCCTCACATTCACCCATTCACTCACATCTTCACACACCGACGGGAGAGGCAACCATGCAAGGTGCCAACCTGCTCATTGGAAGCAGTTAGGGGTTAGGGCTTGTTCAACACACTGCCGGGAGAAGCCAGAATCGAACCGGGAACCTTCAGATTACCAGGCGACAGCTCTACCTCCTGAGGCACACTCCTGAGGTGTCCTCCTTCATATCTGGCCACCCACGAAGCACAAGTGACTTCGAGTAAGTTCTCATCCTCCTCCGTGTGCCTGGCCAAACCTGTGGTCGGTAGCGTTGAGATGATGTGCCTGGTCAATGTGGAGTGAACGCAGCCTGCTGTCCCTGTACAGTATGCTGCGCACAGCGTGCTCTGTGTGTGTGTTACATCCAACCAGGGGTGTAAAAAGTACCCAGAAATTATACTTAAGTGAAAGTATGGGTACTGTCTCAAATTCTTACTCCAGTAAAAGTCAGAGTATCTGGCTAAAAACACACTTGAGTAAAAGTAAAAATGTTTCTACAGTACTTTCTGACTGTCTATTCTTCTGATAGCAGGTGTTTAATCAAACATCCCAGATTTCTAGTCTTGCACAAGGACCAATCAGCATGGGTATGGGCAGGTTCATTTTCCATTGATGGGGATTTGATTGCCTGTTTTTAAATAAAGTGCGGCCTCAGGATTAATAACGTTAACGTTAGTTCGGCCAGATAAACAAATATACGTATTAAAATGGTTGGACCTGCAAGATTTGTACTTTGTACTTTGTAGGTCTGCATTTTAAATGTAAGGAGTAAAAAGTATGTTTTTTTTCTCTGAAATGTAATTGAGTCAAAGTACAAGTATACATCTCTGGCGTCCATCAGTGTGAATTATGTGTGCCTTTGTAGAGCAAACCGCCACACTTTATATTTATCTATTATTAAAGAGATTTGCACTACATTCATACCTCATCTCATTTCTGCATTGTACCTCACTGTTACTCATTTTACTCTGTATTTTATATTGTATATATGTATATTGACTGAACATTCCTTACTTACTTTTTACTTACTTCTTAACTTACTTGTTTTACTGTATGTAGCACACTCTCATGGGCTCATACAGAAACAAGCATTTCATCATAAAGTATTCTGTATTTTATTATGACCAATAATAAACAAACTTGAAACTTGATGTTAAGTAGTGTGACCTTTTCAATGATTGATTGAGGAACTTTGGGCCAATGCACGGACAACTCTTTTATTTCCTGTCAACCATGTTGCTTATCCTGGCTCAGTAACAGAAGTAATGTCCATCACTCATATTTCTTGAGTTTCTCGAATTCCTTGAGTGCCACTGGCACATTTTTCTGTGCACATTACACTGAAGTCACACTCGGGTCTAAATCAAAATGGACATTTCCCGGTAGCCTACAGACTCCTCCACTGCATCGTTGAAGACTTCATCATATAGGCACGCAGTAGCTGCTCTTTGATCGGAAGGCTTAAACTCTCTCAATTACAGTCTGTGTGACCCCAGCGATTGCATCAGCTCCCCTGAGTACATCTTTAGTTTTGTGGTGCTTGGCAGCAAAGGGGTATCTGGTGAAAAGTCCTCAAACGTGGTCACATTTACTTTAGTCATTTAGCTGACGCTTTTATCCAAAGCGACTTACAAGTTTTGTATGATAAGTCAGCAGTAAGGGCACAACTCTTATCAGCTGAGTAACAATGTTCATCAAAGTGTTCAAACTTGTGTTACAGTCGAGTGTATGTTAGTATATTAGGAAGAGTGCATGACAGTAGAGGACAGTAAGAAGTATTTATTTGATTTTAATATTCTTATTTTTTTTTTTATTATTTCAAATATTGATTGAAGAAGTGTGTCTTTAGTCGACGGCGAAAGATTGGTCAGGTTTCGGCTGTCCTAACTGTGGTGGGAAGTTCATTCCACCATTGTGGAGCAAAGACCGAGAATATTATGCAGCTTCTCTTTGATGACCCTCCTGGAGCTCGGACAGGAGTGGGTCTGAGGCGGCCAGAAGATGCAGAGCATGGGGTCTTGAGGGTGTGCAGTTAGAGCATTGGCTCGAGGTAGACGGGAGCCGTTCCTTTCGCCACTCAATATGCCAGGTCGAGGGCCTTGAAGCGGATTCGTGCGGTGATGGGGAGCCAGTGCAGGTCCCTAAGAAGTGGGGTAACATGGGCTGACTTTGGTAGGTTGGAGATCAGGCAGATTTGCAGAGATCAGGCGGATTTTGCATAGAAAACATAATACAAAATAATAAATATATGAAGATTATATACTGTCACATTTGAAGCCTGTCAACTTCAAGAGGACGTAATCAGAGCAGCATAACTGGACCACATACCACTTTAACATAACCTTTAATCAGAGCAGCATAACTGGACAATGTACCACTTTAACACCACCTTTAATCAGAGCAGCATAACTGGACCATGTACCACTTTAACATAACTTGTAGAGGTCGTCATGAAGAATGTGTATTTACTTTAGATACTTAAATACATTCAATAGCAAATACTTCTCCACTTTTACTTAAGTAGAATTTGAATGGAGGACTTTTACTTTTACCAGAGTACTCATTTATTTAGTATTTCTACTTTTACTTAAGTAAAGGAACTGTGTACTTCTTCCCCCACTGCAACCAACAGGTGGTGTAACACAGTAACAATAACATTCCTGTAGTCTGTTTCCCTCCCAGGTGTTTCTTGTATGCAGGGGTGTAAAAAGTACCTAGAAATCATACCTAAGTGAATGTATGGGTACCGTCTCAAAATCTTACTCAAGTAAAAGTAAGAGTATCTGGCTATTAAAACACACTTGAGTAAAAGTAAAAAAGTTTCTACTTTTAAATGTACTTAAGTACTAAAAAGTAAAAGTAAAAACTTTTTTTCTGACTGTATTCTTATGATAGCAGGTGTTTAATCAAAGATCCCCGGTTTCTAGTCTTGCACAAGGACCAATCAATGGGTATGGGCGGGTTCATTTTCGATTGATGGGGATTTGATTGGCTGTTTTTAAATAAAGTGCGGCTGCAGGATTAATAACGTTAACGTTAGTTCGGCCAGAGAAACAAAGATACGAATTTAAATTGTTGGACCTGCAAGATTTGTACTTTGTAGGTCTGCATTTTAAATGTAAGGAGTAAAAAGTATGTTTTTTTCCCTCTGAAATGTAATTGAGTAAAAGTATAAAAAGTATACAAACCTAATAATACTCGAGTAAAGTACAAATCCCCAAAAACAGTACTTAAGTATTGTAACGAAGTACAATTACTCAAGTACTTTACACCCCTGCGGGTATGTAATTATCCTGTCTCGTTTGTCATTTGCTCCCGAGTCCCCATGTATTTTAGTCTCCGTTTTATGTCCAGTCTTTGCTGTGCCATTGTTCATTGATTGATTGATTCATTCATTCATTCAAACCTTTATTTATTCTTGAAAAGGACAATTGAGGTCACACTCATTTTCAATGTCGTCGAGACTTTTTTTTTAACAAAATGTACATAGTGAAACAATAATAAAAGAAAAAAGATATATATAGTAAACATATATACATAGTAAACATATACATACATGAAGTGCATTAAAAGGAAGAACACCACTTCACTTATAAACTGCACTAATATAAGTTAAAAAAAAAAGTTACAGACTGTTGCAGGCAGGCCTGCAAGTAAGCCTCTAAACTTCCCCTGCGTTATAGCTAGTTTTATCTTCAGCGAGAGCTAAAGAGAGTTCCATGTAGTAGGGGCACTATAATGAATGCTGATTCTCCATGTTTGGTCTGTATATGGGGAACCTCCAGTGTAAGCCAATCATTTGAGGGTGTCATCATATATGGTCAAGAGAGTTCCAAACTAGTAGTGATGTGAGATAAGGAGGTAATTTCCTGTTAATGGCCTTATGGAAAAATAAATACCAGTGTTGATTTCGCCTATCTGCCAGAGAAGACCAACCCACTTTCTCATATAAGATGCAGTGGTGTGTATCATATGTCACAAGTGATACATCTAAGAGCAGAATGATGAGCAGAATCTAGTGGTTTAAGAGTCGAACAGGCAGCATTTCTGTAAATCACGTCTCCATAGTCCAAGACCTAGTCCTAGTCTATATATATTGATCCTTTGATCCTCCAGTGTTTCTCTAGTCTCTTTTGTATACTTTTCTTTTGTCTCTTGGTGTACTATGAAATTATATCCACCATTTCCATCCATAGATGGGATGGTAATACTCAAACGTGTTATCTTAAAAATGACTACAGTATACATCAGTTACAGTATACAATGGACTTCACTTTCAGTCAAGTTTGGGTTACTAATGCTTCCAAAATCCATAGATTATGTGAAACAAAATACTTTTTCCAACGCACTGACAGCAATTTGATTTAATTGACAACTGTGATTATTTCAATACATTTGTTTGTGCTCATCTCAATCAAAATGCCCTACATATTTTGGAGTAACTCAGAAATCACAGATTTTCAGAGCTCAGATTGATCCTTTAATCATTGCAACAGCTTACAGTTACTATATATATTTTTTGTAATCAAGACAATAGCATCACATTCTGACAACATATCATGCATGTCCTACACATATAGTGCAATGCACCCCCCCCCCCCCCCCCCCCCCCCAAAAGCCAGTTGATTACAACCACCTGTTGTTTGCCTACCAAATTGTCTGCGGTGATGATTACCAACTCATTAGCACCTTATATCACAATGTTGCTAGATTGGATGCTTGCGGTCCCCTGAGTACAGACTGAACTTGGGGAAAGTCAGCCTTCTGTTTTAATGCCACAGCTCGGTGGAATGATCTTCAACTCACGCTAAAAATCAATGCCCCACCATCCTATGGACAATTTCAAAACAAGATTACAAATCTCCCTGATTCAGTTTGTAACTGTTTTGAATTTTGACCTTTCCTTTTCATGTTTTGTCCTATTTATTCAATGTCTTTATCTAAGCAGATTTTTCTTGTCCTTATTTTTTTATTGACCCGTTATCCGTTATGTGATAATGCCTGTTACCTCGACACCATTGCAAATGAGGGTAACTTTATAGAATATATAAAGGTAATGTAGCATCCTTTATAGAAATAAAGGTAATGAATGAATAATGTAATGGAATACTGTTTACTACAATCTGCTACTCTGCAGCCACACAGTGAGCGAGGACCTCTAGTGGAGAACTGAGAATGATCTAGTAGGCCTCAACAGCCTGATAAGTGTTGGGGAATAGTTAACTACATGTACATTAGGGCTGCTCGATTATGGGAAAGAAAAATCATAATCGAGATTATTTTGATTGATATTGTGTATCAGTGCCCTGAGGTTCGTCACATGTTGCAAAGCCCTCACTCACCACTCTACCTTATATGGCAGAGTTGAGTGGCCCTCATTGGCTGCACGTTGTCTCTCACACTGGCACACCTTTATATATAAAGCCATTTTAGGCCTACTCTACTCCCCCAATATTTATGTGGTTATATTTTAAGAACCCAGAGTACTTACTCCTTACGTTCCAACGACTGTTATCTGCTACATATCCCCTGCTACAAGTTCGCACTGAATTCGGCAAGCACTCCTTACTGCACTTTGCACCCGCTGCCTGGAATTCACTACAGAACACTCTGGACCTGAAGGAGCTAATTTCTTAGAACATTTAAAAACCTTGTGAGTAACTTGGAATCAGCCTCATATCGTTCTTGCTCCTGCTTTATATGAAAGGCCCATTATTTAACTCTATTGCTCTGACCAGATTGTATCTTGTCTATCTGTTGATTTGGTATTGTTTTATTGTGTAATTTAGCGCTGTCAATAGATGCACCTTTCATGCACCTTACATCTACCTAGCCACGCCCACTTCTGGTAGTATATAACCCGGTGAAGTGGCCATGCTCACCCTTCCTCGTTTTTTCACGCGAAAAGGCTGTTCACAAGCACCTGCAGCGTTGAGAGTACGTCTTATTGTTGCTGTTAGTTAGAGATGGATATACCACCACCCAAAAAGTCCTTTTCAGGACTCCCCCAGCACGTTCAGCGTTTGTTGTCCGCCGCTTGTCGTGGAGTATCCCTGGACCGGCGATCCTTCTCCGGAAGATCGCTGGAGCCCGGGGAGAGCTTGAGCCGCCCCACGGTCGCGGTGAGTCCTTCTCGTGGGAGAAGGACCCCCGGTCCTGTGTTGAGTGGCGCCAAAGCCTACGCTCAGCACACCGAGCAATCGGGAAGCGTGAGCAGCGGGCAGTCTGTGGAGATGAAATACACGTCGCCGGGCGAGTCCGGGACCGTAAAGCCACTCCCGGGCCAGGGGGAAGACCCTATATTCAGATGGAGGACCCCGAATTTTACCCCCCGTTTGGTGCGTCAGGGCTAATCACCCCGGCCCCTCCGGATGTATACATGGAGGAGGTCAGACAGCAGTCGAGGCTGTTGCTCGTCTTCCCCAGTATTATGGCGGCCAATGGTGTCCCACTCCCTGTGCCCCCGCCGATGCCTGTCCCCGATGGCATGGTGGGGGATTTTTTTTCAGAGAGGACCCATGCAGCAGGCAGGACCTGCTGTGCCCAGGTTTCCCCCCAATCTACCCCTATGTCGCAAAAGGACAGGTGGTGTTGAGTGTTAAGGGCCTGACCAAGGCTTATCTGCCCTTTACACGGGTGGAAGGCCGGGTCAGAGGGCTTAGGACCGGCGTGCCCCTATGTCGCAAAAGGACAGGTGGTGTTGAGTGTTAAGGGCCTGACCAAGGCTTATCTGCCCTTTACACAGGTGGAAGGCCGGGTCAGAGGGCTTAGGACCGGCGTGCCGCACTTAGACAAGCCGCTTGCCTCGGCCCTTTGCCCGGAAATTATGTGGCCCCCCGACCGGAAACCGATGACGAGAGGAAATTTGGTTCGGAAGGTGGTGGAGTGGGCTGATAAAGCTGATAGAAGTTGTACAGAACCTGGCAGCGGCAACTAACATTGCCGCGATGCCGCGTTAATGTCAAAGGTGGCGACGGGCAAAGTGGTCTTGGGTCCCGAGACCTAGGCTTCGCGCAATGTTCCACGCCCCGCAGCCAGAGGAGAGAGCGCTGTCTCGTTACTGGTTAGCGTCTGCTGCAAGACCCTCGACCGGCGGCACTAAGACCCCTGCCCTGCCCCCCAGGGCTCCCAAGGCGCAAAGGAAGATGAGATGTGCTGTGGAGACCGGGGTAAAACCTGTGTCCTCCACGTCTGTACAAATGTTTTCTTTTCTGAAAAATAAAGAAAATCCATTCGGCCGAACGGCATTTGTGTTACAAACAAGGTAATTTCACCTCCTAATGTGTGCCCGAAATACCGACAGACGCCGGCAGGTGTGTGTCTATGCAAACATGATGTGCGCGGGTCTTCTCAGAGAGTAGATCAGCGCCTTCATTCTGCTGTGTCTGCTCATCGTTCAGCCCCTAGTATTTTATACGATAGGGGCTCTGTTCTTCCTCTGGCACTGGTGGGCCGCGCTACTAACTCTGAAAGAAAACATAGTAAGCAGCCCAATGAATCACCTCTCATGGCAGCGGGCCTTACCCAGGTCCTTACGGTGACCGGGGCTGACCATATAAGAGTGATAATTTATCTGGTGAAGTTGAGTCGCAGTGGTTCTCGTGTCGGCTCGTTTGAACAGAACGTAGCCCGGAGGCCATGACGACCGGCGAGTTCTGCGTCCGTTTTCAACGATGGCATGCGCACAGCATGTGTTTTCATTGATGGGGGACTCAGAGCTCACACTACTTCTCAGGGTCCCAGGGAGCCTCGAGTCGTAGGGTATGTTACACAAGGCTGTCAGTCTGAGCGAGGCTAAAAATCCTTCTCTGTCTGCATTTAACGCAGGGTTCCCTTCATGGCAGAATCCTGACGTCATATATGGCGACGGAGCGAATCTCCCCGATTACGCTCGTCGAAGGGAGAATCCTCCCTCCCCATCAACCTGGACCCCCTGCAATTTGCATACCGCCCCAACAGGTCCACGGAGGACGCCATAGCCCATGTGCTGCACACAGCAGCATCACACCTGGACAAGAGGCAGGGGAACTATGTGAGAATGCTGTTCATCGACTACAGCTCAGCATTCAATACCATGATTGATTGATTGATTGATTGATTGAAAAGTTTATTAACAGATTGCAGAATGGGTACAGTACAGTACATCTCAATACATACAATTGTTAAGGGGATGCAGACCAGAGAAAGACTTTCGTCTTGTTTACATCAGGGTCCCCCATTTTCAATTCATCATAACATATATGACATACATGACATACAGATAGACAGTACTGCTACATCTATACATTTATGACATATCAGATTTGCAAATACAGTACTGTTTGTGATACAAAAGTGTCCAGAAAAGGAGTGTATATACATTTGGCGTAGAAACTGTACATTGGAGGAGGTTGGTGGGGTGGGTTGGGTGAGGGCTGTACATTGGAGGTGGGGGGGGGGGGGGGGGGGGGTTGGGTAGGGGACACACACACATTTTACACTGTACATTGGAATATTGACAAAGCCTTACTTGGTCATTTACTGTACAACTAGGTTAGGACATTTGTAGGGGCCAGTTTCGAATTGCAGTCTCACGTAGGTGTTTTTTGAGAGTGTTTTTGAAGGTGGGTAGTGATTCACATTCCTTTACAGCTTTAGGCAGGGCGTTCCACATTGATGTGGCATAATTGCGAAACGTGTTTAGTCCCTTGTTTGAGCCGAATCTGGGTTTTACATGATTTGTGGAGCTCCCTCTGGTGTTGTGATCGTGGTACCATAGTGTGTCTACGTACGTGACTTCTATTTTATACTTGCTATACTTATTTTATTTTATACTTATCTATTTTTGTCTAGCACAGTCTCTGGAGCGTAACAGAAAGAAGCATTTTGTATAAAAGTATTCTGTACTTCTGTATGACAACTAATAAAGAAACTTGAAACTTGAATCCCTGTGCGCCTCAACGTGATGATGTTGCACGTTGTGGGTCTATCCAGGCCCGCCCTTGCCAGGCCGGGTATTACGTTTGCACTCCCCCAGTACAGACTACACGTCCTAACAGCAGCAGTGGTGTATGGGGTGCCCGTAATATGGATGGTAGCAATACCATCACACGGTTACAGTTTCAAGATGATCTGAATAAAAAAGATTACACTGTGTGTGTCGGGCCGCAGAGCTAGTGATCCCCAGTTTTCTGTCAGGGACCTAGCTCATATGGGAAAATAGCGTTGTCTCCTCTCGGAGGTGATATGACGTATGGTGTTTTCCAGGTTCTAAAAACCCTCTTTTCTGTTGGGGTCCCCCGTGAGAGGGACCGGGGTCTCTTATCTACGGTTCTTAGCAGGTCAGCACCAGTTAAAGGGCATGCGACCGCTTTGCGACTTTTACCACACATGGTTACGACAGTGCAATGTGTTGGGATAGATGGAGAATACGCTGGGTTGGGGCTTGTATTGCAGGTTGCCTAGCCCCACCCTCCGTTTACGGGTTTCGAACCCTGCTCTGTTGTCAGATGCCGCGGTGACGTAGTAGTTTGTAGTTTATTACACACTAAACATCGTCCATTTCTATGCAATAAGCCCAAAACGTTCTGGTTGATCCCCTGAAACCCCAAATACTCCCAAATCAAAGGTATATACCATGTACACATGTGCCTTCACAAAATTATCAAGGGGGGTGGGGGGTCATTTTAACTCAAAACTGTGATCGTGTTTGTCTAGCATGTTTTACGTCCGGTAAAACACAGAACTGTGATCGTTACATAAACATGTTTCAGGTTCGGTAAAATAGACATAGGGGGTCCTTACCTTAGCCAGAAGGTAATCCAAAAAGAATAATTCCAATGATCCCATCGGCGATCGTGATTACTCGTTTATATATAATTACACGTGTTTACAGGACACTATAGGTTTTGAGGCGAGCAGATCTGCTAGCGATTGCTTTGGAACAGCTCCTCCCCCACAGAGCGAGTCTCGATAGTCCGATTCATTCATTGACTCTCCTGTTCCCTTTCTATCAGAGTTCAAAAGGTAGGCGATACTGCCACCTGGTGATATTCGATCGGCATTGCAATTCCAACGTAGGTAAACGGGCCAGGGACACATAGAATGATCCAGATGATGGTTTAGAACGGGGATCAGAGGAAAAATATCAAAGGATCAAAACCCGAGAAATCTCAGGTATGGCGCTCAACCGCTGGCGAGATAACCTGAGAAATGTCGGGTCTGGCGCTGAATGAGTTAATGGGATGGTGTAGTGTTTTGATTAACTATCTTGATCAAAAGTGTGTGGGTCTATTCTTTTTCTCATTATACTATCCACTGAACTGCTTTATGTGTACAACCTCAATCTTTGGAAAATTGTACCAGCATCTTTAATATTGCAGGTTGGGAATCACAAGGTAAAGTGTTTTTGATAAAAATTGCTGCATGCATCACGGATTGTGTGTTCATGGAGGTTTATCGAATATTTTCCCCGACAGGACGAACATTTTGAAACATTCTAGATGTTTTCACAGCGTGTGCAATGCTGTGCTGTTGGTGTAGAGAGAAGGGGATATGATATGTATGGTTAATAACACGTACGTTGTGGCCCGTTTCTCAGCTGTATCCAATCGCTTGCCTATAGCAAGTAGCGTATATGCATATAACATTGTTTAGAAACCTATTTTGCGAACGTTAGAATTAGGGATGTCCGATATTATCGGCCTACCGATATTGGCATTAAAATGTGATATCGGAAAATATCGGTATCGGTTTTCATTTTTTTTTTACATTTCTATAAGCTTTATTTACACAGGCAAGCAAGTAAGAACAAATTCTGATTTTATTTATTGTCAAAAGTATGCATAATGTTGTGTTAATTCCACAACAAGAGATATGTAATGTTAATTACCTGAAATTATTACATTTTTGGGGGGGGGGGGGGGGGGACCCTGCATATATCGGTTGATATCGGTATCGGAAATTAAGAGTTGGACAATATCGGTATAGGTAAAAAAGCCAATATCGAGCATCCCTATGTAACAGATGGGTTCGGACATGCCCCGAGTGGGAGTTGAACCCCGGTCTCCCGCGTGACGGGGGCCATCACAGACCACTATACCAAGAGGTGAATTCACTTCTAAGTAATGGGTCTGGACGCCTCTGGGGAGTGAGTTTTACTTGTAGTACCGCTGCCGCCCAGTCACTTCACAACACTGTCCATCGTGACTGTAGGATAGACACACGCCACTCCGTTACACCTAGTTAGAATGTGTTTTTTGTCCATTTTCATCGAGATGTACTCCGACCGTGGATGACATGCTAACATCACGTTACTGTTTACACAAATGTATTGTGGTCTGTAACTTGGCAACAAAGAGAACTGCTATTGGTCGAGTGCAAGATACGTGACAGAACTCGCACCAATACGTCAAATAAAACTATGCAGTGACCAAGTATCCATTCGCGAGGAAAGATCTAGTCCTGACTTTAAAATGATGATTGCTCAAAACCAGGTATTCTAAATGGAGAACTTTTTATTCCTAAATCTACACCAGAATAGACCTTTCACCCAGAGTGAAAATTGAGTAGTCCCCCGAGGTGGGAACGAGAATCGTTTTCTAGCCACTTCTCAGGCTTCACCTTATGGCCTAATAGGCGAAGCAAGACATTTTGCCAGTAATCATATAACTAGGGTTATAGGATAACCTTCGTTTGGGCTTGAGGTCGCGTGTTGCTTTTTAACAGCGGAGGAGTGCAAGAATGTGACAATGTGACAGTGGCAGCGCGAGAGAGCGGCATTGGGGAAATAGGCTGTCTATTGCCATTCTCTAAGACAAACGCTAACCTTAACCAGCTCCTTAACAGCGCCTAAACTTAACCTTTCTAACCTTAACCAACTCCGAAACAATGCCTAACCTTAACCATAGAAAGAATATTGCCATTCTCTAAGACAAACTCTAACCTTAACCAGCTCCTTAACAGCGCCTAAACTTAACCTTTCTAACCTTAACCAACTCCGAAA
The DNA here is from genome assembly GCF_963971535.1 of Notolepis coatsorum. NCBI lineage: Eukaryota > Metazoa > Chordata > Actinopteri > Aulopiformes > Paralepididae > Notolepis > Notolepis coatsorum. The sequence goes on from NC_140178.1 coordinate 30,025,500, forward strand.
CAATGCCTAACCTTAACCTTAACCATGCCTAACCTTAACCGGCGAAAGAATACACGTTAAAAAAATAAAAATAAAAAAAATGGATGGGATTCAAACTTGAAACCAACGGACCGCAGGACTGCCGCGCTGCCAGGTGAGCTAAGCTTTGAATGAGAATCATGGCGGTTTACGGCTAAATAATGCCGCAAGCTCTGCCGCTCCGCGGTTGCCGCGCCTGCCGCGGGGCGTGTCGCAGCCAATCAGGGAAAACGCGGAAGCATTCGGCGCACTCCTTCGCTGTTAATAAGCAATAGGCCTTGAGGTCACTGCTGTGAAGGAAGGGAGCGCTGCATTTACAACAAGACAAAATGAGAGCAACACAGCATGCGCCACAATATCCGTTTTATCTTGATTATCTTGTTTTCATCGTGGGAAGCCAAAATCTTAATTTAAATTTGATAAAAACAGTCTAGGAATTACAACAAATTATATACAGTTTGTGTAACTATTTTTTTTAATGTAATCGGTCCAAAAGTAATAGAGACAATTGGCTGCTCAACTGTTCCCTGTGTGTGTTATTTAAGCAATGGCTCATGACAGGCCATGGTATATGGTTATTATATCACAGCTAAGGGGCTTAGCTCGGCTGACGGCTCCATAGCTGTGATATAACCATATGCCATGGCCTGAAGTGTTGCTTTTATAAAACAGTTACAAGTAGGCTATGGCAATATGAAAGTAAGACACTTCAATTTAAACGTTTGTTTTTATTAGTACATTTTTCATTAGTAAATAATAATGTTCAAAATAAAATAGACCCTCCTGGATTTCTGCACCGCAAGGCGGTTGCTATGCAACATACTGCCTAACAACTAGCTTTTTTATTTGTATGCCGACAATTTACAAAGGCTGAGCACTGTTTTAACATACGACCTAGGACCATTATTATATTTAATTTTTTCAGGTCAGAATGTACCCATTTAGATTCCCAATAGTAGTCAGTTCGTCCAAATAACGCCCGTTTTGGAAATTTGCTGTTCATGTAAACGAATGTTCAGTCGCAATGTAAGCTAGCACACCTCACTGGCTTATATATATTTCCAGAGTGAATAAAGAAGGTTTACCACAAGATGTAAACCATTGGTGAGGCCCAAAAACAGGAAGACCAGATTATAGTTTTCCAAAAAACATTTAAAAAGACTGTAGTTCTTGAACAACATCCTATAGACAGATGAGACAAAGATAAACTTGTACCAGAATGATGGAAAGAGTATGGAAAAGGAAATTAACTGCTCATGATCCAAAGCATACCACCTCATCAGTGAAGCATGGTGGTGGTGGTAGTGCTATGGTGTGGGCCTGTATGGCTGCCAATGGAACTCGTTCACTTGTATTTATTGGTGATAACACAATGACAAAAGCAGCAGGATTAATTCCGAAGTGTTTTTGGCATTATTATCTGCTCATATTCAGCTAAATGCTTCAGAACTCATTGGACGGCGCTTCACAGTGCAGATGGACAATGACCAGAAGCATACTGCGAAAGCAACCATTTATTTTAAGGCAAATAAGTGGAATGTTATGCAATGGCCAAGTCAATCACCTGACCTGAATCCAGTTGAGCATGCATTTCACTTGCTGAAGACAAAACTGAAGGGAAAATGCACCAAGAACAAGCAGGAACTGAAGACAGTTGCCGTAGAGGTGGCAGAGCATCACCAGGGACGAAACCCAGTGTCTGGTGATGTCTATGGGTTCCAGACTTCAGTCATCGACTGCAATGGATTTGCAACCAAGTATTAAACGTGACAATTTTATTTATGGCTTGTTTGTCCAATTCTTTTTTAAACACTCACCTGATTTGGATGTAAATAACCTCAAATTAAGGCTGAAAGTCTGCACTTATCGTTTCATTTCAAGTCCATTGTGGTGGTGTGTACAGAACCAAAATTGTGTCAATGTCCAAATAGTGTATATGGACCCGACTGTATGTCTGCCCTGGTCAATAAATAAAACCCACCAACACTTCAGTGTAAATTCAGTTGTTACTACATGAAATTCCACACTCTGATTGTGATAATTTTCCACAATGTAGTTGAACTACTTATTCAAAGTAGTTTTAACTTTCTTTTAGAGAAGTTAAGATGTAGTTTAACTACTTTTCATTGTGAAGTAGCTAGTTTTGTAAATTACTATTTTAGAACATGCACGGTAAAGCTAGGCAGCAGCATAAGCTTTTACTGAATGTGATAATCAGTAGTTATTATAAACGTTACGCAGTAAGAAAAAAGGCAGGTAGTAATAAATACTTTATTTCTCCATCAGTATTAAAAATGCAGTCCTTTGACACAAGCTCTGAAGGGCACACTATCTGTCCATCTATACAACACAAGTCTAATTGGTGTGAGTGCAATTAATTTCTTGAATATAATTATGTACAGCAATTGGAAACTGTTCAAAGGAAACAATGTTCTTAACAAATGACTGTTAACAAAATAAAAATAAAGAAAATAATAAATGTTAATGGCATGGTGATCACCGGCCCGCTCCATTGCCGCCTCCTCCTCCACCGGCTCCACCCCCAGACTGATCCTGAGCGCCAGACATCATCAGGAAGAGAACGAGAGGCACTATGTACATCCACTAGAGATAGAGATAGAGAGAGAGATAGAGAGAGAAGAACGAGAGAGAAGGAGCCATGGGTTATTTAACAAAGTAAAGTACTTCTTTTGAAAGTTCTGCTCGATTTCCAGATGTCTACTGAACTGTGATCACTGAGCCGTCTTCGCCAACAGTTCGACGTCATTCTTTTATCCCAGATTAAGTCCCAACTTATTGTCCGAACGACGGAAGAGGAAGAAGGAGGGCGGATGGGTGAGAGATGGTTGAACAGCAAAGCAAAACTCTTCTCAGGGCCAACGCCAAACACTGGGAGGTGGTATGTTTTTTTGATGTGTTATAAAATTTATTTATTGTGCGTCTCGGTCAGTCGTCGAGCTTTCGAGTACAGTGTGAAACTACATGCAGTATTATAATACAGGACCCCCTCAAAAACCAGATGCTACATCTCAAGGGATTGTATCCTGCTAATGAAATTAATACAATTTCCACTCATTTCAAACCAACCAAATGGGAAGATTCAGGGTGAAAATGTCTTTGGCGTTGACTCTCCGAAGGTAGACAGGGGGGGGGGGGGGAGAGGGGGAAAACGAGGGACAAATTGTGGTTATTTCAGTTAGTCAGACTGCTAAGGAGTTACACACATAGACTTGCTGGAAGAAAGGAGAGACAGGCAGCCCAGACAGAGTCGTGAGTTGCTGAATGAGCCAAAAGTGAGAACAGTACTTGAATGGGAATCAGCTCTGCTCTCTGTCTCCCCCTGCTGAGGGTTGTGCCGAACTGGTGGCCATGAGGAAGATGGCCCCTCCCAGAATCAAATACCACTGGAACACAGCACAGCACCAAAACAATGTCACAGAACACAGCACAGCACAGCACAGCACAGCACAGCACAGCATAGGGTCAATACAATGCACTGAACACAGTACAGTACAACACAGCACAGGACAGGGTCAATACATGGCACTGAACACAGCACAGTACAGCACAGGGTCAATACAATGCACTGAACACAGTACAGTACAGCACAGGGTCAATACATGGCACGGGTGGAACGGTTCACAATCTACAGTTCGGTTCGCATCATGGTTTTCGGTTCGGTTCAGTATACGTTGTTTTTTTATTAAAAAAAAAAAAGGTACTCCAAAAATACCATACATCAGCATAAGATATATAGCCTAAAAATAATCCAACTTTCAGTTATTCTCAAGGACGTAGTCATGCAAAAACTGAAAGAATGAGGCAGTTTGACATCAGGCATATTATTTTGACAGTGACGGTTAGAGCTAGGAGAGAGGGGAGGCATTGCTGATTTAAACATGCTTCTCATTTATTTGGTAAAAAAAAGGTTTACCTTTAACACTTTGAGTGCCAGCCACGGCATATGTCGTTATTTCATGCCAACCGTTGAGTGCCAAAAACGAGATATGTAGTTTTTAATCGTTATTTTTTTTATTAGCGATTTCCATTCATATTTCATCAATCTAGCCTCACGTTACCACTGGGACTGGCTTTGAGCTCGAACAGGGAAAATACCACCCACTATCGTCTCTCCGGATGGTATTGCACCCTTTGGATTGGACTGAATGAAATGGATGGTAAAAAAAGACTCCGGAATCCACATTTTACTTCTCAGGCATGTAACCGGAGACAATCCCAGTCATTGCCGAGCCGCAGAACAGCGTGGAATAGGTGTTCCCAGTACCCAGCGTTGGATCAATAAACGCGATCGATATTTGGAATGGCGATCAGGAATTGGAATAATCTTTTTGGAGAACATCTGATCTGAGGTAAGGAATCTATTTTACCAGTCTTGGGATAATCAGAGCTATTTTCACCTATATATCAGCATGTGCCATATGTGTGTGTGTGGCTGTGAGTGTGTGTGTGCTGATCTGGAAATAAGATAAATCGATTTTTCAGCCCGCTTCTATAGCGTGCATAAGTACACATATACTATCGATAATCTAGCGTTTATTTGAAAACGATTCATAAATAGGCCGAAAAATGACAACGTGTTTAAAGGGCGATTCATGTGGAATCTTTATTTTTTTCTGAACGTTTAAAAATGGTATAAACGGAAATTAACAGATTAAAAAACAATCAGTTTCGACAATGTTGATTGCAAACAAGTAATTGATAAGCGACGGTCGTATTAGACACATAGCCATAATTTAAGATATAGTTTATGCGTTCACAAATGTGATCGCTCTGTCATTGAATAGAGCGTTGGCACTCAACAGGGTATCTAGGACACCCCCTGCTGGCACGGAAAGTGTTAATAATGTTGGCACACAAAGACCGAACTGACTGAAAAATATAGGCAAAGTATTAACTTAGTGCAAACAAACTAAATAATTAAACCTTTCTATTTTTGTGGCCACATTATAGACAAAGGCCATCAACAAAGTATGCATAAAGTATGCATATGCATATGCTCAACCAGCAGTAGACTTTCTTATCAAAAAGGAAAAGTCACTGTTATTTAAAATAAAGAAAATCACGTGTACTAAACATATTTACTTTTTAATTGCATGAAACATTATGAAGTATTCTCTTATGCCGCTTTTCACTGCATGGTACCTAATCGACTCGCTTTAGTTTTTTGAGAGTCTTGGTAGCCGTATTTGAAGTGACGTCACACGAGGAAGTAAAAGTCAACAGTAACACGGCTTTGGAACCTGGAGAAGCCTATGATGATGTAATATAAACGAACAGCCAATAAACGTGAAGTTATCTTTGAACCTCTGTTGTCAAGCCTCGTCAATATACCCCCCCCCCTTCCCCACTAATAGAACTGGTGTCGTGGAGTCACTTGGCTGTGAACGTTTCCACGATTCGCTCGCGGCTAGTGCTAGTTAGCTTAGCTCGCGGCTAACGTAACGTTAGCCTAGCTCGCCGCTGACGCATCCCGATAACCCAACAATACACACATGCCCCGAACCGTGGAGGTCGTACCGAATGGTGTACGGTTCGAATGCGTACCGTTCCACCCCTACTGAACACAGTACAGTACAGCACTGGGTCAATACAATGCACTGAACACAGTACAGTACAGGACAGGGTCAATACAATGCACTGAACACAGTACGGTACAGGGTCAAAACAATGCACTGAACAGTGAACACAGTACAGTACAGCACTGGGTCAATACAATGCACTGAACACAGTACGGTACAGGACAGGGTCAAAACAATGCACTGAACACAGTACGGTACAGCACAGGGTCAATACATGACACTGAACACAGTACACCACTGGGTCAATACATGGCACTGAACACAGTACAGCACTGGGTCAATATACATGGCGATGGCACTGAACACAGTACAGTACAGGACTGGGTCAATACATGGCACTGAACACAGTACAGCACTGGGTCAATACATGGCACTGAACACAGTACAGTACAACACAGCTCAGGACAGGGTGGTCAATACATGGCACTGAACACAGTACAGTACTGGGTCAATATACATGGCGATGACACTGAACATCACTGGATGGCACTGAACACAGTACAGTACAGCACTGGGTCAATACATGGCACTGAACACAGCACAGTACAGCACTGGGTCAATACATGGCACTGAACACAGTACAGTACAACACAGCACAGGGTCAATACATGGCACTGAACACAGCACAGTACAGCACTGGGTCAATACAATGCACTGAACACAGCACAGTACAGCACTGGGTCAATACAATGCACTGAACACAGTACAGTACAGCACTGGGTCAATACATGGCACTGAACACAGCACAGGGTCAATACATGGCAGTGACTGACCACACAGCACAATATAGCACAGCAGCACACGGACAGCACCAGACCAGGATTAAAGTGTATGCAAGAGTTCAGCGAGCCTAGCAAAATTAGGACATGAGACCAGACCCTCCTTAGGAGTAATGGAAAATACTTTACATGGACATAATGACTTATCGAAAGCAACCATAGACTTCAGTTCACATGCCAACTGAAGTAAATAAATGTACATTTATTTTTGATAATTCAATAATGAATGATGAAAATTGAAGGGATTTATTTGCGCTGTAAGGTGATTCAAATATCAGAGTTTGAACCCTTGAGTGATACTGTATAAGTAAGCACTAGTGCAGGCCAACAGCACAGAGCAATGGCCTAGCATACAGCCACCACCCATCATGTCTGTTACGCTCAACGGTTGTCTCATTAGGCCTAAAAGAACAAATGGTTTGGTTCCGGTTGCCGACCGACCCTGCCGATTTAGGTGTGACCCAATTAATTTTATGAGTTAAAAAAGAAATATTAAAAACTAAAAAGAAATTCAAAAATTCATACAAATCTTAGTCAAACCTTTAGTATTATGGATATTAAACATGCTGGCAGAATACATGCATCCATGTTGTTGTGAACATTTTAATTAAATAAAGAAATTCCCTATCCATAGTCGCCATGGTAAAAAATAAAATAAAATAAAATCCCTACCTACCCATGGCCTTAACTGACAACCAACAGGAACCAAACAATATTTTATTTCATGCCTTACCACCATCCCTTAGTGTAAAGCAACTTTGAGTTATAGAAAGGTGCTATAAGATATTCCTTTATTGATCCCCTTGGGGAAATCTATTTATTATTATTATTAGTAGTAGCATGGGAATATAGAACATTAGAACAGGGTCCTAACCACCGACGGTATACCTTCAAACAGTGACCCAGAGTCAAACAGTCAAACAGTAAGAGACTCCAATAGACTGTAGAGACAACAAGCATGAAACCGCCCAGACCCCCTTAGTACAGGTTCAGAGAGCCCAGGCTGTTCATGTAAACAACTGTTCACTCACAATGTAAGCTAGTGCCCCTCACTGGCTCATCGATTCCTTTTACAAACACAGACTGGGAAATACACAAAAGGTACTTGCTATACAGTTGAAGAAACATGAGCGGATTCTCACCGTAAATCACTGACGCACCGAAATAACAGAGGAGTAGTTGAAGCTGCCTCTGGCAATGCACAGAGTGCTTTTTAGCAGCTGGGGGGGGGGGGGGGGGGTAGCTTTATATCTTGCAAATGCATTCAAAGGATTATTTAGGGAGATGCAGAGAAAGGCATTGCTTAGTCTGACCTTTTTCCACACTCCGTTAGCGCTGTGCCAGAGCGGGAGAAAGTCACTACTGCGCATGCGTTCTGACTAAATGTCCCTGCCAGATCGTCCGTGACTGAGTTGAGTGAGTGACCACAATTTGCCTCGCATAGCCCACGGGAGAAAGGACCATTTCAGAACAGAAGCGTATCGGAGAAGAGACATGCTTTAAAAATTAAATGGCCCAGGGCTACTGGTGTTTTTTTACTGTATTATTTCTCTTCATTGTACCTCAGTTGTACTTCTATACATTATATTAGCGATAGCATTTTCCAGTGCACTGTGTTATAATTAAGTAGCTTTCCAGTGCACGGCCTCTGTGTTATAACCAAGTAATTTTCCAGTGCACAGCCTTGTGTTATAATAATTAAGTAATTTTCAAGTGCACAGCCTTGTGTTATAATAATTAAGTAATTGTCCAGTGCACAGACTTGTGTTATAATAACCAAGTAATTTTCCAATGCACAGCTTCGTGTTATAACCAAGTAATTTTCCAATGCACAGCCATGTGTTAACTAAGTAATTTTCCAGTGCATGGCCTTGTGTTATAATAACCAAGTAATTTTCCAATGCACAGCTTCGTGTTATAACCAAGTAATTTTCCAATGCACAGCCATGTGTTAACTAAGTAATTTTCCAGTGCATGGCCTTGGGTTATAACTAAGTAATTTTCCAGTGCACGGCCTTGTGTTATAACTAAGTAATTTGCTGCTGGCATCATAGCATTAATTTTGTTATGGGGGGGGGGCATACAATTAAATAAAAGCAACAACAAAACAAAGCAGAGATTCTAGAAAGATTGTATTGTGTTTGTAATGTTACTTACATATTTAGCAAAGAAGCCTTTCTGCTCTTGTGGGTTCTTCCCTTTTTTCTCGATTTCTTGTTCCATGCGCTCAATAAACAGAGCAGTCTCTGGTCTGTGGGAGAGACGAATACTATTATTACACAGCCACGCAGACAAAGACGTATCCCCAAGGGAGAAGGCGCATGGGGCTTTGTTCTATATTATGGGGGAGATGGCAGTACCGCTAAACCAGGACAAATAACCAAGTGAAGAGGAAGAATCAAACCAACATTTGGAGGTAATCACTGATGTAGAAAAGGCACTTGCAGATGGGACTGATACCATCATAATGTGCATATCGATGGCCGAAAAGCAAAACCTCCTATATGCATAAAAAAAAGTGGGGCAAAACCTCCTATCTGCACTTTGCGAGGCACCAATATCTGGTCTGTATTGTTAACACATAATATAGTCCAAAAACAGAGTATCTTCGGAGAATTCAAAGCCATTTTAAAATCCTACGAACTCAGTTCCCTTGGTCAGTGCAACTGTGTTTGATCATTTGCCTGTTTGATAACTTGCCTGAAATTGGAGCTTGATGTAAATGTTTTATCTGTATTTTATTGTGATGTTCTTTTTTATGTTGAAACTTTCTGCTGCCTTGCTTGGCCAGATCGCTCTTGAAAAAGAGATTTTAATCTCAATGATGCTTATCTGGTTAAATAAAGGATTTGATTGATTGATTGATCTTGATCTGCCAATGTTGTGCTCATTTTATGCTTTTTTTTATTTTATTTTTTTTTTTACTGCTGTGAAGCAATTGAGCTGCAATTCCTGTATGAAAAGTGCTATACAAATAACGTTTATTATTATTATTATCATCCTTAGAAAATAGCATTCTGCTATTTAAAATGTTGCTCTTCGGCCATCGATTTGTAAAGATGTATCAACACATAATATAGTGACTGACCCAGGTGCGTTGACGGGCCCCAGGATGCTCAGCGTGGTGTTGAAAGCCTCCAGGTCGACCTCATCCTCAACCTCGTTCCCCCTACATGCCCCTGGTAACGTCACTATGGAAACGCCAATGAGGTAACCGGAGACGTCTGTGTGGAGGGTGATGACATCACTGAGGTGCGACTCGACCATGGCACACTAGAGGACGGAGAAGAATAGAGGGGTTGACACACAGAACAATAGTCAAGAGCAAGAAGGAGATTCCACCTTGTTGACCCGGATGAAGTTGCAGAGTCAGGGGTCACCAGAGTATACTATAAACGGTCTGTGTTCCAGGGGTAGGGTTGGGTACTTTTAAGGGTACCGAGTACCAAATTACATCGGTACTACGGAGTACCGATTCACGCTAGATCAATCGGTACCAAATTTGGGTACCATGTTTAGTATAAGAGTGTAATATACTAGACAAGAGGGAGCCTTTTCCACAAATATATATTACTGTCTTGGGTCTTTGGAAAGACCAGACGAGGTCAGAGGAGTTTGATAATATTTCCAGAGGATGGCCAGATAATGTTGATACAAATTTTATCATGCGATTTATTTTGTGTGGTGTATTACAATGAATAACAAAATGTTCTAAATAAATAACTATTTATTATTATTATACTGCCCCCCTGTGGGTCAAGTTTAAGCAGGCTAGCTTTCATAAGCTCCAGGTTGCTTACAATGATTGCCTGAGGATTCTGCTGAGGAAGCCTAGGTGCTGCAGCGCCAGCTAAATGTTATGTGGTGCTGGAGTTACCGGTAACTCCTTTCATCTCTGCTGAGACACCCGATGTACAAATGTATCTGTCGTCTGAATGTGTCTCAGAATAGGATCATCCTGTTGCTGACTCAACCTACTCTCAGTGAGATCAAGTTCCAGTCCTGTATCTGGAGTGCTCTGTTGTAGAGCTGCTATTGGTTTATGTTTTTATTTATTGTGATGTAATTTGTTGATTATGTTTGTGTGTTTTTTACTCTGTGGACCCTGTGTCTGTTAATAAAGATGATTGAATGTTGAAATTGACAAGTTTGGACTTTTTTTACAAATGTGAGCACCGAAAAAAGGTACCGACGGGTACAGATACCGAATTCCAGGAACTCATACTGGTACCGGTATCAGTTAAAATGTGAACGGTACCCAACCCTATCCAGGGGTATTCCCTACCTTGCAGAAATATAATGAAATATGCTGTACGGCTGGGTGATATGGCCAAAATATCATATCACAATCACTTGTGATATGATCAGTTTTCATGGTTTTCCAACACAAATTACAATGTGATATGACACCCTTTTATGTTCTTATCTTGTAATGCAATTGTCATGGTGCCATTTCATTCTAAATTGTTTTTCTTTTTTTTTTTAATACTGCTGCAAGGAACATTTTCTTTTATTAACTTAAACATATACCGGTATATCACATATAATATATACATATATATATATATTAAACTAGATAAGACTCGTGCACATCTGGTTGGACCCCGACTGGAGGTGCAGGTCAGCGCAAGAGAGATAAATAAACTAAAAGGAGAAAACCTTCAAGGGAAAGAAGGGACCGCACACTCCACAGGACTCGTTTTTGCTTATTTATTGTTGCACAACGCATTGCATAGCACCTGAGGAAGCGATAGCGAAACGCGTTGTGCAACAATAAATAAGCAAAAACGAGTCCTGTGGAGTGTGCGGTCCCTTCTTTCCCTTGAAGGTTTATATATATATATATATATATATATATATATATATATATATATATATATATTTGTTTAATTATATGTACCATATATATCATGGATGACGGTATAGTAAAAATCCATACCTTACGGATCCAGGACGGTATACCTTCATATTCGGTATACTGTACCTCCCAGACCTACTGAATATATCATTTTAAATAGAGCAATCATGGAGCCTAATAAGTATATGTATATCATTATCATTTTATACCCAACATTAACATTATTCCTTACTGGCCACTGGGTAAAACATTTCCACTGTCCCCAAAGAAAAAACAAACACAAAAAACGAATTCTGTGAAATAATTTCCTCTCTGTGCGTCGAGTCATCATTTTAGGCAAATGTGAGCGAAACGATGACAACTTTGAAGCAAGTCGAGCGCTGGCCAACCGGGCGGCAGACCCTGGCTTATAGATCTCAAGAGGTTCATTGTCATCTCCTCACCCCCTATACCAACGCTTTTTTGGTCGCAGCCCCTGACCTCTGGAACAGCATCCCCATGTCCATTAAATCTGCCCCCTCCATCGAGTCTTTTAAATCTAAACTCAAAACCCACCTGTTGTGAAGGATCAGATTAAACCGAATATATATATTTATTTATGGATATATATTTAATAGTATTTGTATATCGTTTGATATCCCTTGTATATTCCTTGTACATATACACTGAATATCCCTTTGGTCTACTAACAGCCCATAATAGTTTCATTCTCTCATTGGACAAGAACTTGGCGCCAGCAGCCAAGCCCCTTGGTTCAAGTTCAATCGTGCCGACGAACATGTCGTTACTAGCCCCGGTTCCGCGTAGGAATACGTCTGCCGAAATACGAATGGTACTATTTGTTCACAGCGCATATATATATGGCGCAAGTAAAGTAGAACTTCCCTTAGCCCTTAGTTCTTTACCCTCCAACCTAGTGGCAAGACGTTAAGCCTCACCCACGATACACGTGTGGTGCAGTATGGTCAACTTGGCCTCAGAATGGCATTGAGACATCGTGTGGATTAATAGTTGAATTGTCATAGTTTGGCACTATACCGTCGAGTGGGACGTATTTCTATTAAGTTAATAATAGTCTATTATGTATGGTGCATCGTTCGATTAGAGTTATAAAGTGAGCAGTACCCCCATCGTTTTCCTCGCGTTATCTAGAGTCTTAACCAGGCTGGGCAGACCACGTGTGGTGCTTTCATCCGAGGAGTTCTGGGCAAGGACGAGTGGACCTGCACATTGGATTACCTTACCCGGACGACGGCGAGCCCTACACGGCTTGGATTATCTACTTGCTTTGGGTGCTTTGATTATGCCATGGATAACAGCCAACACTGGTAAGTGTTGGAACTACCCCCGAGAGGAGTCCAGGTGAGACGGCGCTCTAACCCGAGTGAGGTCGCCTCACGTCTCTTCGTTGTGGACCGGCAGCTACCGTCTACAAGAGGGCCCAACTGTATTAATCTGTGGACCAAGGTTCTGTGGGCACCGTGTTCAGCACTCTGAATTCTCCCAAGAAATCGTTGGCCAGATGGGATATCGCCAGCGGCTCTCCTAACCCCCCCCCCCCCCCCCCCTACTGACTTACAACCAGCGGGACCCCCTTTAGTGTATCCAGCTATAATCATTAAGTACCATCGCTATAGTTCTCTAAGGAACCAGGTTGTATACTTGCTTCCTGCGTAACCAGAGATTGGACATTCAATGTTGATTTGCCTACGAATACTCATTTGCCTTACAAGTGCATTCAAATCATAAATGTCATTACGTGAACGTTGTATATACCCTTTGCTATATATTAAAGATTCGACGGATACATTTGTGTGGACTTGGTTTCATCAGGTGGGAAAGTGTTCATCATATCTATATCATGTACTGTGTGGCCAGTAGTTAAAGTACATAAAGCGGTAGTGGTTTAATGATACCATACTTATCAATACAGTCAGGGAATTGTACCCCTCAGTTACACCACCTATACGGCCTGGCCTTCCCTGACTCACTTTGACTCTTGCCTTGCTTGTTGACGTGTTGTTTTGTTTCCTTGTCTATCCGTTGGTTGTTTTTATTTTCTGTTTATTCTATACTTTTCTTTATTCTTAGCTATGGTTGACAAGTGTCATGTGACTCATGTCTAAATGTGCTATATAAATACATTTGATTGATTGTCTTCAGCAGAGTACGTGAAAACACATACCGCTCTGACGAAGGCTGTGAGGTGACCTTCCAGCTGGCGCTCCGTCTGCCTGTCGGTCTGCAGGAACACGCGGGGCACCCGGATCCTGTACAGGCCGTCCACCGCGGCGACCTCCTGCGGGGCCGTTCAGGCGCAGGGTGAAAACAGAAGGAAAGTTGAAGACATACTGTGCAGCTGTACTTCACAAACTAGATCTTAATATGATTAATGGCCACATCATCTGATTTCCCATATTAAGTGTGTTCCCGAATGCAATCACCCAAAATGACCTCTAGGTCTCTAGTCTATCAAAGACCAGTACAGATGAATGAATATCGCTATGCCCAGAGAAGTGTTTCTAATTTTAAAAGAGTCTTGGTTGACTAAGAGGTAGAAGCAGCAAATTTATCAAGAGCCAGGAGTCTCCTGTGTAGGTCAAATTATAGTCTACTTATAAACCTGCATATAACCCATATAACTCTGTACAATAGCATGTACTAGTACTAGTTACGCTGCTGGCCAGTACGACTACTACCATAATGGCTTTATACCTGTACAATAATATTACAACTCTGTACATACATCTGATTACCACTACATTATTAGAACTAATTTATATATTGTATACCAAGTTAATCACCTGTACATTGTATATCACTATTGCACGACTACTGCATGTTACATTTGCACAACCTCTTTGCGTTGTGCTGTATAATGATGACAATACATTTTTTATCTAATCTCAATAGGGCTCAGAGATCAATGTGCCAGTTTTGGGTGAGCCCCGAGTCTCTTCACCTGGCTCTCATATCAAGGGATGGAACTGAAGGAGTTCAGGCGCCAACCTGGAAGTGTGATGTGACTGCCTTCTCCAGTGGAGGAACCAGAGGAACTAGTACACTGTAAAGCTGTAAGCTCTGTAAAGACTACAGGGTGCCAGCCCTCTCTAGTACAGACTTCACCTTCCCCTCCTCTGACAACCCTTGTGGAGTGTGAATTGGTCTCAAAGGCCACATGCAATGACACAAATGCAACAGCTCCCAATAACCCTCACTCAAGTAATAGGGGAGGAAAATACAACTGGCCAAATCTCACGGTCATGCTACTTCCTGTTTGGTCAGGTTGTGCGTGTGTGTGTACGTGTGTGTGCTAGAGATGAAACGGTATGAATATTTCATATGATGCCATGATGATATAGTGAGCAAAATGATCATGGTTTCCGGTAGAGGTGTGAACATTTCTCGATTCTAAGAATAGAATAGAATAGATCTTTATTGTCATTGTTACAGTTGTTACAACGAAATTTAAATGCATCGCAATGCGGACGATTCAGCATCGATGCAGTGACAAAACATAATAGATTCCAGGGTCGAAATTAACGGGGGCTTGGGGCAATAATGCCCTCAAGAAAAGCCCCAGACAGTTTACTAATTATATTATATATAATTATATATATGCTCTACAGTGCGAGCATTTCCCTCATATTTGCCCCTAATAATATGTGTGTGTGCGAACCGGAAAAAGAATTTACTGTGTGCAAGACGAGTGAAGATTACAAAACAGCTCCGCTGTTAATAGTTCAGAAACTGGACTGAAATTCCGTTTTTGGGTGGAACGTTTGTTGCAAGGAGGGAGGTGGAGACCGCTGCGTGACACACAACACAGAGAAATATCCAAGCGTCTGGCTGCTTCGGTGCGTCGTTAACGTTAACGTCGGAAGAAATTCCGCACTAAGCCCTAAATTCAGAGCAGAGCAGTATCCTAATGACTTTTGCTTCAGTCGATAAGGTGTTTTGCAAATTCTGTCAACATGCCCCGTGGACTGGACCTGCAAAAACATGTGCGAAGATCACTTCAAAAGCCATGTCAGGAACAAGGACTCTGCTTCCCAAAACACACCAACTCTCTAACGATGATCTCTGGTGATCACAATAGATACAGCTAGAGGGTGAGGCTAATCACTGACACTATTGTGATTTAAATAGCTATGTAACGTTACAGTACATAGGACTATAGATGGAAATTATAGCTTCTTGCTAAATCTGGTGCACCCATCTATTAGCAAATGATTGTCAGTAGGCCTACACACTGTCCTTTATAAATGATTATGGAGACATTAACATTACGTTATCAAACATAGGGACGAAGACTGTAAAAAAAAAGTCAACAATGTTTTATAATCTTTGTTAATTTATCATAAAAATGCTGTGCCCCCAAAATACAAAAAAAGCCCCCAAAAATCAATTAAGGGGGGCAAAAAAAGCCATGGATTTTTTTTACATTTCTACCCCTGTAATAGATTATTAAAAAAAATGTAAATGTACAAAAAAACATTTTACTTTCTTGCTAGCTTTTATGTTCTTTTACAATGTAGCGCTTTGGGATTTGCTCCACAACTATAAAGCGCCCTACAAATCAAATATATTATTATTATTGTATTATTAAAGCTAGTGCTCTGGTCATGCACCCACTCAACTCATAGAAAATACAGCATCAGGCTATTCTAAAAGTATTGATTACTGATACTAATAAAAAGTATTGAACCATTTTTAATAGCTGGGTACCTTTCTAGTATCTGTATCATGCAACACTAGTAGACATTTATTTTGACATTCTAATTTAAGAACTTTCTAAATAAAAGTTAATTTATCTGACTGCTTGTATTAATTGATGAAAAAGGAGCCATGTGCAGTAATATAATTATAAAATTGAGGATGTAATATATTATTGAGCTGCATCGAGATGCAACGTAGAATCTAATCGAATCGTGGACAGCTGAATCGTAATCTAATTGTGAGGCCAGTGAAGATTCACAGCTCTAGTTTCCAGTATTATCGCTGTATTGTTAAAATGTGCTGAAAACGTTTTTTAGTGCCGATACACATTCAAATAATTTCACAAGTTGTATATTGAAAGTATTCACTGAGTATTCACAGTATTCCATCGCAGACATCTTCTTGATACATCGGGTGATTGTAATCAAACAGTTGATTGTCATTAAATGACAACCATGGCTGATGAGCTGAGATGTCAAAATACATCATGAGAATACTATGATTGTTCCATTATTCTTCACTCACTCACAGTGTGTTGCATTTGAGCATTTGCAATGAGCCTGTGCACAATTGACATACCGGTAAATACGGATGAGTCTCGAGAAGACCAATAGTGTTTCCCCTGTTGGAACACTCAACCAATTCGACAACTGCTTGATGAGCCAGAGCCACTTTATAAGAATACATAAATGGTTTGAATGCATACCGTATAGCAGTGGTTCTCAACTGGTCTAGCCTCGGGACCCAACATTTTCCTTAGTCATTAAGTCGCGACCCAACATTTTGAACCACTATGATTTATGTAAAAAAAAAAATATTTGCAGTAATACGCAATCTTTCAAAACATGAAATAAACACAAAAAAGTGCAACAAAAGTGCAACTATTGCTAAAAATCCAATGAAATAAAAGAATAAATAATATATGATTCTTAGCAGATTTCTTAGCTTAACATAACAGACCTAAGTTTGGGGGAACTAATGGGATAACTGGGGTTGCAACAAAAGTGCAACTAGGGCTAAAAACACAATGAAATTAAATAATAATAATAAATAATTATGCTTCTTAGCAGACTTCTTAGCTTAACATAACAGACCTAAGTTTGGGGGAACTAATGGGATAACTGGGGTTGCAACAAAAGTGCAACTAGGGCTAAAAACCCAATGAAATTAAATAATAATAATAAATAATTATGCTTCTTAGCAGACTTCTTAGCTTAACATAACAGACCTAAGTTTGGGGGAACTAATGGGATAACTGGGATTGCAAGAAAGGTGCAACTAGGGCTAAAAACCCAATGAAATTAAATAATAATAATAAATAATTATGCTTCTTAGCAGACTTCTTAGCTTAACATAACAGACCTAAGTTTGGGGGAACTAATGGGATAACTGGGATTGCAAGAAAAGTGCAACTAGGGCTAAAAACCCAATGAAATAAAATAATAATAAATAATATGCTTCTTAGCAGATTTCTTAGCTTAACATAACAGACCTACGTTTGGGGGAACTAATGGGATAACTGGGGTTGCAACAAAAGTGCAACTAAGGGCTAAAAACAATGAAATAAAATAATAATAATAATAAATAATATATCCTTCTTAGCAGACTTCTTAGCTTAACATGCAGGGAACTAATGGGATAACTGGGGTGATGGTAGACAAAGCAACTCTGAGGTCATGCTCAATGTCCAATCTGTTCCTCCGCTTTGTCTTCAGCTGGACCAGAGCTGAGAAGCCACTTTCACAAAGATAGGTAGTGAAAAAAAAAGTATAAAAAAAAAAAAAAAAAAAAAAAAAAAATTTTTTTTTTTTTACACACACTTCCGCGACCCACTCAAAATGACCCCGCGACCCACTTTTGGGTCGCGACCCACCAGTTGAGAAACACTGCCGTATAGGACATGTGTGTATTCCAGTTTATGTATATCCATACTTAGATGTGTAGACAGTGGTTAGTTCACTCACTGACTAGTGGCCAACTCATGGACTAACATTACTACTGGAGCTTGGCAAATGGCAATTCTATCCGTTCTTTCCAGACTCCCGACTTAAACGCTACCGACTGCTTGTCACTTTTCCCCCCGTCTCCTCTGATTCCTGGAGAATACAGTAGTTTGTCAAGACGTTTTTGGCGGGTGAGATTAACATACAGAATTTGATAACTCTCTTATTATTGCTCTTATCGTGTGCTTTCTGGTGTGATTAGCAGTGTTAGTAATTAGTAGACTGATAAGATTTGACGTGTTGCTCCCTTTCGCTGCGATTTTCTTTCCATGTGTTCTGGGTGGTCATCTTCTTTTAACCCCCCACAGCACTTTTACAAAAAACTAAATATGACCACACTTCACTAGTCCTTAACTAGTCTAGAAGGTTGAAAAATCTCTGGAGTGCGGCCATTGCCTTCCGCATTAGTTGTGTTGAAGTATAGCATGCCGGCGTCTCGTTAGGGAGACTATTGGCGAACTTTGGTGAATGCTGGACAGTTCTGTGACCTTTTCAAAGCAAGGTAAATCGAACATGGTTAGTGATAATTAAAAGTTGAAACAGCAATACTCACTGTATTTTTGAGTATTGTAATATATAGCACAAGCACAGTAATATAATTTGTACCGTGGTTTATAGAAAAACTGGCAAACGTTTCATCCCAAGTGTACGCCTATGAAGCCCCTAACAGACTAAGTCACTCCCAGTTTGCATGTAAGCTATGTGTATATGAAGGAGAGAGAGAGAATGCATGCACATGTGTTGATATGAGCTACAGTGGGTTTGGGGAGGGCCCATTCACTGAACCTCTTCAGAGGCCTGGCCATATCTTTGTTCAGGCTCTAGCTCTATTGACAAGCTTTGTATATACTATAACAAACAAATTATTGAAAGTTTGCATTGTGTTTTCGAAGGGATCAACAGAAAGCGTTGACAAAGGCGAGTGGGGTGAAAACACATGACAACCTGCTGCTGAAACAGTATAAAATTACACTTTTCTCTCCGAAATCTCCTTTCAAATCCTGTCACCACTGAGAGCTTTCCCAGAAAACCACAGAAGACAGCTTGGCTGAAGGATTTGAAAGGAGACTTCAGAGAGAAAGGTACATTTTATACTGTATTTCAGCAGCGGCTTGTGTTTTCACCCCACCGGCCTTTGTCGAGACACTTTCTGAGACACGAGACGCTTTCTGTTGTTCCCTTCAAAAACACAAGTTTTAGGACGAGTTTTGACCCATTTAGACCTAAAACGCCTGCTAATAATGCATTATATAGCCTGCATAATTTATACACACAAATGTGTTTCCCGGATTCAATGGGTTAACCAACGGAATCTGTGGCGGTTGTATATACAATATAGCTAGCACTAATCCAGGCTGAAACATACTAGCCATGGTGCATGTGGATTAATGAAACATCAAACCCGGATCATGTCCCACCTTCAGCTTGATCCTGTCCTCCTCTGACAGATGGCTGGGAGACAGCGCCACACTGGGCTCCCTCCCGGCCTTCAGCTGCAGCGCTCCACGCAACCGGAACTGGGCCACATCATCTGGGTTAGAGGAGACAAGAGAGATCGAATTCAGGAAAGACAATGAAAGTGTCCCACTAATAATAACTAGCAACACAACACTGACTGAGCTCCTTGGGTCAACCGTAGCGGTAGCAGAGAAGATGACTTCAATATTTGTAACCGTAACTATTAACAATATGTTGGGTGAAATGCTTATAGTTTAAAATGGTGTAGTTTGTCCTTATTGGAAGGGATCTCTCATTGAATTGCCTTTCTGAGGTTTCCATTTTTTTTTTCTGTGAAGGTTTTTTTTGTGGGGGAGTTTTTCTTAATTTCATTGAGGGTTAAGTCAGGGGGTATTGGTCCGTTGTGGGCCTGTGAAGCTCATTGACGTGTAATGTGATTTGGGGCTATATACAAATAAACTTGACTTGACATTTCCATAAAATTCACAAACCCTGGCTAACGTTATACGTTAGACATTAACACCATGAACAGAAACAGACAAAAAGGAGAGAATTTGCTCACCAATTTCAAAGGAGTGCTCAAGAGGGACTGAGAAACCACTGAATTCTGTGTCCAGTCCATCGCCAACCTAGGAACACAACAATACGAGTGTCTAGCAGGTCAGCTATATGGGTAGCCATTAGCGAATACTATTGATATTGAACGTTCCGTTGGCTAGCATGTTAACATTAGCAGCTGTTAGCTAACATTACGCACAGCCCAGGCTAATAACACTAACGCAAATGGCAACAACATACATGTTTGCTATATAAAATAAGCTTATATTTACCCGTCTGCCGTTGTTACAGCATGCAAAATTTGTGCATAGTAGAAGAATAACGGCAGCAAAAAATGAACATTTCAACGGTAACAGACGAGCCATTTTGGCATGAAAGGAGACCTACGGAAGGAAGGAAGGAAGTGACGGTGACATAGAACTTCCGGGTTGGATTTTTCGAAATAACAGTCTTGCACCCGCAGTACAATCTATGAGGGCCGACGTTCCACTCTACTGGTTAAAGTTGCTTACTCATGAGTAGTACGTTCGTTGATAAAGACAATTAATGTCCACAGCCGCTCCAGTGTAAAACAAAGATATCCAAATGGTTTATTTCTCTTCCACAGCGAAGTCTTTCTTTACAGAAGTGATCCTAAAGCTATTTTCCTAAATATTCACGTCAAGTCAAGTCAAGTCAAGTCAAGAGTTTTAATTGTCACGGCATACAAGTATACAATGAAATGCGGGTGGTCTTGCTACTGTCACTACTACAGGGTAAGAAAACTGTATTTTCCCAGTCTCCAAAATCACTGCAGACTCGATTCCTCCACACCCGAAAGCCGTAAATCAACTTGCTGGCTATTTCCACAGCAAAATGGTAGGCAAGGCCCCCTGGTCTAGAAATGCAGGCTTCAATCTATGTTGTTTAGTCTATCTGTTCAGTACTGCTCAGCACTGTTTCAAGATGCACACTGACCTCTTCTGAGAGAATTGTTGAATATATATAGCTACACAAATGTTCTATCAATGTTTGGTTATGACATCATACTGTGACATCACAAATGTTCTAGAATGTTCTTTTATGACAAATAAGACGGTTCAATGACTTTATCTAAATCCAATCAATATTCCTAATGCCGTTTCAAAGTAAGGTTATAAAAATAAACATAAACATTCATATAATAAATAACCTAAATATATAGCTTTGGCTCCTCTACACCGGCCCCTAATTGTACTTCTAATCTAGAGACAATTACTAACAACTAAAAAACAAGGAGCTAAACCAAACACTATTTTAACTGATAAGTGTCTCTGCTGCTGGATAACCAATACCTGGTGCCAGAGGTCACTACATGGCACACCGTAGGAGGACGGTCTTTACCACCGCCTCATGCAGCTTCTTGGAGAAGACAGACCTTAGTGATAGGTCTATCTAAAGTGGTCGTCTTCCTCTTGACACGGACCCGGCGCACGAGCCCGTGCTGGTCAGGAACCGCCTCGATGACCCTGGCCAGGACCCAGGAGTTGCGGGGTGCAGAGTCGTCGATGATCAGGACGACGTCTCCCTCAGCGAAGTTGCGTGACACACGTGTCCACTTCTGTCTCTCTTGGAGCTGAGGTAGATATTCCTGTGTCCATCGTTTCCAGAATATGTCTGCCATATACTGGACTTGTTTCCATCTCCTGCGGGAGTAGAGCTCTTCTTTCATGAAGAGGCCTGGAGGCAGGGAAGGCTTTGACTGGAGGAGCAAGAGGTGGTTGGGGGTAAGCGCTTCCAGGTCGTCCGGATCACTAGAAGCCTTGGTTATCGGTTGACTGTTAATGATGGCTTCTGCCTCACACAAGACGATGTGTAGGCCTTCTTCATCCAGAGTCTGGAGCTTTAAGGTGGTGCTGAGAATCTTCCTGACCGACCTGATCATCCGTTCAAGACTCCGCCATGGTGAGAACCGGTAGGGGGGTTGAAAATCCATTGGATTCCCCTCTGTCGTAGAGTGTTCTCGATCTTGGAGCTATTCCATTGTTTCATAGCTCTTCTTAGCTTGCGCTCCGCTCCAACGAAGTTAGTCCCGTTGTCTGAACGGAGGATTTTCACCTGGCCTCTTCTCGCGAGGAAGCGACGGAGAGCGTCAATGAATGAGTCGGTGTCCAACGATGATGCCACCTCCATGTGGATGGATAGCCAGACAGGTGAAGATGCAACCCCACCTCTTCACAACGCTTCTGCCGCGTTTGACTTCGAACGGACCGAAGTAGTCTACCCCAGGGGGGTCATCTGGAAGAACCCTGTCCTGGGGTAAATCCGCCATCTGTTGTTGTCCAGTAGCACTGTGTGAGCGACGACAGGTTACACACTTGGAGAGGACTCTTCGTATGGCTGCGTGAGCTCCAGGGATCCAAAACTTGAGTCGCAGCTTGGACAGTACGTGGTTACGACCGCTGTGACCCACATTCTGGTGGATGTCTCAGAGTATAAGCTCCGTCCCATGGAGATCCTTAGGTAGGATGGCTGGGTGTTTAGCCTCTTCAGGCATCGCCGATTTGTCAAGTCTTCCACCTACTCTGAGGATTCCATCTTGCAGTACTGGCTTGAGCTTGGCGATATGACTGCTCATCTTGACGTAGTCACCTTTCCGAAGCGCAGCGATTTCTTCTGAGTATTTCTGTCGCTGACTGTATATGACAGTTTATATTCTCCACAGTGAGGTTGGTCTTCTCCAGGCTTGCCTTGAAGATCTCCATCTGTGTCGGTACCTCAGACTGTGTGAGCGAAGCATTCATCTCCTTCCTCTTGCGACACAGCATCAGCAGAGTGCTTCTAAGCTTCAGCATCCAACCGGCTGCCTTCTTGAGACGGTTCCAATTGGAGTAATATTCCAGGAACTGCTGAACTGTGTCGAACTGCTCTTCAGCTGCAGTAGCGCTGACCACAGCGTTCTTTACCTCTGGGTCCTCCGTGGTTAGGTCCCCATGGTGTTCTGGGTTCTGAGGCCATTCCTCTTCGGGCTTGGTGGGGAATTCCGGCCCCTGTATCCAAGTCTCATTGCGCAGGAATGATTCCACATTGACTCCTCTCGACACGTGGTCAGCAGGATTTGTTGCAGTATTTACATACCGCCACTGTCCTACTTCTGACAGCTTCAAGATGGTCTCCACTCGATTCGCTACAACGTGGAGCCAGTGACTTGAGTATTCAAGCAGGGCTTGCATCACAGTCACGAAAGGGGCTAGGATTGCGCATTAAATCATGGGATAGGAGTACTATACCAAGTTAGGTCCAACAAAAAAAAGAGAATGAAAGGGATCCAGTTGGACAGTTATCAAGGGTACTGCTTTCACCTCAGAAATTCTAAATCCACTTCATTTTTCTTCTTGTTCCAAAATAACTTCTCCACATAATGATAGTTTGAGCGAGTATCATGTTGAAGTTTAGGAGCTGTTTGATTGAAAACTGTATTATCAGATTGCAGAATGGGTACAATACAGTACGGCTCAATACACACAATTGTTAAGGGGATGCAGACCAGAGAAAGACTTTCGTCTTTCATGTTATGGCAAGACCTTGACGTTCATGAATGTGCACTTTGTTTGGGCTGTTTTGTCTGATTAGCAAACCCATATTTGCTATGCTAGCATAACCCTATGGCATTATCAATGGATACACATGCCATAAACCCACATGACGCACTGCAGGAAGGGAGAGTGACTTTATTTGTCTACTTTTTGAACTGCTTTTATCACATGTCGTTTTAGTTGTCATTTCAGCCAGGTAGTCTAAGGTAATTTAGGCCTAGGGTAAGAGGGTACATATTATAAAGATAAAACGAAGCCAAGTTTAAGGTCCAATTGCTCTTACTTCACATGTGTATAAAGTAATGGAACGAATGCTAATAGAAAGGTTGATTTACAATCTTGAGAGTAAGGGAGTAATAGCAGATAATCCCGGTTTTTGGAGAGGGATGGATCCTGTTTTATGTTTGGAGGCTGATGTGAGGAAAGCATTGGCGTCTGTTGTGGCAGTGTTTTTTTGATATAGAGAAAGCAAGATATGATGTGGAAAGAGGATGTTTTGATCAAGCTACACATGGTTGGGGTTGAAGGGAACGTTTTTAATTGAACAAAGGACGTTCCCTTTGGGAGAGCTATTCAAGTGAGAATAGGATCAGAGATATGTATTTGATAATGGAAGACCTCAAGGAAGTGTGATTAGCCATTTATTATTTACTATGATTAACGATGTGTTCTCTCGAATAGGACCAGATATGGGGAAATCCCTGTATGCGGATGACAGAGCTCTATGGAGGAGAGGGAGGAATGTGCAACATATTGTAAGAAAGATTCAGGAGGGAATTAATGAGGTAAAGCAATGGGGTTATTAATGGGGATTTACATTTTCTTTTTTTCTTGAAGTAGACAAACAGTATTCTTAAAAAAGAAAAAAGTGAAGTTGATGACAGAAATCTTGAGAGAGTGAGGGTATTTTGTATGTTTGTGTTTGGGGCCTTGGGGGCTTCATTTTGATCCCAGAGTAACATAGTCAGAAGAACATACAATAAGGTAGTAGATAAATGTAAGATAGTAATAACAGGGTTGAAGTGGGGAGCTGACAGAACTGTATGTTGGGTTGACTTGACTTCATTTTGTTTTTGATTATGGATGTATTGCTTATGGATCAGCAGCCAAAACACTCGTGGCAAAGCTTGATGTAGCACAGGCACAAGCTTTCAGGATAATGTGTGGCTGTCTAGACCTCTTCCATACGTGCACTGCAGGTTGAGGCAGGGGAAATGCTGTTAGAGGTAAGAAGGAAAGGGACAATACCCACCCTATGAAGGGGGTTCTGCAACCTTACTGGGAACATGAAAGGGTCCAAAAAGTTTTGGGTGGTTGGGAATACCTTAGCAGAGATGATGGGAGTATGTAGAGTAGAATTTTGTCCAACAGTAGTCCAACAGCAGTGATTCCTGCAGTACAGTTGGTTTATGCCACATTCGTTGGACTGTACTTGTGCTGTATTATGACAATACATTTTAAAGGGGAACTATCTTATAAATGGCATTTTTCAGTGTTTAGCATTGTTTCCTAGCTATGTGGACTTATATTAATATGATCTATGTCTCTAATTCTCATATTGGCGCATTCTTCCAATTCTCCTCTCACAATATTCACCCTCACTGAACTGAGTCAGCTCAAAATGTGATGATTTGTGATGTCAGAGAGACTCAGCTGCATGATAATGTGGCAGATGCCACCAGGCCACACAGTGGTTTAGGAGCCCAGCCTCAAAACGGCTCGAGATCTTGAGGTAGAAAAATGCTGTTTTTGAGGACTTGATTAGAAATACAAAACAATGAATTAAAAAAAATTATAATTACAGAGGTGTTCCATAAACTCACAGGAATTGTGTAAAAGTGCCCAAATAGTGAAAGAAATAGTAAAATAGTTCCCCTTTAATCTAATCGAATCGAATCTAAATCGGAGGTCGGAAGCTCTCAGTTGGAAAATTGGAATAACAACCTCAATGCATTCCAGTGCCCAGCTCGGAAAGAAACCATAAAACCATAGAAACTGTTGAAGGCAGAGGCTCTGTGTAGGATTGTTAGTAACTGTCTAACTGCATATATAACTGTTCACACTATTAACTGTCTACCTGCATATATAACTGTGTCCACTAGAGGGCGCCCTAGGCGGAGACACTCAGGAGTACTACCAGGTGGCGAGTATAAGTAGCTATGTCTCCTCCCACTTCTTTCTCTTCCCCCATGTCTCTCAGTGAGAGAAGACCTGTAGAACTGCTGCTCTTCATGTGAATAAATAAACCACGCCAGTTAAGGCTCAAGTCATGTCAAGTCAAGAGTTTTAATTGTCACGGCATACAAGTATACAATGAAATGCGGGTGGTCTTGCCCGCAACGATGTGCAATACAGTGGTACAACATATAATAGAATCCAATAAAAAAACAACATTGTGCAATAAACAGGTAACAGGTAACATGGTGTGACATCTCGGTATCTGTACATAGTTATTTACAGGGCATATAGGACATGCTAGGTAGCTTTGGTAGTGCAATACACTGTTCCTGTTCCTCTCATTTAAAGTGGCCTTTCCTTTTGGCCATAAGTGTGCGGCATGAGTGTGTGCCCGCTCATGTTAAAGTGTTAAGTGGCTGCTAGTGTGTGAGCGTGCACAGCGTGCGTGTCGTGTGTGTGTTCATGTGTGCTTGCGTGTGGATAGTTCAGTGTTCTGTGGCACTCAATGTTCATTGTTCAGGGCTCTGATGGCCTGGGGGAAGAAGCTGAGCCTAAGCCGCTCTGTCCTAGTAGCTGGGGTTCGCAGGCGTCTGCCTGACCTCAGCAGCTGGAACAGGCTGTTATTGGGGTGGTGAGGGTCTTTCATTATCCTGCAGGCTCTGGATTTGCACCTCTTGTTGTATAGAACCTGCAGGGGAGGTAGTGCAATACCCGTGGTACGCTCGGCTGAGCGCACCACTCTCTGTAGGGCCTTCTTGTCTTGTGCCGTGCTGTTTCCATACCAGGCAGTGATGTTTCCGGTCAAGATGCTCTCTACAGCTCCTGAGTAGAAGGACTGGAGTATCTTCCCCGATACTCTGAACTTCCTTAACTGTCTCAGGTGGTAGAGGCGCTGTTTCGCCTTCTTTACTACTGTGTCTGTGTGTTGACCATGTCAGATCCTCTGAGATGTGGACCCCCAGGTACTTAAAGCTGCTCACCCTGTCCACGGTAGCCCCGTTAATCATCAGTGGTGTGTGTGTCTCCTGCTGTCCTCTCCTATAATCCACGATCAGCTCCTTGGTTTTACCAATGTTCAGGAGCAGGCTGTTGTCCTGGCACCAGCGTTCCAGTACCTCAACCTCCTCCCGGTAGGCCTTCTCGTAGTTGTCCGAGATCAGCCCCACCACCACCGTGTCGTCTGCGAACTTCACTATGGAGTTGGAGCTGAACTTGGCCACACAGTCGTATGTGTAGAGTGAGTACAGCAGGGGGCTTAGAACACAGCCCTGGGGGGCTCAAGATAGAAACCATGCCACATTATTGACCACATTATTGTCGCCCTATAGCCGAATTCTGTTAACAGGTTATGGGCCCAGATAACGCCGGGGCGAAATAATAAGGGTACTGTAGCAAGCTTAGCTGAAGTATAAGCTAGGTTAGCGCCGGGAGCACCGCGTGGCTAGACGCTAGGCCAACAAGTGCAAAAGCTAAGCATACCACTAACAAAGAGGATGGAAAACAAGAGAAGGGGCAAATGGCCGACATTCAATGGAAAAGCAGAGGACTATGAGCTCTGGGAAGAGCGCATGCTATGCTGCATGCACGGAGCGGGACGGAAGGAGACGATCCTGGCAGCCCCCACGGGAGAACTGACGGAGGAAGAGCAAGCCCTGGACGACCAGCGTAACGCAAACGCGTACTGTGAGTTAGCGCCGCTGCTCGACGACACCAGCTTGGGGCTGATATTCCGCGACACTAATAATAATAAAGACAGAGGCCGAGAAAGCCTGGAGGTATTGAGAGAGCATTACATAGGGCGAGGAAGACCCAGAGCCGTGGTTCTCGAGTCTACATAGCACTAACGGGCCTGAGGAAGGGGCCCACCGAGACTGTGACCGAATACGTCAACAGAGCGGAGCAGATCACGACGCCATTGATGAGTGCCGGAGAAGCACCAAGCGATGGGCTAATGATGGCGATGATAATGAGAGGACTACCGGAGCTGTACAAACCGTTCACACTCCTGGTAACACACGGTTCAACGGACATGACGTCGGGACAGTTCAAGGCTAAGTTAAGGAACTTCGAGGCCTCAGAAGACACCCACCCAGCCGCCGCAGAGGAGGGGGAGAGGGTGCTAAAGGCCCGAGCGACGCCAAGGGAGAGAACCAGGACCACAACGGAACTGGCGTGTTGGCGATGCGGAGATAAAGGCCATCGGAGAAGCGACTGCACAAAGACTGTCTGGTGTAGCTTCTGCAAATCCACGGGGCACACAGACAGAGCGTGCATGAAGAAACACGAGCAGAGCGAGCGATACGCGCATGGGCAAGATGACGGCCATGGACGAGACGACGGCCATGGACAGGACGGAGGCCACGGACAAAATGGCGGCTACAGACGAAATGGCGGCTACGGACGAGACGGCGGCCATGAACGAGACGGAGGCCACGGACAAAATGGCGGCTACGGACAAGAAGACGGCTGTGGACAGGATGACGACAGCGGACATGATGGCGGTGACGGTCGGCGTGAGACGGATCGAGATCGGTATTTCCCAGAATGCACTGCAAACCTTTCACAAAATCTAAAGAAAAAGAAAATGGCGGAGCGGTATACCAGTCATTTAGACAAATGGAAGTATTGATTTAGAACGTAACGAATCATTAAAAAAAATATACAGTCAACTGGAATATGTTAGTTTCTTACACATGTGTTGGATTATGTTGACCGAAAATCGCGAATGTGTAGTTATCCTATAACCCTAGTTATATGATTACTGGCGAAGCGTCTATGGGATTGATTGATTGGACATTTTATTAACAGATTGCAGAATGGGTACAATACAGTACGGCTCAATACACACAATTGGGATGCAGACTAGAGAAAGACTTTTGTCTTGTTTACATCAGGGTCCCCCATTTTCAATTCATCATAACATTTATGACATACAGATAAACAGTACTATATCCAGATATTTATGACATACAAGATATACAAATGTACAGTACTGTATAAGAGACAGAGTTTCTAAAAGAGAGTATATACATTTGAGGGGGAGGAAAACAGATCGCAGATCGGGGGGGTAAATTAATTTATTAAAATGTATTTTCTACAATTGTTAATATTTGCAGTGGATTTGTATTCTCTTTACATATACATGTGAATTACTAGAATTTATATCAAGAGAACCTAGAAGTAAAAAGTTAATATGTACTACCACTACCAGTACCATGTAATACACTGCAGTACTCTGTATTAACCTGCAATACCATGTTGTACCCTGTACTACCATGGTCATATTCTGTTGTATCATGTAGTACGCTATACTGCCATGTAGTACCATGCAATACCATGTAGTACTACTGTATATGCTGTATTATAGTCTCACCCATTCATTTTCTATTTGACTGACATACTGTATGAATATAAAGAACCTGACTAACATTTGATTAAACTTGTTCTACAAAATAACAACACAAAATGTCAAGAGTTTGATACCAAAAACCTTTTTATATACAAGCATAAACACTGAAGACATTCGTTATAATTTACATCGTATGCAGAGCAAGCTTCATGGTCCTTCTGATGTAAGCTGCCTGTAAGTAATGTAAACAGTCAGCATGTGGGTGTGTTGCATCATTACGCTGTCGGCAACTGAGTGCTTAGTGCTGTCCCATTTTGTAGTGCAATTCACCCCTTGTGGCTCCGCTCTGAAGGGTGACTCCCATCAAGGGCACTCCAAGACGAGGGGTAGGGCCAAGCCGTAGGCCCAAGCCGTAGGGCCAAGGGGAGAATTGGGATGCAGCCTCAGTGTTCAGGATAACAGAACATGAGGTGAGGAGGACCTTTAAGAAAGTGAATATCAGGAAGGCAGCAGGACCGGACGGTATCCTCGGCTGTGTCCTAAAAGTCTGTGCCAACCAATTGGCCCCGGTATTCACTGACATATTCAACCTGTCCTTAGAACAGGCTGTCATCCCCACCTGTCTGAAGAAGTCCACCATTATCCCGGTACCCAAAAAATCCACGCCTGCTTGCCTCAACGACTATCGCCCTGTAGCTCTCACCTCCATAGCCATGAAGTGCTTTGAGAAGCTTGTGAAGGGATACATCTGTTCCTCCCTCCCCATCAACCTGGACCCCCTGCAATTTGCATATCGCCCCAACAGGTCCACGGAGGACGCCATAGCCCATGTGCTACACACAGCAGCATCACACCTGGACAAGAGGCAGGGGAACTATGTGAGTGTGGGGGACAATAATGGACAATAGAATTCACATTCATATTCTGTCACCTCCATTTTCATTGTTATGCACAGGGTGTGGTTAGAGGGCATTGACGTTATGTAGTCACACGGGTTGACGTGATGACGTATTAGTTTGTATTAAGGAAGTAGGAAGTAAACATGACACGTTACGTGTATTGCATCTAAACAACCGTCTGGCAGTCTGTTTGTTCCGCATTCCTACAGTGGTGACCCTGACGTTCGTTTTTGGACGCTTCCAAAGACTGGATTAAATTTTTTGAACAAGCAAACATGTCTGTGAACGCTGTAGCAATGAAGCTACCAGAGTTCTTTGCCGGGCTTGGGCGATGCTAAGCCATCGGAGCTAATGGATCGAATGTTGGCTTTACTACCAGGCAACCACAAGCCTTGTTTTATCTTTAAGGAGCTATTTCTGCAGCAGCTACCATGGCAAGTGCGGTCGGCTTTGGCTAACTCTCCCATTATAGACTATCGGGCATTGGCTAAAGAGTTTTTCTCTGCTACACAACAGTGTCAGGTGGCTAACAATATTGTGTACAAGGTGGATGACTCGCCGCCCCCTGCTGTTGCTGCTGCCCTGTCCAGAGCCCCCGCCCCGGCCCAGAGACAAAAGCCCACAGGTATGTGTTTCTACCATGCACAGTTTGGCTCTAAGGCTAGAAAATGCCTACCCCCATGTAACTACCCCCATGCCAAGAGGTCGGGAAACGAGAGGGCCAGCACCCGCTAGCTGCCATGAGTGTTGGCCATGAAGGCAGTTTATTATTTATTAGAGACACACTTTCTGGGCGGCGTTTTTTGTGCGACACTGGGGCCACTGTGAGCGTTTTACCCGCATCTGTTTTGGATATACAAGCCGGAGTACGGGGTTCACCACTAGAGGCGGCCAACGGCAGTCCCATACGGACCTATGGTGAACGGCATGTGACATTGTGTTTGGAGGGACAACATTTCTCATGGACGTTTGTTACCGCTGAGGTGTCTAACCCATTGTTAGGTGCAGATCTTTTGTGTGCCCATGGGCTGCTGGTGGACATTAAAAACCGGCGCTTGGTCAGCGCAGAGACTTTTAGATCATTCCCATGTGAACTCAGTGGTTCTAGCTCCTCAAGGCTGTCCAGTACCCTTACTGCCTCTGAGTTCTCGAGTATGTTGGCGGAGTTCCCAGTTCTTACCATGCCAACTTTTTCAGCAGCTACAGCTAAGCACGGTGTGGAACATTATATACCGACTGCAGGCCCGCCAGTACATGCCCGTGCACGGCGCCTGGATCCAGGTAAACTGGCTATTGCTAAAGCGGAGTTTGAGGCGATGGAGTGCCTCGGCATAGTGCGCCGGTCCAATAGCCCCTGGGCCTCGCCACTCCATATGGTGCCAAAGGCCGCCGGAGGTTGGCGCCCGTGTGGTGATTATCGCCGCCTGAATGATGCTACGACCCCTGACCGCTATCCTATACCACACATTCAGGACTTTTCATCTCGCCTTGCGGGGAAGGTCATATTTTCTAAAGTGGACCTGGTTCGTGGTTATCACCAGGTGCCGGTGCAGTCACAGGACATTTCCAAGACCGCGGTAATCACCCCTTTTGGGCTTTTTGAGTTCCTCCGCATGCCTTTTGGGCTCAAGAACGCTGCCCAAGCATTTCAGCGCCTAATGGACAGTGTGTTAAGGGACCTGCCTTTCCTGTTCATTTATTTAGATGACATCCTCATCGCCAGCTCCTCCAGGGCTGAACACATCGTTCACCTCCGCACACTTTTTGAGCGCCTGAGTCAGCATGGCTTGATTCTTAACCCAGCCAAGTGCCAGTTTGGACTGCGAATAATTGATTTCCTCGGGCACCGCATCACAAAGGATGGGGCAGTGCCTCTGCCATCGAAAGTGCAGGCTGTGAGCGAGTTTCCGCAGCCCTCCACCGTCCGGGCACTACAGGAATTTTTGGGTATGGTGAATTTTTATCATCGCTTTGTGCCTGGCGCAGCCCAGCTCATGCAGCCCCTCTACGAGGCACTCAAGGGCAAACCTGCTAAGCTTACTCTCACCTGGACGGAGGAGATGGAGGGAGCTTTTAAAAACACTAAGCAAGCCCTGGCTACAGCGGCCATGTTGGCGCACCATTACCTGAGGCGCAGATCGCTCTCACAACCGACGCATCGGATTATGCTGTTGGGGCAGTGTATGAGCAGCTAGTCGATGGTCACTGGCAACCCCTTGCCTTTTTTAGTCGGCAGCTCAGAGCCAGTGAGCGCAATTACAGCACTTTTGACCGGGAGCTCCTCAGCCTCTATCTGGCGGTACGGCATTTCCGTTTCCTGTTGGAGGGCCGACCATTCACAGCATTTGTCGATCACAAACCGTTGACCTTTGCTATGGCCAAGGTCTCAGAGCCATGGTCCGCTCGCCAGCAACGCCAGTTGTCCTCCATCTCGGAGTTTACAACAGACATCCAACATGTGGCCGGGAAGGACAACCCTGTCGCCGACTGCCTCTCTCGTGCTATCATCAGTACGGTCCACCTCGGGATTGATTATGCACAGATGGCAGCCGATCAGCTTTCCGACAAGGACGTCCAGGCATGTAGGACCACCGATACAGGTCTTCAGTTGGTGGACATCTCTTTTAATGACACTGGTTCTACGCTCCTGTGTGACATCTCACTTGGGCAGCCTCGCCCTGTTGTCCCGGCCGCTTGGAGGAGGCATGTTTTCGACGCCCTTCACTGCCTTTCTCACCCGGGCAGGAAACCATCTCAGCTGTTGGTGGCAACCAAGTTCGTCTGGCACGGTCTTAAAAAGGATGTTCGGGATTGGGCTAATTCTTGTCTAGAGTGTCAACGGGCCAAGGTACACCGCCACACCAAGGCCCCACTAACCCCTTTCAATGTGCCTGAAAGGCGGTTTGATCATGTGCACATAGACTTGGTTGGGCCACTGCCACCATCACACGGTTGCACCCACCTCCTTACCATGATTGACAGGACAACCCGTTGGCCAGAGGCCGTGCCACTATCTTCAACTACATCTGCCGACATTGCACGAGCATTCATCGGCACCTGGGTTGCCCGTTTTGGTGCTCCATCGGATATAACCTCCGACCGGGGGCCTCAGTTTACATCGGAGCTCTGGAATGCTGTGGCCCAGGGTCTCGGGGTAAAGCTGCACCGTACAACGGCTTATCACCCTCAAGCCAATGGACTGTGCGAGAGGTTTCATAGGTCAATGAAGGCCGCATTCAGGGCCAGTCTTCGGGACAATGGGTGGGTTGACAGACTTCCGTGGATCATGCTGGGCCTCCGATCAGCCCCTAAGGAAAATCTTCAGTCCTCCTCAGCCGAACTGGTTTATGGGCAGCCATTGCGAGTCCCCGGGGATTTCATGCCCAACACCACAACGCCTTCGTCTGCTGGCCAGCAACGGTCTGTTTTCCTGGACAATGCCAAGGTATTTAGGCCGGTGCCTACGTCACAGCACATTGTGCCCCAGGCTTATATTCCACCGGATCTCCATACCGCAAAGTACGTCTTTGTCCGCCATGATGCCCATCGGTCGCCACTACGGCCACCATATGAGGGGCCTTTTCGTGTTCTGGAGACAGGGGACAAGTCATTTGTAGTCGAAATAGGAGGGAAACCGGACCACATTTCAGTGGACCGTCTGAAACCGGCTCATGTGGACCTGGACCGTCCGGTGCCTGTAGCTCAGCCGCCGCGGCGCGGCCGCCCTCCGGCCATCAAAACCTCAGACCGCCCTCCGGGGTCTACGGGTTCCACCATGACGCAGGGTTTCCCCCTGGCTGTTAAGTCCTCAGACCACCCTCTGGTGGTAACTGGTCCCGTCGCTACACAGACTCTGGACACCCGAAGCCGCTTCGGCAGGATTTTACGGGGTCCTCAACGGCTCATGCTGCCAGTTCTTGTGAATTCTGGGGGGGCGCATATGGGGGACAATAATGGACAATAGAATTCACATTCATATTCTGTCACCTCCATTTTCATTGTTATGCACAGGGTGTGGTTAGAGGGCATTGACGTTATGTAGTCACACGGGTTGACGTGA
The DNA here is from genome assembly GCF_963971535.1 of Notolepis coatsorum. Classification (NCBI taxonomy): domain Eukaryota; kingdom Metazoa; phylum Chordata; class Actinopteri; order Aulopiformes; family Paralepididae; genus Notolepis; species Notolepis coatsorum. Next base: position 30,059,533 of record NC_140178.1, read on the forward strand.
TGACGTATTAGTTTGTATTAAGGAAGTAGGAAGTAAACATGACACGTTACGTGTATTGCATCTAAACAACCGTCTGGCAGTCTGTTTGTTCCGCATTCCTACATGAGAATGCTATTCATCGACTACAGCTCAGCATTCAATACCATAGTCCCTTCCAAACTCGTAGCCAAGCTCAGGGACCTGGGCTTGAACCTCTGCCAGTGGGTCTTGGACTTCCTGATGGGAAGACCCCAGGTGGTGAGAGCAGGCAACTGCACCTCCTCATTTATCACCCTCAACACAGGGGCCCCCCAGGGCTGTGTTCTGAGTCCCCTCCTCTACTCGCTGTACACACATGACTGTGTGGCACAGCGGAACCACAACACAATCATCAAGTTTGCTGATGACACAGTAGTGGTGGGCCTGATCTCTGCAAACGACGAGAGGGCCTACCTGATTTCATTGCTGGCGCTGCACCGATGGCTGCCTTTCTGATCGCTCCGTCGAGACTGTGCTTTCTTTTGTTAATTTTTATAGTATTAGGAGTTTTATTTGCACCAACTGTTGGTGCATTATATGTGTATGACCGTCAGTCAATCATTGACATTGGATTAAGGAAAACTTACCGATTGGATTGCTCTCTGGATCGGATCGCTGAACAGCAGCAATGGCCCGCCGAGATCCTTTGTTATGGCCATGTCCAAGACCAGGAGAAGCCGCCGCGAAGACGTGGAAAGAGAGCCGGGGTCCGAAACAGACTGAGGTCCAAACGACACAGAACCACATTGCCCAGCATATTGTTGGCCAATGTGCAATCGATAGGAAATAAACTGGACGACATCAGAGCACGGATCCAATTCCAGAGGGACATTCGGGATTGTAACGTCCTCTGTTTCACAGAAACTTGGCTGAGTCCAGATGTCCCGAATCACGCAATAGAACCGGCAGACCACTTCTTCGTTCTCCGCAAGGACCGGACGGCAGAAGAGTCACTAAAGAAGAAAGGAGGCGGCATTGCCTTCATGATAAACAAGGAGTGGTGCGATTTAGGCAATGCAAAGGAACTGTCTAACCACTGCTCCCCAGACCTGGAGTTTATCACGATAAAATGTCGACCCTTCTTCCTCCCAAGAGAGTTAACGTCCATCATCCTCATCGGAGTGTACATTCCACCACACGCGAACACTGGGGTCGCACTTTCAAAACTTCACGACGAGGTAAACAAACAACAGATAGCTAGCGTTGACGCTGCCATTCTGGTTCTGGGCGATTTCAACAGCGCGCGTCTTAAAAAGGTGTTGCCGAATTTCTATCAGCATGTGACCTGTCCCACCAGAGGCGAGAACATATTAGACCATGTATACTCGCAATTTAAGAATGGGTACAAGTCACAGGCTCTTAGCCCATTCGGTAAGTCCGATCACGCCGCCATTTTTCTTTTGCCAAAGTATAAACAAAGTCTCAAGCGAACGCCGGTGGTCTCGCGAGAGGTTAAACGTTGGACCGTGACGTCAGGGGAGGCACTCCAAGCTGCACTTGAATGCACAGACTGGAGGGTATTCCGTGATAACACAGCCAATATTAACGAATACACTGAAACGGTGCTTGACTTTGTCTGTACTCTGGTAGAAGAAACAATCCCCTCTACCACAATTAGAATCTACCCAAATCAAAAGCCCTGGGTAGATAAATCCGTCCGTGAGGCTCTGAAAGTGCGCACATCAGCATACAACACAGGGCTGGTGACAGGCAACATGGAAGAACACAAGACGGCAAGATACAACGTCAGGAGAGCAGTAATAGAGGCAAAACGGCGTTACAGGGATAAAGTTGAACTTCAGTTTGAACAGGCTGACTCTAGAGGCATGTGGCAGGGCCTCAGAACAATGACAGATTACAAAGGCACCCCCCTCAAACTGAACAGTGACATCTCCTTAGCAAATTATCTCAATTCCTTCTATGCGAGGTTTGAGGCTGTGAATAACAACACCAGCCTACAAACCACGGCAATGGGGGGGGGGGGGGCGGGGGTCTGCTGATGGAGACTCAGTGTTCAGGGTAACAGAGCATGAGGTGAGACGGATCTTTAAAAAAGTGAATATCAGGAAGGCAGCAGGACCGGACGGCATCCCCGGCCGCGTCCTAAAAGTCTGTGCCGACCAACTGGCCCCGGTATTCACTGACATCTTCAACCTGTCCTTGGAACAGGCTGTCATCCCCACCTGTCTGAAGAAGTCCACCATCATCCCTGTACCCAAAAAATCTACGCCCGCTTGCCTCAATGACTACCGCCCTGTAGCCCTCACCTCCATAGCCATGAAGTGCTTTGAGAAGCTAGTGAAGGGCTACATCTGTTCCTCCCTCCCCATCAACCTGGACCCCCTGCAATTTGCATATCGCCCCAACAGGTCCACGGAGGACGCCATAGCCCATGTGCTGCACACAGCAGCATCACACCTGGACAAGAGGCAGGGGAACTATGTGAGAATGCTGTTCATCGACTACAGCTCAGCATTCAATACCATAGTCCCCTCCAAACTCATAGCCAAGCTCAGGGACCTGGGCTTGAACTATGACCTCTGCCAGTGGGTCCTGGACTTCCTGACGGGCAGACCCCAGGTGGTAAGAGCAGGCAACTGCACCTCCTCATCCATCACGCTCAACATAGGGGCCCCCCAGGGCTGTGTTCTGAGCCCCCTCCTCTACTCCCTGTACACACATGACTGCGTGGCACAGCGGAACAACAACACAATCATCAAATTTGCTGATGACACAGTAGTGGTGGGCCTGATCTCTGCCAACGACGAGAGGGCCTACCTGGAAGAGGTAGAGAATCTGTCACAGTGGTGTCAGGAGAACTGCCTCTCCCTGAACGTCAGCAAAACAAAAGAGATGATTGTGGACTTCAGGAGGTCGGGGGTCAAGGACTACAGCCCCCTCAGCATCGACGGGGCACCGGTTGAGAGAGTGAACAGTTTCAAGTACCTTGGAGCCCACATATCCGAGGACTTGACATGGACCACACACATTGACAGTGTTGTGAAGAAGGCACGACAACGCCTCTACTTCCTCAGGCGCCTAAGGAAGTTCCAAGTCAGTCAGAAGATCCTTAGGAACTTCTACTCATGTACAATAGAGAGCATCCTGACTGGCAAACTGACTGGTAAACAAGAATACCCTGAAGACTCTAGCAGGAGCACTCATTCAAGGGTACTACGACTATGCTTGCACCTCGTGGTACCAAAGCACCTCAAAGGCGCTAAAAACAAAATTACAAACATCTCAAAACAAACTGGTCAGACTACTGCTTGACCTTACTCCTAGAACCCACCTCACCCCTGCCCACTTTGACAACCTAGGATGGCTTAGAGTAGACGACAGAGTACAGCAACTTGCAATGGGCCTGGTCTACAAGATACACTACACGACCAAGGTACCCATGTACATGTCAAAATACTTCCCAAAGGTCAGTGAATACCACAATCACAACACCAGAGGGAGCTCCACAAATCATGTTAAACCCAGATTCGGCTCAAACAAGGGACTAAACACGTTTCGCAATTATGCCACATCAATGTGGAACGCCCTACCCAAAGCTGTAAAGGAATGTGAATCACTACCCACTTTCAAAAACACTCTCAAAAAACACCTAAGGGAGACTGCAACTCGAAACTGGCCCCTGTAAATGTCCGAACACAACCCCCTCCAATGTACAGTAAATTACCAAGTATGGTCTTGTCAATAATCCAATGTACAGTTTTGTTTGTACAGTTGTACAGTGTCCCCCACCCACCCCTCCTACCCAACCCCCCCCCCCCCCCCCACTCCTACAAAGAGTGACACGTTCAGCCGAACGCACAATTGGAGGGGGGCTTCCCACCCTCCAGAACATTTACAACAAGCGGTGCAGGGGGAAGGCTAAGAGAATTATTAAGGACTCGAGCCACCCGAACAACTGCCTCTTTGAACTGCTGCGGTCAGGCAAGCGATACCGGAGTCTTAAGCCGAGCACAGAAAGACTCAGAAGAAGCTTCTATCCCCAGGCCATCAGGCTGCTAAACGAACAATAAACACTATGCAACAACCATCAAATGCACATACAGCACACACACCCACACGCACACACTCACTTAAACCACACAAACACACTTTATATTTATTGATAAAGGATTTGCACTACAACTCGTACACCCACTGTAAATTGTACCTAAATTGCACCTCATCCCATTTCTGCCTTGCACTATATAGTATTGTATTAGTACACTGCACAGTATTGTATATTATATGGTAACTCAGTTACGTCTATTCTGCATCGAACATTGTACATATGTCTATACTGAACACTGTGACCTAATTTTTTTTTACTTCTAATTTACATGCTATACTATGTTATTTTATTTCATATTTATCTTGTCTTGCACAGTCTCTGGAGCGTAACAGTAAGAAGCATTTTGTATAAAAGTATTCTGTACTTCTGTATGACAACTATTAAAGAAACTTGAACTAGAGGATCTGGCACTGTGGTGTCAGGAGAACTGCTTCTCCCTGAACGTCAGCAAAACAAAATAGATGATTGTGGACTTTAGGAGGACGGGGGCCAGGGACTACAGCCCCCTCAGCATCGACGGGGCACCGGTCAAGAGAGTAAACTGTAGTATTGGAGTATTGTATGATATATTGTCGACCCTACATTCCCCCTCTCTCACTATTATCAAATCACATTGGGAGGATGATCTGTCTGTAGAATTTTCGGATGAACAATGGCAATCTATTCTCCGGAATGTTCACTCTTCCTCAATATGTGCCAGACATGGGCTCATACAGTTTAAGGTGCTACACTGTCTACATTTCTCAAAGGAGAAGTTGGCTAAGTTTTATCCAGGGACAGATCCTTTGTACAATAGGTGCAAGACGATGACGGGTTCTCTCGTTCATACATTCTGGACGTGTCCAAATTTATATAACTATTGGACATCTATATTTGATACTTTTTCTGCAATATTTGGAACCAAAATGTACCCTTCACCTATAATCGCAATCTTTGGAGTGGCACCAGAGGATATACCTATTCACATAAAACACTCAAAAATCATTGCTTTTTCTACCCTAATTGCTAGGCGTTTAATACTTATGATGTGGAAGCAGGAGGCCTCTCCCACACATGTCCAATGGACCAGAGATGTAATGGGGTTCCTGCACTTGGAAAAGATGAGATAAGATAAGATAAGATAAGATATTCCTTTATTGATCCCCTTGGGGAAATTCAGGCATCATAGCAGCATGGGGGGGAGGGGGGGAGGGGTACAGGTAGTAAAACAACACAGTATACAGGTAGTAAAAGACAACACAGGCAGTGTAAACAATTGATCAATATGGTCAATATAATGCACCTTAGGAGGCTCTACGGATAGATTCTATAAGACATGGCAACCTTTTTTGACGTATATGGAGAATGAAAGGTTGGGTACACTTCCATAGTTGACTCTATGAGACTATGTTGGGACCTCGGAGCAAGTTGAAGATGTGAATGTGTTTTTGTTTTTGTTTTGTTATGTTTGCATTTTACTTATTTCTGTTAGTTTAGTGTTTTCCTAATGTGAGTCTGAGTTGAATCTGGGAGGGGGGGGGGTGGGCTGGTGGGAGGGAACTGGTGGGGGGATGGGCTGGTGGGAGGGAACTGGTGGGAGGGAGTGGGGGTGGGGGGGGGGGGGAAAGAACCAAAATGGATGATTCTATATTTTGACACTGACCATATCCTGTATGTATCCATGCTGGTTGAAAATGAAAATAAAATTATCAAAAAAAAAAGAGTAAACTGTGAGAATGGGTTTAGGCAGAGCCCAATAGCTAAACACAGGAGCAGAAAGAATGGAGCGTTTTGGGGTATTTTAATATTGTTCCCCAAGCAGACAGATTTGACATCAGGAATGTGCAACAGACAGGGTTTCTTTTCTTTATTTCAGATCCCCATTAGTCACTGCCTCAGCAGCGACTATTCTTCCTGGTTAGAATGTTCTTGGGGGAATGAGGACAGGTGTACTCCAGTAGGGATCATCCCTATGTTCCCCGGGTCCTATGTTCCCCGGGTTCTATGTTCCCTGCTTTGATTGATTAATAGATTGAAAATTTTATAAATTTTTATTATTTTATTAATTATTAATGTCCGCCTTGTTTCGAACGGTTAAGCTTAGGCCCTCGTTCGAACTGGTTAAGGTTAGAGTTTGGAATCAGGGCTGGTGGTCTAAAATGTTCAATCTATCAATCAATCAAAGCGGGGAACATAGAACCCGGGGAACATAGGACCCGGGGAACATAGACATGCTCCCCTCCAGTACAGCTGTGGGCAGACGACACAGGTCTGTGTCGAGAGAGAGCAGGGGCACTCTTTGTCCAGACAGGAAGGTTCACTGGAGCGGAGGTCCTGGGCACAAGAGAAACAAGATTAGAGCAGGGAATAATCACAAGAGAAGGTCTAACAGGTCTTCAGGCTGAGTCGTTGTACCTAGGTCATTTAGAATAACACCACAACGAGGTCTGGTCAGAATCTGCCGGTAGATGTAGTGTCTTGCTGATCAGGGGATGAGATACAGCTGTTGAGTGAGGTGCCTGACAGCGTGTGAATCAGGAGATGAGGTGCAGCCGAGTTGAGTGAGGAGCTTGACAGGGGATGAAGGAGTGCTGCCCATATATGGATGTGAGGCTTCCGTAGTGAATGTGGGGGAGGATGAGGAGGAGTGAAGAAGGTGTGTGGTGAATGTGGAGGGAGGATGAGGAGGAGTGAAGAAGGCTCTTGCCGTGATTATGACAGAACAACTTTAAGTACCAGAGTCCACATATCCGAGGACTTGACATGGACCACACACATTGACAGTGTAGTGAAAAAGGCACAGCAACGCCTCTACTTCCTTAGGCGCCTAAGGAAGTTCAAAGTGAGCCCGAAGATCCTTAAGAACTTCTACTCATGCACAATAGAGAGCATCCTGACTGGTAACATCACCTCCTGGTTTGGGAATAGCACCGCACAAGACCGTAGCAGACTACAGAGAGTGGCCTGTTCAGCCGAACACACAATTGGAGGTGGGCTTCCCACTCTCCAGGACATTTACAACAAGCGTTGCAGGGGAAAGGCTAAGAGAATAATCAAAGACTCTAGTCACCCAAACAACTGCCTCTTTGAACTGCTGCGCTCAGGCAAGCGATACCGGAGTCTCATGGCCAGTACAGAGAGACTCAGAAGGAGCTTCTATCCCCAGTCCATCAGGATGCTCAACGACAATAACACTATGTAACAAACCATCAACTACACTCACAGCACACACATCCACACGCACACACTCACTTTAAATAAACACTCACCGTAGCACCCACTTTACTCACTTTAGACACTTTAACACACTTTATATTTATTGGTAAAGAGATTTGCACTACAATTCATACCTCATTGCACCTTACCTAAGTTGTACCTCATCCCATTTCTGCAGTGTACTGTATACTGTATTGTACTGTAATTCACTGTTACTGTCTTTTACTCTGTATTGTATATTGTACATAATATAGTGACTGAACACTTTTTGCTTATGTACTTTTGACTTTCTATTTTATACTTTTTATCTATTTTTATCTAGCACACTCCCAGGAGCTCATAACAGAAAAAAGCATTTCATAGAAAAGTATTCTGTATTTTATTATGACAACTAATAAAGAAACTTGAAACTTGAACTTGAAACTACTTTATACATGACAAATAGATAACACTGGTATTGCAATGGGCCTGGTCTACAAGATACACTATACGACCGGGGTGCCCATGTACATGTCAAAATACTTCCCAAAGGTCAGTGAATACCACAACCACTACACCAGAGGAAGCTCAACAAATCATGTTAAACCCAGATTCGGCTCAAACAAGGGACTAAACACGTTTCGCAATTATGCCACAACAATGTGGAACGCCCTACCCAAAGCTGTAAAGGAATGTGAATCCCTGCCCACATTCAAAACCGCTCTTAAAGAGCACCTACGGGAGGCTGCAATTCGAAACTGGCCACCGTAAATGCCCAAAACCCCCACCACCTCCTAATAGACAGTCTCCTCCCCACCGCATGTATATATTCCCTCCCCGCCATATGTATATTTCTCTCCCACCCACCCCCCCCCCTAATGTACAGTCCCCTCCCCATCATATGTATATACTCTGTCAGGATCTAGGGGTAACAGTACTGTATATTGGAATACCGTTTATGTCACAAATGTATCAGTACTAAATACCTATATGTCCCTATGCCATAAATGTCATGTATGTTGTGTATGTCATAAATGTCTATATGAATTGAAAATGGGGGACCCTGATGGAAACAAGACAAACGTCTTTCTCAGGTCTGCATCCCCTTAACAATTGTATGTATTGAGCCGTACTGTATTGTACCCATTCTGCAATCTGTTAAATAAAGTTTTCATTCATTCATTCATTCATTGATAAGAATCTAGGTTCAATCGTCTTCTAAAGGTTAAAATAACGTTGTTTACTGTTTATAGTGTATGCTGCCATGTTGAAATGACGTCAGATAATTGCAGCTCATAAAAGTCGGAGTTGAGAGACCAACCCAGAGTTTCCTACTTGGAATTCCCACTTCGAGGGCCGTTCTGTTGCATTTTTCCTTGTAGGTCAGATTTTCCCTAGCTCCCTGTTCCCACTTCAATCAAGCTTAAAAGGAGGGAAAGAAAGTAAATTGATGCTTTTGTGAATTATGTAGAATTTTTGTATCCCGATTTCATACAGATATACAGTATACAGATGGGTCAATGGATTCAGAAACTGGTAAGACCTTTGTAGTTCCTTTGTAGTTCCTCAGAACAATGGTATGTAAACACAAGAGGTGATAGCGATAAAACCAGATAAGGTAAAGTAGGCTACATGATCTGATTCAAGGTCAGTCCTTAAAAGTATGATGTCTTTCAAGACATTCAGAGAGTTGGGAAGACTTGTTTACATTTCTTCAACTGCACAATAGCAGGCTATAGTTTGGGAAAGTATTTAAAGGGGAAGTTAACCCAACATTCGAAAACACATTTTCCCCCTTAACAGCAGTGCTGTCTATCCATCCAGATCCACATTTTCTTGTGATTTGCCTAGTTTTGGAGATATCTGCTGTAGAGATATGTGCCTCCATAGAGATATCTGCCTTCAACCCATTACAATGGAGCTGAATGGCACTTGGCTTGTGGTGGCCAAAGCACTATAATACATTTTAAAAACTCAAAAGCAATGTCTATTTCCAGAAATTATGATCCGGTTACTCAAGATCAGTACGAAAATTGGGGAAAAAAAGCGAAATCAGTACTAATAGGCACAATCTATTGACCGCCAGAACACAGTGGCTTCTATGACACACTTGATGGGTGTTTAGCTGGGGTGGAGGGCGTAGAAAAAATCCTTATTGGGGACTGGAACACGGACATGCTACGTAAAGCAGCACCCGTCTTCAAGGCCTTCAGTAGGTTTTGTGATCTGCACGGCCTCAGCCAGCTAATCACCCAACCCACAAGGGTATGCGAATCCACTCAGACTACCATTGACCTCATCCTGACATCTGACAAGTCCAAGATCTCCAATAAAGGGGTTATAGCATGCGGGTTAAGTGATCAGTATATGATATTCTGTACCCGCAAAAAGCTAAAGCAAAAGGCTGGCTGTCACAAAACAGTCACATAGAGACCTCAAAACCTACTCTAGCGAGGCCTTTAACCTTGAACTGGAGAGCCTGGACTGGTCAGATGAGCTCAATGGTACACTGGTTGAAGAAACCTGGCTTGGCTTCAAAACCAAATTCTCAACAATACTAAACAACATGGCCCCCCTAAGAACCACCAGGGTAAAAAAATCGCGCTGAGCCATGAATGCACACTGAAATACTGACCGCTATGAAAGCCAGAGACAAAAAATGCTCTGAGTTTCGTAAAAGTCAGTCAAAGCTTACCAAAAGCACAAGCAGTGAACTCCAAGCCCACGTGACTGAACTCAAACTAGAAAGAAACAGACTAAGAAATGATGTAAACTCCATGATAAAAACTGCAAAAAAAAATGTCATCAATGACAAAACTGAGGAAAACAAAAATAAACCATGTGAACTTTGGAAATTACTCAATAATCAACTAGGCTGCAGTAAAAAACTTAAAACCAGGTTCTCAAACATAAACATAAAGACAACACGCTCATCACAGACAAACTGGATGTAGCCAATTACTTAAACACTTTCTTCACAAACATAGCCACAACACTGGTAAACAAACTACCCTCCCACTCAGGGCAGTATGGGGTAGAACACATAGTAGCATACTACAAGAACCTAGGCGTCCACAAAGACGACTTCAAACTGGAAATGGTAACTACAGATGAGGTACTCAAAAAACTGAGCGTCCTCCAGCCGAACAAGGCCACTGGCCATGACAACATCCCCTCCAAATTCCTCAGAGACTCAGCAGCCGCCATCACCCCAGTCATCACACACATAATAAACCTCTCCATAAAACAGGGACACGTCCCCAAGGACTTCAAAATTGCGAGAGTAACACCCCTGCACAAAAAGGGCAGCAAATTAGACCCAGGCAACTACCGCCCTGTTTCTATCCTTACATCCATCTCGAAAGTCATGGAAAAAATAGTATACGAACAGGTCGAAAAGTACCTTGCGGAAAAAAATCTAATCTACGAATTCCAATCTGGCTTCAGAACATCCCACTCCACTGACACATGCCTTCTCTATTTGAACGACCACATCAAGCAAGAGGTGGACGCGGGCAAATACTGCGGCATGGTCATGCTGGACCTACAAAAGGCCTTCGACATTGTCAATCACACCATTCTGATTGACAAGCTAAAAGCAATTGGTTTTGATAGTTTATCAGTGAGCTGGATACAATCCTACCTGGAGGGGAGAGAACAGATGGTGGAGGTAAACGGTACCCTATCCCCCCCCCCCCCCCCCCCCCCCCCTCACAGTGAACTGTGGTGTTCCACAAGGAAGCATACTAGGACTGCTACTGTTCCTAATTTATGCAAATGACATGTCGTCAGCTTGTGACTGCAACTTGTTCCTGTTTGCGGACGACTCAGCCCTGCTGGTCTCTGACAAGAACAAGTTACAGGTTGAAAAAACCCTCGAACTAGGCAAAATCTGCATATGGCTCGCCGACAACAAACTATCATTACACATGGGCAAAACAGAGTCCATTCTCTTCGGTTCAAATAACAAACTCAGCAAGACCGACGGCTTCTCAGTTACAGTGGGTGACAATATTGTCACAAGGAAAGATGAAATTACCTACCTGGGTTCCATCCTAGAGGCTAATCTTTCCTGTGACAAAATGGCATCCAATGTAATAAAAAAAGTCAACCAACGAACTCGATTCTTGTACCGGATCTCCTCTCTGGTAAACAAGAATACCCTGAAGACTCTGGCAGGAGCACTCATTCAAGGGTACTACGACTATGCTTGCACCTCATGGTACCAAAGCACCTCAAAGGCACTAAAAACCAAATTACAAACATCTCAAAACAAACTAGTCAGACTACTGCTTGACCTGACTCCTAGAACCCACCTCACCCCTGCCCACTTTGCCAACCTAGGATGGCTTAGAGTAGACGACAGAGTACAGCAACTTGCAATGGGCCTGGTCTACAAGATACACTACACGACCAAGGTACCCATGTACATGTCAAAATACTTCCCAAATGTCAGTGAATACCACGATCACAACACCAGAGGGAGCTCCACAAATCATGTTAAACCCAGATTCGGCTCAAACAAGGGACTAAACACGTTTCGCAATTATGCCACATCAATGTGGAACGCCCTACCCAAAGCTGAGGCCTATACATTGCCACTTCAATATGTACACCTATTTTGAACATCACTAAACTTTGCTACTGGATTATGTATGCTTCCTCTGTGGGTGACTGCTATAGTAGCCGATGTATTTCTACACATGGCCAGGAGATGTCGCTCACAGACCAAAAAAGTTCTCAACTAATGTAGGACCCCCCCTCTTTCCCCCACTCCTATGCTCTGTCATATTTAATTCACACACACACGCACGCACACACGCACGCGCGCACACACACACACACACACACACACACACACACACACACACACACACACACACGTTATGGCTTGTTCATGATTCCATGGCTAAGTCAGCATCCTATTTCAACCTTGTTGCATCCTCATAGTGTCTTACACATAACATTTTAATTAATAGAATGACCATTCCTATTAAAATCTAGTTCTTTACTGGTCAATTGGCTAGTAGACCTTAAAGGTAGAATCTGTAACGCCGTCAAACAGCGAACTCTAGGCAAAAGAGCCCCGCTTTGGTATTGCACTTTGTTCACATTATATGTTTTGGTCTGATGTACGGGTTAGAGTCGAGAGGGTACAGGGGAGGGGTTGCTATTGCTGGCCACACCTCAGGCTCTGCTGAGAGAGATCTGGAGAAATTCACAGTATAATAAGCTATACAGTAAGTTATTATCCTGGGGATTTCTCCAGACCTCTCTTGGCAGAGTCTGAAGTGTGGCCAGCAATAGCAACCAGTCTCATATCCCTGTTGCTGGCCACACCCCAGGCTCTGCCACGAGGTCTGGAGAGTTCAGTATAATAAGTTACTATATAGCTATATATATTATATTAGATCTCTCTTGGCAGAGCCTGAGGTGTGGCCAGCAATAGCAACCCCTTCCCTATCCCCGCTCAACTCCAACCCACACATTAGACAGAAAGAAAAAAAATGTAAACCAACTGAAGTAGCAAGAGGTTGCTGTTTGACAACATTACAGATTCTACCTTTAAAAGTGATGTTTCACTTTAGTGGACCATATCATGTTGCAGCTGTCTTATTTTTACTAACTGAATCTAAGCACTGCTGTCAACACCACCATTCTTATCAGGCGTTATGGCTCCTCATTCACTTCCATATCATTTTCAAATTATAATAAAGTATAAACAAACTAGTGCTGTGATTTTTTTTAAATTTTTTTTAATTGATCTTTTCCCCCCTCCATTTTCCTCCGATTTTTCTCCCATCCCAATGTTAGTCGTTATGCCAATTCCCAATCATTCAATCTTTATTTATACTCGATAATACACTGAGTAATTAAACTCATTTACAGTGCCGTCGAGATGTTACATACACAAGTGTCACAGTGTGTTCATAAATATAAAGACATCAGACAATCAGAATAATTGAGAGCACATTTTAAAATACATTAAAAAAAAAAAATAAAACATCCTTTAAAAAGAATAAAATAGCTCAAAATTAAAACAGAGGTAATAATTTAAAAACAATTACATATTGTGGTGACCTGATTGGTCATTAAGGTTCTAAACCGACCCATAGACACTAGAGTGTCTAGTTTCAGTGTTTCCTGCAGGGTATTCCATGATGTAGGGGCAAAAAAGCCAAAAGCAGATCTACCAAGTTCAGTACAAACTCTAGGCACTCTAAGTGTAAGCCAAAAACTGGATTGTGTACGACAGGGTCCAGTGGTCCATTCCAATAAAGAACTAATATAATTTGGACAATCTCTAATTATGGCTTTATAGATAAAAAGATTGCAATGCAACTTACGTCTCTCTGCCAGAGAGGCCCACCCGACCTTATTATATAGGATACAATGGTGAGTACCATAACTATCACCGGTGATAAATCTAATGGCTGAATGATAAACAGAGTCTAAGGGCTTAAGAGTGGAAGCCGCTGCATGTCTATAAATCACATCTCCGTAATCCAAAACAGATAGGAATACTGCTTCAACAACTCTCTTTCTACTAATCATAGGGAAGTTGGCTCTATTTCTATACAAAAAGCCAATCTTTTTCCGTAATTTACTGGCGAGAACGCCCACATGATATTTAAATGTAAGTCCTTCATCAATCCAAATACCAAGGTATTTGTATTCTGAAACTCTCTCGATATAAGAACTGTTCAGAGTCGATATATGCAAGTCACTATAAACAATATTTTTGGCTTTGGAAAACAACATGAATTTAGTTTTACTGGCATTAAGCACCAATTTTAGACTAATAAGTGCATCTTGCAGGGCGTCAAAGGAGAGTTGTAAATATTTAGTGGCCAGTTGCACAGAATCAGCAGTACAATAGAGAACTGTGTCATCCGCGTAAAGGTGGCTTTGACAGCTGCTCAGAGATGAGACAATATTATTAATATAAATGGTAAATAAGACCGGGCCGAGGATTGATCCCTGTGGAACACCTTTTGTGATGGGTAGAAGTTCTGATTGGGCATTTCCCATTTTCACACACTGAAATCTTTCTGTTAAATAGTTTTGAAACCAACTGCAAGCACCTGTATCAAAGCCAACACTCTGCAATCTTTGTAAGAGGAGAAGGTGGTCAACAGTATCAAACGCAGCGACCCTTCCTGGTCGCTGCGCACTTACCCCCCACAGTCAGATCATCTGGGAGAGTGGAGGCTATCACGTGCTTCCTCCGACACACGTCCAGCCAATCAACTGCTTCTTTTCACCTGGCAGCGCGGATATTCTCCGAGAGGGCGTAGCGTGTGGAAGGATCACACTATCCCACTCAGGTCCCATCCGCGCTTAGCAGGCGCCCCGACCGAACTGTAGGAGTCGCTGTTTACAATGACCCGGACCCACCCCGCCAGCTTCTCCCACCCTCTAATACTGCCAATTGTATTAGTGTGAACGGCCAGCCAAGCTGGTGACAACTCCGGAGCTGTGAGCTGGATTCAAACAGGCGAATCCAGCTCACAGCTCCGGGGTTGGTGACGAACGCAATCTCCGCTACGCCACCTAACCGCCCTGCTGTGAACATTTCTAATAAAACTGACATTTCTGAGCATTTGACATGTTTTTATAGTTTTATCACCAAACCAAAAATAAAAACAGATCCAGAAAATGTGTCGTTAGTTCAGTGTGTATTTCTGTGTCTCATGGAATGTCTCGGGAATGGTTACTAGGGGTGGGAATCACCAGTTTCATCATGATACGATATGATATCGATTCTTTGGACAACGATACGATATTTGCCAATATCACAAAGTCTCTCACGATACAATACGATACGATTAGATTCAGGTGCCTGCGATCGATATGAGATGATATCATATGCCCATTTAACACAATCAGTAACATTTAGATCAACAAAAAAAAGGTAATGAAAATATCATTTGACATTTGTATTTTTGAGCTCTTCCAGACATTTAAAGGAAAATCAATCTATTGTTTTTAATACAAATAGACCTCCTGTTCACTGTAAAGTGCCACGTTTTGATATATTGAGCTTTAAACTTTAAGCTACATTTTTTGGAACTCAAAACTCACAACCTCCCTCTCCCAAACCGTTCCTACAACAATTTGTTGATGTTGCATGATCATGTATAGGCCTACATTTATTATGTATTATATTGTTTATGTTTAAATAACATTTAAACATCAAACTCCTCTGACCTCATCTGGTCTTTCCAAAGACTCGCGCACACACACACACACAGAAAGTGAGAATGCTATGCTGTAACATCTACACACACGGAGCTACTGCTGTTGTTCTTGGGCGGATATGAGACTCGCCACAGGATTTTCAAAATAAGAGTATCGATATGAATCGATCTTATTACATCGCATCGATCCGATTCGATTGTTGATAATTACATCGATGTATCGATCTGGATCGATGTATCGTCCCACCCCTAATGGTTACCCATGGTCCCACGCTGCCTCGGAAGAAAGATTCCAAACATTCTGTGATCCTACACCTCAGAGAAATACCGGTCCTTTTACTCATAATCTGAAAATGGAAACATTAGCTCATAAAAACAAATAACTTTGACACAGAAAAATAATATAATAATATTCGCTGTAGTTTGTTTATACCGTGGAACCAAACTCATCAATTATGTCACGATCAATATAGGTTTAATAGTGAAAACACATGATGGTACATGTAGGTTAAAAGAGCTGGCTGAGAGGAGAGCCCTCGTCATGGCCTCTGGGAGCACACTGAGGAAGAGAAAGGGACACTGAGCTCAAGAATAGAGAGGGTGGGGGCCCTTTGCTCTCACCAAGGTGTGAGATTTATGCTTATTGTTTGGGGCAACCAAAAAAGGGATTCCTCAACCTCAACAATCCAAACTATGATATTTAGACTATAGGTCCCAAAAATTAATGGAAGTGAATGAGCCTGACACCCGGGAAGGAATGCCGGGGTTGACGGCAGATGTCGGGTACAGCGGTGGTCACGCACTCAGATGGCAGCAAACTATATTTAATAATAATAATAATAATAATAATAATAATAATAATAATAATAATAATAATAATAATAATAATAATAATAATAATAATAATAATAATAACTTGGTTTTATATAGCCTCTTTCATAAAACCCAAGGTCGCTTTACATATGGGGAAAAACAACAATAACAAACATGGTGGACAGACACAACATTCAATGTAGGAAGTCAGGGGTCAAAGGCCAGGTTGAATAGGTGAGTTTTGAGATTTTTTTTAGAGGGTGGGAGCTGCCACGCTGAAAGCTCTGTCCCCAAAGGTCCGCAGTCTGGTTCGGGGAATGGAGAGCTGACCAGTGTCCGAGGATCGCAGGGACCGTGACTGAGTGTGGGGGTGGAGGAGGTCAGTGAGGTACTGAGGTGCCAGAGCATGGAGGGACTTGTAAGTGAGCAGGAGGGTTTTGTAGGTGATGCAGGATTTGATGGGGAGCCAGTGGAGGTGGATGAGGGTGAGGGTGATGTGCTGCCAGGGTTTGGTGCGGGTGAGAACCCTGGCAGCCGAGTTTTGAACATACTGGAGCCTGTATAGGGTTTTGCTTGGAACCCCGGACAGGACCCTGTTGCAGTAGTCCAGGCGGGAGGTGACGAAGGTATGGATGAGGGTCTCAGCTGTGGAGTCGGAAAGTGATGGTCGGAGTCTGGAGATGTTTCTGAGGTGATAGAAGGCGGATTTGGTGACAAAACTGAGATGGGCTTGTAGGAAAGGAGTCCAGGATGACGCCCAGGTTGCGGACCTTTGGGGAAGGGCAGATGGAGCAGCCGTCTATGTCCAGGGTGAGATCTCCAACCTTCCGGAGCAGGGCCTTGGGTGCCACAAACATGAGCTCAGTTGTATTGTTGTTCAGTTTATAAACATTATAACATCCCTCTCTTTATGGAAATGGCATCAACATTCCTCCACAGATTTGATTTGATGTAATAGTACGCAACATATGGTGACAAAGCCTTGTGAGTCCCCAAGGTTCTCCCTTTGAAGCCAATATATTATGTACAGTATCTACCCCTCCACCCCCCCAGCCCCCCCGCCCCTTGCTGGGACAGCTCATTCATCTCTGTCACCGCCCCCAAACAATAGTGTCTAACTACAAACCCTCAAGACCCCTACAATCTGCATCTTTTGGCCGCCTCAGACAAACTCCTATCCGAGCTCTAGTGGTGTCATCAAAGAGAAGCAGGCTATTCTCGGTCCTCGCAATGGTGGAACAAACAGATATTCTTCAATCAATATCTGAAATTAAGCACTATTATGCACTCAAGACTGTAGCACTCAAGTTCGACACTGTTTGACCAACAATGTCACTGACCCTTAGCTGCCAGAGTTGTACCCTTCCTGCTGACTTGTTGTACAGAACTTGTACTGTAAGTTGCTTTGGATAAAAGCGTCAGCTAAAAGACTACAGTAAATGTAAATGTAGTGCCGCCTTACTATTCTCAGTCAAATCTGTACAGCCCGAACCAGAAGCACCTTGCGTGTTTATGGAATTGCGAGATAACGTTAATTTGGAATGATTAAACTTATTTATCGTGACTACCTGTGCACTGTTAAGAATAAATGTTGACCTGAGCTGCTATCAACCGACGGGAGTCAAATCACTTACTGCGCTGCTATCAACCGACAGGAGTCAAATCACTTACTGAGCTGCTATCAACCGACGGGAGTCAAATCACTTACTGAGCTGCTATCAACCGACGGGAGTCAAATCACTTACTGAGCTTCAAAGTCTAAATTTGAAAAGGTTTGAAGGCACTTTTCTCTTTACACATTTCTGCGTGTGTGTGTTGCACTATATATAACAGCACATTCAGTTCGTTTGGGCTTATTCAACATATGGTGCTGTATATACCGTATATATATATTTATTCTTACCGTATATATTGTGGCAGATATCACCCCCCGTCTCATGGATATGTGAAGGACGGGCGATACTACTGCCACGGGAGGAGTGGAAGCAATTAGGCAGCTGATTAGTACTGATAGAACACACCTGTGCACCATTAGATCACCCACATCCCACACGCACACACACCAAACACACACACACACACTATAATACACTAGGTCAGATAGAGTTGAGTGGAGAGGAGGTGAGGTAGGAGTGTTGTATTGAGAGAGATTGGTTGTGTACGGAGTTTTGCGAGGTGAGAGGAGAGGTGAAGGCGAGAAGGTGTTCATTGTGTACTCAGGGAACAAACGTAACTTTTTGACTTACCAGCCATTTGGCTGGTAGATTTTTAAAAGTACCAGCCGGGCAGATTTTTTACTAGCCAAAAATTATAAATAGCTTTTTAGTATATCGCCATGTGTTATTATTACATATAATACTCTCATATGCTATTTTCAATTAATATCATAAACAACATAAGGAATATTAGCATAATTTTGAGTGGACTGAAGGAATGAGTCAGTGTTAATAGTTTTAAATGCAAATAATTTATTGAAACATAGAAGTGGGGTCGGGACACACACACACACTGTGTTTCAACTCACCACCCCCGCATCATATTGTAGTCTGTCTTCAAACTTCCACTCCTCTCAAAATAATTTATATTTGAATATCAACATTATCTGTCCATCCTCAGTAATCCTCAGTTTACTATAATATACTCCTGTCCTGAGTCCTGACTAGTGACTCCGTCGTCTTTCCAAACGCACGCACACACACACACACAGGGAAGGGGAGAGTGCCCCCCCCCCCCATTTCCCTTTCCTCAGTGCTGTTTACTGTGGCTCTGCCTCGTCTGATCATCAGGATTAGCTTGTTAGCTGACGTTAACGTTGTAGTGATTGGTACATAAACGTTAATTTCGGGCGATGTGGGCATAAAGGAATGGCGACGGTGCAAAGCATGTAGCTGCATTGGACTCGTTGTGAGAAGAAAAAAAACATCACAGACTTATTTCGCGCCTGTAGGCGCACTGCTGTGTTAACGCTGCTCTGTTTACAACGCTGCTCTGTTTTCAAGAAACAACACGGACTGGGCGGATATCATATGACTCGCGGAGTTGCTAGAGGGTTTTCAAAATAAGAGTATCATATTAACCTGAACGTTGCTAGCTGCCGGAGCCCAGATATTATGACTGGATCTGCGCTTGGGGCGGCAATGAGACCCGCACAGGATTTTCAAAATAAGAGTATCGATATGAATTACACGCCAGCTGGCGGGCAGACTATTATTTTTAGACGCCAGACGGTAAATCTACACGCATTTGGTGATGGGCGCCCAGTTATTTTGTTCCCTGTGTGTACTGGACCCTAGACTGGCTGAGAAACCCCGTTATGTACTGACCATGGACCGGACGACTACTCTGAGTATTGAACAATCCTTTTTCTGTACGAGAGCCTGTTTTGTGTTTTGGACATCGGACTGTATTACGACCATTCTCTTTGCCCATCGGACTATATTCTGCCTTGATTCAATAAATATTCTTATTGAACACCACCAGGCTCGTCACAATATATATATATATATATATATATATATATATATATATATATATATATATATATATATATATATATATATATATATATATATATATATATATATATATATATATATATATATGATGATGGCGCCGCCCCGACCGGCTGCCTCTCTGTTCGCTCCGTCGAGACTGTGTTTACTTTTGTTAATATTTATAGTTTTTAGAGTTTTGTGCGTACCAACTGTTGGTGCATTTAATGTATATGACCGTCAGTCACTCATAGACATTGGATTACGGGAAACTTACCAACTGGATTACTCGCTGGATCAGCTTTCCGAACCACACCAATGGCCTGAAGAAATCCTCCGGAGATTAGGACCAGACCCTTTGTTCCCAGAGCCCAGGAAAAGACGACGAGGAAAGAGGGCTGGGATCCGAAACAGGCTGAGATCCAGACGCCACCGTACACCACTTCCCAGTATATTGCTAGCCAATGTACAATCAATAGACAATAAACTGGATGACATCCGAGCAAGGATTCAATATCAAAGAGACGTTAGGGACTGCAATGTCCTTTGCTTCACCGAAACATGGCTCACACCGGAGGTTCCAGATCACGCAATTCAACCAGCGGATCACTTCTTTATCCATCGAAAGGATCGGACATCATCAGAGTCCGGTAAACAACGTGGAGGAGGTATTGCCTTCATGTTTAACAAAAATTGGAGTGATCCAACGAACGTGAAGGAATTATCCAACCACTGCTCCCCAGAACTGGAATATATAACCATCAAGTGTCGTCCTTTCTTCCTCCCGAGGGAGTTAACGGCGATCGTCCTGGTCGGAGTGTATATTCCACCGCAAGCCAGCAACAAGGTTGCGCTCTCCAGACTACACGACGAGGTAAATAGAATACAAGTGGCTAACGTTAACGCCGCCATTTTAGTACTGGGAGATTTCAATAGCGCCAATCTGAGAAAGGTATTGCCCGACTTCTATCAGCATGTGACTTGCAACACCAGAGGCGGTAACATCCTAGATCACTGTTACACGCAATTTAAAGGTGGCTACAAGGCTCATTCTGATAGTGGCTTTGGCAAGTCAGATCACGCATCCATTTTCCTTTCACCAAAGTACAGACAGAGAATTAAAAGTACTCCCGTAGTCTCGCGAGAGGTGCAGAAATGGGATCTGACGTCAGAAGAGACGATCCGGTCAGTGTTTCACCACACAGACTGGATTGTGTTCCGCGACACAGATAACATTAATGCCTACACGGAGACAGTGCTGGACTATGTCTGTACTAGGGTGAAAGAAACAATCCCCACTACCAAAATGAAAGTTTACCCAAATCAAAAACCCTGGGTAGACAAATCCGTCCGTGAAGCTCTGAGAGAGCGCACCAAAGCATACAATTACGGCCTAGTGGCAGGCAACATGAATGACCACAAGGTGGCGCGACACAACGTAAGGAGGACAGTGTCAGAGGCCAAACGGCGCTACAGGGATAAAATTGAACTCCAGTTTGAACAAGCTGACTCTAGAGCTATGTGGCAGGGGCTCAAAACGATGACAGACTACAAAGGCGCCTCCCTCAAACTGAACAGTGACATCTCCTTAGCAAACGACCTCAATACCTTCTATGCGAGGTTTGATGCTGGTAATAACAACACCAGCTCACAAGCCTCGGCAATGGGGGGGGGGGGGTCGGCTGCTGATGGAGGCGCAGTGTTCAGGGTAACAGAGCATGAGGTGAGGCGGACCTTTAAAAAAGTGAATATCAGGAAGGCAGCAGGTCCGGACGGCATCCCCGGCCGCGTCCTAAAAGTCTGTGCCGACCAACTGGCCCCAGTATTCACTGACATATTTAACCTGTCCTTAGAACAGGCTGTCATCCCCACCTGCCTGAAGAAGTCCACTATTATCCCTGTACCCAAAAAATCCAAGCCTGCTTGCCTCAGCGACTACCGCCCTGTAGCTCTCACCTCCATAGCCATGAAGTGCTTTGAGAAGCTAGTAAAGGGCTACATCTGCTCCTCCCTCCCCATCAACATGGACCCCCTGCAATTTGCATACCGCCCCAACAGGTCCACGGAGGACGCCATATCCCATGTGCTGCACACAGCAGCATCACACCTGGACAAGAGGCAGGGGAACTATGTGAGAATGCTATTCATCGACTACAGCTCGGCATTCAATACCATAGTCCCCTCCATACTCATAGCCAAGCTCAGGGACCTGGGCTTGGGCTATGACCTCTGCCAGTGGGTCTTGGACTTCCTGACTGGCAGACCCCAGGTGGTGAGAGCAGGCAACTGCACCTCCTCATCCATCACCCTCAACATAGGGGCCCCCCAGGGCTGTGTTCTGAGTCCCCTCCTCTACTCCCTGTACACACACGACTGTGTGGCTCAGCGGAGTAGCAATACAATCGTCAAATTTGCTGACGACACAGTGGTGGTGGGCCTGATCTCTGCCAACGACGAGAGGGCCTACCTGGAAGAGGTCAAGGTCCTGGCGGGATGGTGCCAGGAAAACAGCCTCTCCCTGAACGTCAGCAAAACAAAGGAGATGATTGTGGACTTCAGGAGGTCGGGGGTCAAGGACTACAGCCCCCTCAGCATCGACGGGGCACCGGTTGAGAGAGTCAACAGCTTCAAGTACCTCGGAGCCTACATATCCGAGGACTTGACATGGACCACACACATTAACAGTGTGGTGAAGAAGGCACGACAACGCCTCTACTTCCTCAGGCGCCTAAGGAAGTTCCAAGTCAGCCAGAAGATCCTTAAGAACTTCTACTCATGTACAATAGAGAGCATCTTGACCGGCAACATCACCTCCTGGTTTGGGAATAGCACTGCAAAAGACCAAAGCAGACTACAAAGAGTGACACGTTCAGCCGAACGCACAATTGGAGGGGGGCTCCCCACCCTCCAGAACATTTACTACAAGCGTTGCAAGGGCAAGGCTAAGAGAATCATTAAAGACTCCAGTCACCCGAACAACTGCCTCTTCGAACTGCTGCAGTCAGGCAAGCGATACAGGAGTCTCAAGGCGAGCACAGAAAGACTCAGAAGTAGCTTCTATCCCCAGGCCATCAGGCTGCTAAACGAACAATGAATGAACACTACACAACAACAACCACCAAACGCACATAGCACACACATCCACACGCACACACCCACTTTAAACAAACACACTGTAGCACCCACTCCACACACTTTATAGCACACACCCACTTTAAACAAACACACTGTAGCACCCACTCCCCACACTTTATATTTATGGATGAAGGATTGCACTACAACTCGTACACCTTACTGTAAATTGTACCTAAAATTGTACCTCATCCCATTTCTGCTTTGCACTAGATAGTACTGTACATTAGTACACTGCATAGTATTGTGTATTGTATATTATATGGTAACTCAGAACATTGTACATATGTCTATACCGAACACTGTGACCTCATTTTCTTCTTCTAAATTCATGCTATATTATGTTATTATGTTATTTGATACTATCTTGTCTAGCACAGTCTCTGGAGCGTAACAGTAAGAAGCATTTTGTATGAAAGTATTCTGTACTTCTGTATGACAACTATTAAAGAACTTGAACTTGAACTTGAACTTGATATCCACATCTATAAACAACATAATACTTTTACATATCTGTAGATACTATATCTATCTGTACATATCCCTTACCTATTCTTACTAGATACGCTGCTGGCCACTATGACTACTACCTATTGTCTTCATACCTGTATCACTGTATATATATATAAATTATATATATATACAGTATATAATATATATTTTATACCCAGTTTAATCAACTGTACATTGGGGGCGACAGTGGCTCGGAGATTCCCAGTTCTATTCCCGCTCCTCCCGGGCAGCGTGTCGAAGTGTCCTTGAGCAAGACACTTAATCCCTAACTGCTCCCGATGAGCAGGTTGGCACCTTGCATGGTTGCCTCTTCCGTCGGTGTGTGAATGTGTGAGTGAATGCGTAAAATGTGAAGAACAAATTGTAAAGCGCTTTGGATAACAGCGCTATATAAATGCAGTCCATTTACATTGTATATCACTATTGCACTTTACTGTTACATTTGCACTCTGGTTGGATGCCAAATTTATTTTTGTTCTACTGTACTTGTGCTGTATAATGACAATACATTTGAATATAATCTAATCTTAATTCCCAGGAGAATTTGTGGTTTTGGTGTTCAGCAGTTCCTTTATATTCGACAGTAAATGTTTAAAATGACCTACTTATTCATCACGCAACATCCAAGCAAGAATAGTTCTCACTACAACCTGCGGTAAAAGCAAAGCTGAGCCCACAACGGCGACGGATGTGAAACCAAAACCAATCACTCCAACCACCAGGGATAGAAAGATATTAGCTGAACAATGGAGAGTACAGTGACAATAGACATGAGAGGAAAGTGATGTAACATCATAAGGTAGATTTCAAACCCATGGAACCACATGATGCGGACGCATTCCCAGGAATATGTAGGTCTATTTGTCTACTCAACCGCAGCAATACATCGACAACACCTCATTATGCACCTTTCCAGACAAATATTTCCGTTATTCTGGTGTGAAGTCATGTCAGTTACTTATTTCTGAAAGGCTCTAATCTCAATTATCTGAATAACAAAGTTAGACAAAAAATATTGAAAGATGTATTTAGATGTTAGGTGTTTTGAACTCTGATTTAACAGTTTTGTTGTTGTTTCATAATTATAATGCTGCATAAATTACCTTTACTTGGTACACCTCTAATTATTATTATCCTATGTTTGTACAGTAGCTACTTTAAAAAAAAAATTTAACATATTGTGGTATTTCGATCATCTCAATTCTAACGTAGTAGGGTGAAGAACCTGGGATGATGTAGCTTATGTCAGGAGAATACCAGCATTTTTGACATGTGAGTCCAGTTGCCTTGATACAAAATTGATGCCTCCATTTTTACTTGCGACCAGCAGCTATATTATATAGGTCACTGTCGGTTGGTCGGTCAAAAAAAAATTCCTAGGAGGCTGAAATTGGACATGGAGGTCAAATGTGTGTATGTGTTCATGCCACTTATAAAAGGGGGCGTGGTAATGGGAGTGGCCTATTGCAAAATGCTTGCAGCTATTGAAAGTTTGCGCTTGTTTTTCATAATTTTTACTGTACCATTATTGAATCATTTTATAGCCTAGTTATATTTTACAGATTCACCAGTGCCATAGGCTTCCACTGTATCTGACAATGTGTCCTAAACACATTAACACATTCAGCACCAGAGGTCGCTGGTGCCATTCCTCGCCTGGATCAATAATCAATCTGAAATCAACGCTATATTATCTGTATTATGTTTCATCATGCATGCATGAAAGGGTGTGGGGGGGGGGTGTTCTATGCTTCTATCATCACCAACGGAATACGTTACACAGTACATTACAGACACACGCTCCGATCGCGGGGAAGGAATTATTGGATCAACGCAAGATTGATAGCATATAGCCCTTACCTTGACTAGGATGTACTGCAAAAAGAATATTCCAATTATCTGATTGCCATTCCAATCGCCATCGATCTGCTAGATCCATTTCCGGTTTGTATGATGCAATAAACGCCGAAATCATATTGATTATTGCGTTTAGAAAGCTATCCCAATGCACTCGATTGTGTATATTGATCCACGCTACAAGATATCTCTGGCGGAGGAATTTCCTCGATGCACCGATCGCCACTTCCGGTTTGGCTTGGAGTGTAACTTGCCCGACATCCACCAGGCGGCAGTATTGAGGCGTTGCAATATCAGAACAGGGTCCAGCTGCGTTCCGGAGGGAGGCTGGATGAATTATGAATGCCATGGCGAAAAAATTAAATATTGATCCCAAAAACGTGTTCCTTCGTTGTTGGCGCACAACGCATGGCGGGCAATAACGTGTTAATTCGTTGTTGGCGTCCAAAGTGTTTTTTTTTTTAATCCACTTTTTCTCCCATTTTCTATATTTTCTCCCATCCCAATTTCGTATCATCCAATTCAACCCTCCCCTGTCACGAACGCTGTTTCTTGCCTCCCACAAGCCGGCTGCAATGTGGACTAAGTCATACATAGCACAAGTCCCCTCCGGTACTTGAGGTAACAGCAGTCGCATCTTTTCACCTGCGCAGCTCGATCTCTCAGTGGCGAGGAGTAACGCGTGGGAGGCTCACGCTGCCCCCGACACTTCCTGATTCTACTGCGCAGGCGCACCAACCGACCTGTAGGAGTCGCTGTCCACAACGCCCGATCCCCACCCATCAGTTTCCCACCCCCTAATACGGCCAATGTGTATTAGTATGAACGACCAGCTAAACTGAAAGCAATGTGGAGCGCTGGGCTCGAACAGGCAAGCCCAGCGTCTCCGTCATTCGTGGCGAGCGCCTTGCCCACTACGCCACATAGCCACCCGTTGGCGTCCAAAGTGTTAACGCTGGCCCCAAACAGCGCAGATGGCGAAAGCTAGTGGCCGTGAATGAGTTAATGAATCAATAATCTTTAATAATCTTGGGGGGGGGGGGGGGGGGGGGCAATACTTTTATTCCACATCTTTCTAAAAGCTCTGTTGATGTATTATAAAAAAAATTTAAAGAAAGATTACTCTACATAAAAATGTGATCTATAGCACCTTTAAGATACATTTTCAGATACACTGGATCAAGCAAAAATGACTTGAGAGACGAATGTCGAAAACACTGGTATTGTCCTTTAACCTGTACCTCAATATAGAAGCAAACCCTTTGACAGGCCGACAAATGCATGTGTTAAAAGAGCCCGGCTTCAACCTCTGCAGAGGATTATTGGGTTATGTAGGACACCTATAGCTAGATTGCTATATAATTAACAACTGCAATGTATGATTCACCTAGGCCTATCATAGAGTCCAGTCATAATAGCCTATAACTCACCGAGCTCAAAGTATTAGCATTAATGATTCAACATTAATGAACTGTTGATGGATAGAGGAGACACGTCCCAGAAAAAGAAGACATGAACATTTAGTAAGATGAAGCAGGAATAGAGACCGCGTAGAATAGAGTCTCTTTGTGTCTTAGTCAACCATTACCTCCCTATCTTAGCCAAGGGTCTTTTAGGCTACTCTCCTTGAGCATCTGAATCTCAAGTTGCACATACTTAAAATAGCTTATGTCAATCTCTGTCCATCTTTATGACTTAAGTTCTATCTCCCATATTACATTTTCAACAGAGCGTTTATTGATATGGCCAAGGTCACTGCCACACGGCGAAACTGGGTCAAGAGAACATTTACAGGAAGTCGTAGCTCTGTGTGTATCGCCGTGAGCCTCGCAGACAGCAAGGATAGCGCAGAACCCAGAATAGATAGGAGCTACTGTATACAGTAGTGTTGGATGTGGAAAGCTGCCTAGATTCTTCCTTTAACACCCATGTTCACTACACCTGTTCATGGTCTTGATAGGCATTTGTTATACATGTAAGTCTGTACAGTACATAACTATGAATGGACAAGGCCCAGGCCTACTGTACATGCACATATAGACATACTACTGTAGAGCATATAAACATTGCAACTGTGGGTGTGAGTGAGAGTGAGAGTGAGAGTGAGTGAGTGAGTGAGCGTGCGTGTGTGTGTGTGTAACTGTGTATGCACTTGTGTTGGATTGGGAAGCACAGACTTCCAAGAACTTGAGAGGTCAGAGACCTCTGTCTGCCGTCTTTGACCTCGTCCCCCGTATCGGGGCTCGGGGGCTACCAGGCCCGTAAAATATTATAGCGTGTTGACAGCTAGAGTCACTGGAGAACAAATGAGATTGTCATAGATCCGAAAAAAAGGCTGCTTTGGCTTCATTTATCTTTTGAATAAATCTTTTCCCCCAATGAAGTTCTATGTGAATTCAGCAGAACATTCAGCCATACAGCAATCTTGGATGAGCATATAATTTTCTTTTGTCTAAAAGAGTTTATAACTTCCATCAATCAGTCAAGTGTCTGTCAACACTGATGAGTGTCAATCAGTCTTTTGCTGTCGGGGCCCTTAAGCCTACGGGAGAGAGTCTACGTTTGATAACCTAAATCACCCCTTTAAAGATAATGTTTTTATAAAGAGGCCTTTTTTCTTCTTGTTTAATCATTGTTTTATTGCCCCCTCCAATTTAATTGGGTGTTTTTTTTCTTTGCCAACTCTCGCTACCTTTCCTTGTGACGCTATAATACCTTCCGTCTTGTGATCCCACAGGATTGTATTTAGAGACATAACTTAATAATTTTTTGTTCTTTAAAGCATTTGGTAACATTGTCTTAAAAAGTGCTTCATAAAGAAAGGTTTATCATTATGTAGATCCCGATCAGGCCTCCTTGTCCTAACGAGGTAAGCAATTACCACGTTTGCCAGAGGGTCGTGGTTTTCGTTAAGGCATTAAACCCCTTCACCCCTATGGTGCTTTCCTTTCCTCTCCACAGCAACCACCTCCTCCTCCTCCTCAGAGCTCTCAGGGTTTCAAGTGACAGCCGTCCCGTCGTCCACGGGGAGGGGGACTGGACTGAAGTGGCCGGCGGGGGGCGGGGGGGTCTGGCGCGCGGGGGGGGGGGGGGGATGCAGGCAGGCAGGCAGGGTCAGTCTGGATAAAAAGGGATGAAGGAGTAAAAGCAGACCGATCACGACAAGGAGGGAGGAGGACGCACGCGGTCAGAGGAGTTGATCTAGAAAGGGGAAAAAAAACACAGAAATGCCTGAAGCCAAGAAACCAGGTAAGCAGTGGCCTAATAGTCACTACATCCTAACCCCCTCTTGAGAACGCAGGCCATTTAAACCAGCCGTGTGTTTGGATGCCTCTCTAATTCATATTCAAAGTATGCAACTTTTTTAATGGAAATTATGAAAATATGGATATGCATAATCTAAAATACTCCATACAAGTGCAGTTAATTGCATGCATCAACAAGAAAGATCTAACCACTGTACACAACTAATAGAATATATTTTCATGGCATAGCGATAGGTATTTATATAATACAGTATACTAAGCCAATCTGAATGTTTTGAGGTTTGGCTGAATCTCGCTGTACTGTATTGTATTACACGATGCAGTTGTTCTGTTCCCTAACTCTGTGCTCTTCTTCAGCACATTACACCGAAGGGATCTATAGTGTGGGTTGGCAACAGAACAGAAACCCAGTCCAGCGCCATAGTTCCCCGTGTATATATGAGCCTGGCCTAACATTAAGCAAGCATCATTGCACAGTTAAGTGCTCCAGGGCATTCTCTTTAGAGAGGATGCACACAATTGATTTGTATTTTACGCCACTCGTAGAAACGGCATAAACAAGCCCCAAATCAGCCCTCATTAAGAGACGAGATCTGGAGGGCTGCTCCGCCACATGCACTGGAGGCTTTGTTCATTCGTAGAATGTTTGAGCTTTTATATTCAAATAAACATATTTCATTGTAGTAAAGGCACATAATATGGACCTTAGAATGTGCCCATAACCCCATAAGATCACCCTGGTTACTGTGTCCAACACAGTCGTTTTAGCTATGACCAACAGCTACAGTATATTCTGTAGGTCACTCTGTCGGTTGGTTGGTTGGTCTACTAATACAAATGTCTCCACTCTCGAGCGGCCACAGGTTTTCTCCCCAGGAGCCTGAAACTTGGCATGGAAATCAAGTGTGCTTGTGTGAAAGTTTGAGTGTGTGTGTTCGTGCCAATTGACATTGGCGACAGGCGCGGCCTATCGTAAAAAGGTTGCAGCTATTGAGAATTCGCTCTTGTTCATATTCATTGTGAGAGGAGCAGCGCCAGGATTTGTCTTGTCAAGATCAAGATCAAGATCATCAAGATAGCCTTGGCCCTGTTGTGTCTAGCATTGTATTCACAGATCAAGATTTAACTGTCCAAGATCACAGGAATAACAATGTGAATTCTGTTTAATTAAGGGGCGAATTCTCCCTTTAAGGCTCAGAGTTGACCCGATTTATTTCCATGAGCTATTATTTATAATGTTTTTAATCATTCCGGTAGGGAGTGAGAACATTATTATCGGTTTACTGTGTGTTGTTTGTTTATTATTATCTATTTGTTGTATTAGATAGAATGGGGCAGCGGAGAATAACATGAGAGTAATGAGATGGAAAGAAATGGCTGCATGATACTGAAACAGTAGTATACTTATATGTGCTAATTACAGTAGAGCAGAGTTGGCTATTGTGGGTGTGTGGATGTGTTGTAAGTGTGAAGCGAAGCATAGCGTGGGTCCATCTGGGTTCATGGTTCATTTGACTGAGGAAAACTAAAATCACTTTGGCGAATGGGCAAAAATCAACACTTACCTTCAGACAGGCAGGGTTCAAGGTTAGATTACATACAGTACATAAACTAAGGTGATGACCCCCGTCGTTGATAGCAACGACCGAATACATTTGGTGTGTTTTGTTTTTGTTGAATTGACAGTATTATTTATACTTTTGACGTACGACTGTATCTACAGTACATGATGCCACTCCAACGCTGCGGGAGTCGACTGTGGTTACTGTAGCTGTACTTGGCATCACTTTTGATGACACGAATATCTCGAAACCTAATGTCTGTGTTTACATAACATAGCAATAAGTGTCACGGAAATATATTGCCCGTATCTAGTAATATCTGTGTCTGAATTAGGGGGGGGGGGGCATTGTAAATCACACGGCAGCATGACATCTGAGACACGAATACTTGGATAACCAGTCATTGAAGGAAAGATGGAAGGAGGGAGGGTGGGGGGGCGGAAGCGACTGAGGGTGGGAGGGAGTAAACCGAGAGATGAATGAGACATGTTAAAGGGACCTTGCCGGATCAGGATTAAGTAACTAGCGTGCATCGTATCGCTCCACCTCAGACATTGCTTTGTCTGACCCTGATGACCTCCCATTCCTTTAACCTGCATTCATCAGTACACATGCAGTGTAGCTATACCAAAACAGATTGTCTGTCGCCAACCTGTTTTCAGATCATTTATATCATCACAGATCATTTATACCAATGATATTTATCTTTTTTGAGCCCATCCATATGCTGATGACACTGTTGTGTATTCTATTGTTGATTCTGTACAACTGGCCATTGAGAACTTTTTCAACAACAATTTCTTTCTTCCTTTTTCCTTTAATGCCCTCCAGGAGGTGCTTGTTAATCTTAAATTGGTGCTTAATGCAAGTAAAACAGTTCACAATGTTTACAGAAATATTGAATATATAATGGTTTGCATATATCCACTGGTTCTAGCATTGAGAGTCACAAGTATAAATATCTTGGCATCTGGCTTGATGAGAAATTTACATTTAAATACCATATACTGTAGACAATCTTGCCGGCAGGCTGTGACAGAAAATTGGCTTTTTGTACAGGAACAAAACCAGCTTTCCTCTGATTAGTAGGAAGAGGATCGTCGAAGCAGTTCTGGACTTATGGTGATGTCATTTATAGACATGCTGCTGCTTCCACTCTTAAACCACTTGACTCTGTCTATCACTCTGCCTGCAGATTCATTACTGGTGACAGCTACAGTATGATACTCACCATTGTCTCCTGTATGATACGGTTGGTTAGTCTTCTCTCGCAGAGAGGTGCATTAATCATTGACATTTGTTACTACTACCTTACATCACAATGTTGTTAGATTGGAACTATGGACCCTATCTGACTAGCTCAAATGACTGGCTTGTGCTTTAGGTCCCTCAAGCTTGTTTTGGCGCTCCTGACTCATGGAACATCCTTCAACACACTTTAAAGATCAATACTCTTCCAACTTAAAGTAGGCTATGCACAGTTCAAAACCACGATCACTAACCACCATCAGTCCGTAACTGTTTTAGCTGATTTTCTTTATCTTTATCTGATTTCCCCCTGTTCTTATCTTTGTTTTTATCTTGTGTTACTAATTTTAATTTATGTCTGTCCACTCGTCGTCATTGGCAACGAGGGAGACCTCAATGGTTTTTATGAAGACTAAAAAAAGGTTTGCCGATGATGATGATGAATGATCATTTTCCAGTGTAACTGTGCCCGTGCTGCAATCTTTCATTTTTAGCAATGAAAACCCATCCATGTCTAATCTATGTCACTAAGTAATTCCATCCCTGCATTTCTGTACGTCTTACTAATGTCTGGACGCTGACATCATGTATATCACGTTCCTGTCACCACATTACCAGCAGCCTTCATGCTTTTCTCTCACTCTTACTTTCGCACCAATCCCAAATCCTTGCCCCTCCTCTGAACCTGGTCGTCAGTTGGCTGTATCTCATGTGGCTGCCTCCTGTTGGGACTTACTCATCATAGTTAAAACCGTCTGGTACTCAAGAAGCCTCGGGGATATGGAAGAAGCACGATGACCAATAAACAGCATTAAGAATAGTCCTGCTGCGGTAGGAGGCTGTGTGGCCTTCTGGTTCCATGGGGAGAGAGAGATGAGCAGCCGCAAGGGGGAATGCGCTTGGTCAGCTCAGGGTTGACCTAGCTTAAAGCGGTTTATTTAAAAGCGACAATGACAATATTTTTTTTGTTTTTGTTTTTTGTTGCATTAATTAATCATGTCCTGGAACGCGCACAGGGAAAATTCTGACAGCTGGCGCTTCAACACAGCACTTATGCCTTGTCTCCATTATCTATGTTCAGCCTGGTTGGAGCTAGCCATGGTCTAGCATGGTATGGTATGGTTGGGTTTGTGTCTCCATTAGCTATGTTCAGCCTGGCTGGGGCTAGCCACGGTCTAGCATGGTATGGTATGGTTGGGTTTGTGTCTCCATTAGCTATGTTCAGCCTGGCTGGGGCTAGCCATGGTCTAGCATGGTATGGTATGGTTGGGTTTGTGTCTCCATTAGCTATGTTCAGCCTGGTTGGAGCTAGCCATGGTCTAGCATGGTATGGTATAGTTAGGTTTGTGTCTCCATTGCATTTCCTGTAAACTCTCCGGTTGCTAATCAACCTTTCAGAATTCACACCACCAACTGTGGTACACAAGCTAAACCATCCCAGCAACCATCCCAGTTTTGGCCAGGTTGTGAAAGGTGGCTGTCTCAGCCGGAGTCCAGCCAGGTTTGGCAAAGGTTCTAAAGACAATGGAGACGCTCACTGTGTGCCAGACAGGCCACAGCACGGCTAAAACCTGACTAGTGGAGTGGAGACAAGGCATTAGTGTTGTGTCTCACCAGAACATTTGAGGTTAGAGCAGCGAAGGTGAGTGCCGGGTTGAAGCGCAGGTGGTCTCGATTTGTTCTGAACAAGATTAATTAATAAAAAGTCAATTAAAAAAGAGACACATTGTCGCTTTAAACAGTGCTATCTTACTAACTAATTATGGGTTTCTCATTTGTGTTAACAGCTAATAATGAATTACTCAATTCGTAATTAACTGTAAATGCTGCCAGAGGCCAACATCTTCACCCCCCCCCCCCCCCCCCCCCCCAGGGAGCCAGACAGACACGGGTAGTGGCGAGGCCCAAGGAGAGGTGCCCTCCTTGTTTTTGAGAATGGAGAGCTTGATTAGTGGAAGGTTTTACAACCCTCTCCTCCCGTGCACTCGTAGTGGGAAGAGAGGACGTCGGCGTCTCGCACCACCCCCGCAGCCCCACCCTCACACGGCGTGTAGCGTTACCTCATACCGAGGCCATCATCGTGCCCCTCCAGTTATGTGTCTGTCCCCTTGATGGATCACAGACAGATGGGGAGTCAACAGACGAGAGCTGGGGCGGGTTTACAGAGTGTGAAGCGTCAACCGAGCCCCTAATACACGTACAGTTTATAAGACTTTCTAAACACATCCAGGGCATTTCACAGCGGATACAAAGCCGGCGGTGTACAGGGGCAATGAATCCTCTAATATAAAGGCTTCCTCTGCGATTCGAGCCGGCCCTTGGCCTATTTCAAGCGCAGGCTGGGGCGAGGTGAGGGGGTTAATGAGAAATAGGAGACAGGAGAAGATGAATGGAGAATTTCGGTGGATGTTGTCTTGGAATGCTTGTCTTTTTACCACAGATTGCTCCCCCTTGCTTTTCCTCCTTCTTTGTCTTTATTATTATTATTATTATTATTATTATTATTATTATTATTATTATTATTATTATTATTATTATTATTATTATTATTATTATTATTATTATTATTATTATTATTATTATTATTATTATTATTATTATTTATTATTTATTATTATTATTATTATTATTATTATTATTATTATTATTATTATTATTATTATTATTATTATTATTATTATTATTATTATTATTATTATTATTATTATTATTATTATTATTATTATTATTATTATTATTATTATTATTATTATTATTATTATTATTATTATTATTATTATTATTATTATTATTTATGTATTTATTAATAATAATACATTATTATGTATTGCTTTATTATTATTAATACATTTTCTGTTTCATAGTCGATAATGTCATAAACTCTGACTTTTCACCGCCTCTGATGGCCCTCATAAATCTTTACCCTCTCGCGCGTAGAAGATGGGAGATGGGAGATGGGAGATGGGAGAGGGGACGGGGACAGGGGGGGGGGGGGGGGGGGGGACAGGGGGGGAGGCGGGGGCCTTCACCAGTGGAATGCATACAGGCCCCACAACATCACTAGTGGAATGTATACAAGCTGTAATTCCAATCATCATCATTGTCTTATAAAACACACTGTTTTACTGGTATATACAGTACACCCAACCTTCACAGGTTCTCCCTCTAGAATTGTGTATGCTTCGTTTTTTGCACAACAGACGCAATAACATAATATATTCTCAAATATATACACCACAAAGATTCAAAGTCTAAATTTGAAAAGGTTTGAAGGCACCTTTCTCTTTACACATTTGTATGTGTGTGTGTGTGTTGCACTACATATAACAGCACATTCAGTTAGTTTGGGCTTATTCAACATATGGTGCTGTATATACCATACAGTATATATATATTTATTTTTACCATATATCTATCTATCTGCACCTGTCTGTACATATCTGCACATAATCCTTTTACATATCTGTAGATACTATATCTGTACATATCCCTTACCTACTCTTACTAGTTACACTGCTGGCCAGTATGACTACTACCATACTGTCTTTATATCTGTATCACTGTACAATATTAATATTACAACTTTGTACATACATCTGATTAGCACTACACCTAGTAGTACTAATTTATATATTTTATACCCAGTTTAATCTCCTGTACATTCTATTACTATTGCACTTTACTGTTATATTTGCACTGTGGTTGGATGACAAACGTATTTCCGTTGTACTGTACTTGTGCTGTATAATGACAATACATTTGAATCTAATCTAATATAATATAATCTAATCTAATCTAATCTAATCTAATCTAATCAATGCATGACAGCCAAAGCGCACATACAGTACAGGGATAATAAACCTGAATTTTCACAAATCATCATAATTTCACATCAATAAACAGTCTAATTAAAAACACATGTCAACAACTGATTTGCACTTTTACTGCAGATGAACACAGACAACACTGCAATTTACCTTGTATTTCCATAGAAAAATCAACAAATCCTGTATTAAAAAATACAGTACAGGCTAACCTACTGGCAAACGTCAGAACATAGGGGTGTTGCGGTAAAACCATGAATGTGAGTTTAAGAAGAACCTCTTTAAGAGGCCTCTACAGTATGTGCAGTGTGATGGCATGATCTCATAAACAGTTACACTACAATGATACTGGCACACTGATATAGTTTTTTTTTTCTTTTTTTTTTTTTATCTTTTTCCCCCTCCTTTTTCCTCCGATTTTCTCCCATCCCCATGTTAGTCGTTATGCCAATTCCCAATCCCCTTCCTGGTCGCTGCGCACTTACCCCCCACAGTCGGTCTGGGAGGGTGGAGGCTATCACGTGCTTCCTCCGACACACGTCTAGCCAATCAACCGCTTCTTTTCACCTGGCAGCGCGGACTCTCACTGAGAGGGTGTAACGTGTGGAAGGATCACACTACCCCCCTTAGATCCTATCCGCGCTGAGCAGGCGCCCCGACCGAACTGTAGGAGTCGCTGTTTACAACAACCCGGACCCACCCCGCCAGCTTTCCCACCCTCTAATACTGCCAATTGTATTAGTGTGAATGGCCAGCCAAGCTGGTGACAACTCCGGGAGCTGGATTCGAACAGGCGAATCCAGCGTCTCCGGCGTTGGTGACGAACGCAATCTCCGCTACGCCACCTGACCGCCCTTGATATAGCTGTTGTAGATACAGAAGATAGACAGACATGCAGGCAGACAGACAGGCAGGTAATTAAATATTTAAATCCCACAACCTCTGTGTGTATTCTTCACACGCAGACACCCTTAGGCGTGTGTTCTTAATGCACTGTTTGGCCCTTGGCGATATCTGTTGTCTCTGTGGTTAACCGTATAAGTCCACCGGGAGAAAAACCCGGGGCACTACGTTGATATACGAGTGCATAGACCTTGACACTAACGTCAAAGACACACTTTTACAACTGTAACCCTCATCTTAATGACACTGTTGACCTTAAACTAACCATAAACCTTAAAACGAATCTTAACTGTGAACAAAACCGTCAAACTAACCCTTATTAAAACCTAACTTTATACCCTAACCATAACTGTTAATCGAACCTTAACACTAACCTTAACCCTAAGCATAACCGTTAACCTAACCCTTATTTTAAAACCTAACTTTATACCCTAACCATAACTGTTAATCGAACCTTAACACTAACCTTAATCCGAAACATAACCGTTAATCTAACCTTTATTAAAACCTTACTTTATACCCTAACCATGACCGTTAATCGAACCTTAACACTAAACATAACCCATAACATAGTAGTTGTGTAGCAGTGAATACACTCGCTTCCAACTGCAGGTTCAATCAGTGGACTGCTGGTTCAAGGCCCGGTAGTGGTGGGTGTATTTCATGCATTAGTGACACAATAAAGACAGATGAATGAAAATATAATGATAAAAGAGCAAAAGGGCAATTAGAGCAAAGAGCACAAAGAAATAACAATAAACACTAGAAGGGCACTCAGAGAGATGCCTACATCTGCGCATGAGCACAAGCCTTTGAGTGCTGCTGTCCCTCTGCCTGTCCTTCAACTCACCACTCACTCACTTAACTGGTTGGTGCGGACAGACACACAAATACACAGACACACGGCCAGGTGCAATCACAATACCCCTTTTGCTGTGCTCCATGTGTGTGGCGTGTAAATATTATTAATTAATTAATTAATTAATTAATTAATTAATTAATTAATTAATTAATTATATTAATAATATTAATAAAAATAATAAGACGAAGATATCCCTAATATCCCCAATTTAAAATAACCAGGGACATGACATTTTACATAATGACGTGTTGCTATGGCCAGAATTACTCAAATATCACAAGAGCTGATACCGTTTTAAGAATGTCTGCTACTAATGTGCATTTCATGCCATTGTAGCGTCCCCTGAATTAAGCGGTGCCCTGAATTGCCTTCTCCTTCCTCTCTCCACCTCCCTGTGCACTGATAAAGTTATATTCAGCGCATGGAAAAACTCTATATATCATATCATCAGAACTGTCAAATTAGCTTGGCAAATGAGCGACATAAAGAGCAGAGGCTTAAGTGTACCCCAATGCTGCCAAAAGCATCACTTCATCCTCATAAAACAGTGAAACTCCATCAGTCACACACTCTGCCCCCAGCATGGATGCCAGCCAAATGCCAATAATACCATTGATACTCATCCACATGCAGAGTGATAAAAATAGACCCTTTGAATATTAATCTCCCCTTTACATCCCGCTGCCAATATGCCCCCATTTGGAGCTATATTTGGGTATTATGCAAATGAAAAAGAAATGTGCCTGCCTTGCACACGATCATGTTTTTGGATGCTAGATCTAAACCACAACCATATATATATCTGGTTTTGTCTTTTTGAAATGTATAGCGTGACCATGTGTGGCCACAGCGCCTACTCATCTAAGGTCCAATTTAATCGCACAAGCAAATATTTGTGCCCGAGGTGGACTTAACCTCCTGCACGGACGCACACATTGTGACGCGTGACTTTTCGCATGCGAGTGACGTGATGCTTCACGTTAGGTAAGTGAGAATTACTTGTCGCCTCGTTGGTGTAGAGGGGCGCGGCGACGGTGTGGTGTGAGAGGACACGGGCCCACATTTCACGAGGCTAGAAGTGACATGTTACCGTCAATAGCTGTTATACGCGGGCAGACGGGAGGGGTGAGGCGGGTTTGCTTTCCCATAGCTTACAGTTCTAGACGTGTTTTTAGCAGGCCTCTAACACCACAGAGCAATGAAAACAAAACCGCTTCAAGGGTGCAATCCCGACAGCACTAGCCTAACGGTTTGAACAATCATCCGCTCAACACAGCGCTTCCGAAACGAAATCCACATGATTCCGACTTGTTTTTTGGGGGGAATTCTATGCCTGTCTTCGTTAAGCGGCGGCTAGTATTAATTAGCTTTAAGGTGAATAGTTATATATGGGTGATAACTCTTGGCTTTGGCCAATAATGAGAACGAGAGAAAGATTTGAAGATTGAACCTTTGGGCTCCTTTGGCTTATCTGACCGAACGAGCGGCGGCGGCGAAGGGAGAGAGAAGGGAAATGTCAAGAGAGATTAACTAAGAACATTCCTGCAGAGGTTACCTTGGATAGAAGGAGAGGAAGAAGAGAGAGAGCACTCATACAGAAGGAAAGTTAAGAGAGAGAGCGAGAGAGAGAGAGAGAGAGAGAGAGAGAGAGAGAGAGAGAGAGAGAGAGAGAGAGAGAGAGAGAGAGAGAGACATTCACACAGAGACACAGTTAGAGAGTATAAAAGAAAGGGAGGGTGACTCAGTAATGTGACGTGGAGGACAGGACCTGTACTGCAATCTAGAGTGAATGTATAGCGTATACTTGTGCTTTACCTTATTATTGCTTATAGTATTTCAATGCACTGAACAATTATAAATAATCACTCCTTAAAGGAACATGCCAACTTTTTGGGAAATTAGCTTATTTGCCATCTACCCTGGAGTTAAACAAGCAGATACATACCCTCTTCTTCTCTGTGCATGCATTGGGCTTAGGGAACAGCCGCACCATTAGCCTAGCTTAGCGTCATTCACTGGAAGTAGGTGGCCAGTGTAGCCTAGTTCCCAACAGTCACTCCAATACACTGTGTGTGTGTATGTATGTATGTATGTATGTATGTATGTATGTATGTATGTATGTATGTATGTATGTATGTATGTATGTATGTATGTATGTATGTATGTATGTATGTATGTATGTATGTATGTATGTATGTATGTATGTATGTATGTATGTATTTGTATGTTAGGGCTGACCCCTATTAGTCGATTAGTCGACCAATCGGTCGAAAGGAGCCGTAGTCGACTGGCCAGCCTCTTAGTCGAATATATATAAAAATATATATATATATATATATATATATATATATATATTTTTTTTCATTCTTTCCAAAAGAAAAGAGGCCTAGAAGCGTGGCTAACGCTAATGGCATGCATACCAGAGGCTAACTGCCTACGAAAACAGGCACAGAGGCACTGAAAGAGGATTTCACCCATCTAATGAACACACTAGACTAGACAAATATCAAGATGTATCCATCAGTGGACCAATTGCATACTTTTGCAGAGGACAAGAAGCCTTCAGTTGACTCCTTCAGACAGTAAGCCCCCCCACAGCCCAAATGGAATGATACAAAAAAAAAAAAAAAAAAAAAAATGTTTACAAATATTATATATATATATTTTTTGTCGACCAATAGTCAACTAACGGCAAATTTTGGCCAATCATAGTCGACCATCCAAATCCTTAGTCGGGGACAGCCTTAATGTATGTATGTATGTATCATATGTATGTTATGTATGTATGTATGTATGTATGTATGTATGTATGTATGTATGATGTATGTATGTATGTATATGTATTTATTGTGGGGGATTGGGGATGGGAGGGGGTGTTTGATGTCTGATGTTTCATGTTGATGTCCCAGTGCTTTTAACAAACTGTACCGCAAACAATTACCACCAACCATCGTTGTGTGGCATTAAAGTATCTTGTATCTTGTATCTTGTCTTGTAACATGTTGTGACCTGTGTATTGTAGAGAAATACAAAAAAAAAGAATTAGACATTTTCGTTTTCCAAACAGATATATACTAAAAAATGTTTTTGCCGAACCACTGCTGCCTGGGCGCAGTGATTTCATCACCTCAAAAGCCCAGTTTTTCAAAAATCTGCTTAGAAAACGAAAATGTCAAATTATTTTTTACATTTAAATTTCTCCATGTGGTAAATACAGAGGTCACAACATGTTTACAGAATGTTTTGGAGTCGTATTTGGAGTGTATTTCGTGACTGTTCGGAACTAGGCTACACTGGCACACCTACTTCAGTGAATGACGCTAAGCTAGGCTAACGGCGCGGCTGTTCCCTAAGCCTAATGCAAGCACAAAGAAGAAAAGGGTATGTTTCTGCTTGTCTAACTCCAGGGTAGATGGCAAATAAGCAAATTTCCCCCAAAGTTGGCGTGTTCCTTTAAAGCTTCATTGTGTATATATTTTTTAACATAGTTAACATTTCTGATTGAAAATTTAGCTAATTTACCTTGTAACTTATTGTATAATAACAAGTGCAAATTCTGTAATAGCTGCGTCCTTAATAAGCCACTCCCAGGGGAGCTCCAGTAGCTCACCGCGTACCTCGAACGCTATTTCGGCGTCGGGGACAACCGTGCGCGTCACGGATCTGGGGTACACGAGTTCGACTCCCGGACTCAGAGTGTCTTTCCCCGATCTATACCCCATTCAACCTGTCTCTATCGGTCATACTTGACCAGAAAAAGCGATAAAACGCTAAAAGAAACCGCTGACTGTCAAAGTAAAAAAAAGAAAAAAAAAAAGCCACTCCCATTGCCCCCCTTCCCCCCCACACACACCTGACTTCCATGCCCAATTTCAGACTCCCAGGGGGGGCGAAATCTGTGGCCGGAAGGGTGGGGAAATGTTTGTGCACCATCAAGCGATTGAAAGAGGAGTGACCTCTAGAGCTGCTGGTCGCAGCTAATACAAAATAAATTGTTATATATTCATATATATATATAAAAATACCTCGTTAGCTATACCAGTGGAACTGTAAAATGGTGTGGTGATGAGCTTAACCAATATTGGTGTCATGGGAGAAAATTCCAGCCTATAAATAGGGACGTATAAAACGATAGAGCAATGTGTCTATTTAGAGGAAGGCTTAACAGTAACAGGGCAGAAGGGGTCAGAGAGAACTGTGGAAATCAAACACTGTTTCATCAAGTGTCTCACACACTATATATTAAAGATACACCCAGTATATCCATCCCCCAGCCAATAAATCTGAAGAATCCACCCCTCAAGTGAGGCTTCACACCATCGCTGACCCGTCATGGCCTTCTCTGGTTTGCTACTATCACGGAGCGGTTTTCACCTCCGCTTCTCTCTCCTTCTCCTGCTCGACTCCCCTCCGCAAGAAGAAAGTCTAAATGAGATGAAAGCAGACTTGCAACAGAGGAGCGTGGAGGAACAAAAGAATGCCTAGAAGAACGCAGATTTGCATAAAGCAAAAAAAGGGAGACGGATTGGGAGAGCACATGAGACATTATCCATTTAAGGAACATGACGGAGAGAGAGAGAGAGAGGGGGGGGGGGGGGGGGGGCGGAACTCAAGTCTGTGTAGAGTGAAATTACGTTAGGTTAGATGAGAAGACTGCAAATGAACCACGGATAGTGATATGGATCCACACGGACGGAGTGTACATCTGTGCATTGGCTTTAGCATTAGCACCGAGGTTCAAGGGTCGGAGTTGCCCTGGTTTCGTCTTATCGCTGTACTTAGAGCTTTCACTATGGAGCCGAGCAGACGCTGCAGGCGCAGAGAGAGAGTCTTGGCCCGGTGAGAAAGGGCACGCTGACAGCTCGTAACCGGAGAACAGGCGAGGCCAATCCCTGCTGAAGGAGACACAGGGTCGGCTGAGACCGTTCAACAGGATGGATGATTGTCTATAAAATCCATAAAATTGTTATGTATTTATTTATTTATTTATTAATCTTTTTTACGATATCTATTGTTTGGCTTTAATTTCTGGTGTTTATTTAAAAAAAATAAAAATAAAATCTGGAAGTAATACAAGTAAATGTGCAATGACTGCAGAGAATCGAGCTCTGGTTTCTTTGTCCTGAGACAGTACTATGTCCCAGGACAACATAGGCTGGGCCTTGTGTTTGTCCAATCACAACCAGAAGGACTATTACGACTGTAGTCAGCAGATTCTCAAGTAGTGATGTGAATAAAGCAGTTGTCAGGCCAGGTCAGAGTCACACCCTCTCTCTCTCTCTCTCTCTCTCTCTCTCTCTCTCTCTCTCTCTCTCCTCTCTCTCTCTCTCTCTCTCTCTCTCTCTCTCTCTCTCTCTCTCTCTCTCTCTCTCTCGCTCTCTCTCTCTCTCTCTCTCTCTCTTGACACACACACTCACTATCTCTGGCTCTCTCTCACATACACACACACTCTCTCTCTCTCTCTCTCTCTCTCTCTCTCTCTCTCTCTCACACACACACACTCACTATATCTGGCTCTCTCTCTGTGTGTGTCTCTCTCTGACACACACCACTCCTCCTGGTCTCACTCTCTCTCTCTCTTCTCTCTCTCTCTCTCTCTCTCTCTCTCTCTCTCTCTCTCTCTCTCTCTCTCTCTCTCTCTCTCTCTCGCTTCTGGTTGCTGTTGCCAGCTCATCCTGTGACCAAAATATTTTAATGAATTCAATTTAAATTAATTAGCAGTTCTAGCTATCTTTAAGCTAGCGGTAAGACCTTGTGTCCATGTCTCTTCCTTTATCTTTAAGCTAGCGGTAAGACCTTCTTAAGCTATCAAGCTGCCAAGCTAAATTTAAGAATTTAAATGTTGTTCCTAAGCATAGCATGCATGGTCACATCACTATCTATGAACACGAACAAGGTGTGAGAAGCGACCAGCGAAGTGAGCCTCTGACCTGTGATGTCCTTGTCAAGTGCAGTCTGGAGCTGCTCTATATTAACAATGACCGTGTGACTGTGGATTCATAAAACATTTGTATGATCCAAATACTCTTTTTATTTTAAATTTTATTATGATACCATAGTGCTATCTGTTCTTAAATCAAAACATGTAACGCTACCTTCATTATTCATATCATTATTCATTATTCATTCACCCTCATATTGAATTAGACTAGGTTTTTATTTAATGGTTTCGTTTTCTATTGAATTAATTTGTTCTTTTATTTGAATGATTCGTTTTTATTGGATTTTATTGAATCCGTTTGCATGTCTATCATGAGGATCAGTATTTATTTTAGTATTTATTCTAATTATTTAGTATTTAATGGCTATAACCGAGACCTGAGTACTGTATTTTGTGCTTCCATGTCCCATGGAAAAATTATAATAAACAGACTACCGGAAAATCATCCTACAATATACGTATAATGCCACACTTTACCATTCACTGTAGAGGCATGCATTCATGGCATCACAGACTGGGAGGAGGGGCAAACATTGACCATAGGAGACTGTAGGATATGTTTACTGTATTATCATGATACATATCTTGGTGAAGTGAAAGAAAAAAATTTGCACATTCTTGCACATAATCATTGCATATTTTGCATTATCAGCACATGTAGACTTGGCGCGAGGACTCTGGAGGAGGATGGATGGAGCGGGAGGTCGGATGACTAGGACTTTTCCCCTCTTGACTAGCCCAGCGCGTTTCACACATTCACTTTATTTAAACAAAACACAATTCATCTTGTGTATTTGTTGAAAGTCAATTATTTGCCGCCCCTTCATACAACAGTGTCAAGCTACAGA
The DNA here is from genome assembly GCF_963971535.1 of Notolepis coatsorum. Classification (NCBI taxonomy): domain Eukaryota; kingdom Metazoa; phylum Chordata; class Actinopteri; order Aulopiformes; family Paralepididae; genus Notolepis; species Notolepis coatsorum. The sequence continues at coordinate 30,103,255 of NC_140178.1, forward strand.
GACTTGGTCGGGACACTAGATCTCAAGGCAAAGGAAAAATGAAAGAGGGGATGATTCAATGTCGATTATGCACATTTCTCACAGTAAGTGCGCAATGAATTGACAATTTTTCATTATTTATCCATCAAAAGCACCAATTTCTTTTCACAGTGGTTTGGGTTTTACAGGAATTGGCTATTTCTTATGAAATGTACAGTGTCTGCTTGGCAACCTACTGTGTCTAACTGTTTTCAGAGCTCAAAGTCAGCAGTTTTCCCCCCCGTTGGAATATATATATACTCCGACGCCGGGGCTGGTCTTACAGCACCTCAGAATTCCAGAACGTCTGGTTCAGGAGGGGTCTACTATTAATCACAGACACTGGAGCAGTGGAGCAGTCTCCATGCTGATCATTTGACATGGCGTGGCCTACTTAATACCCCAGTTGGCCTGAAACATAAACGATGCATGCAAACTACATGGGCCACATTTATACATTAGGCCATCTCACTCCTATGGGCTTATTTCTCACAACGGCAACCTTTCATCCTGTGTCCTTCTCTACAATGTCGAGTGAGCAAGTGACCAGATTTTCCATGTGCCATCGCAGAACAGGGCCATGTCATCGAGGCTTACGCGTGTCATTATTTGGGTGGAGGTAAACCTTATAGCACACTGGAATTATCGCCAGAATTCGCAGGCATTCTCCATTCTACCCACTTTCTTCTCATTTAGGGGGTGGGCTTAATGCCAGAGCGAAGAACCGGCCTATAAAGAAAGAATTCACCAGTTGGTGTTTAGTCCCCAAGACTAAGGGGACGACGCCAGATCTAAAGCTTCGTGCGGCGAGAGGCACTAACGGATTGCTTGTCTGAAAACAAACCTTGTCCAAAATAGACGCGTTGGTCCGTCAGTATGCCAGGCACACCGTGCCACAGCGTGGCAGCCTTGAACACAAGCACAGTGCCAAGGCCAAGTCTTGACATCTTAGAACCACCGTTAAGTAGACCCGCGAGACGATCCGCGGAGTCTGTTGTGGACTGTTGTTGGTCTGTTGTCGGGTTTGGGGGGAGACTGCTACGTCAAGCTAATGTCCTCGTTCGTCTCTTGGGCTGGGTCATTTAATAGACTTTGCTGACTCTAACCCCCGCTGGGTAATGAAACCTGTTTTGTTGACACTTGGGGGGACACTTGTTAACTGGGGTCCTAAACGAGGGTAGACACTCCCAGTTTATAGTAATGGATGGTTGAGATGTGAATGATGCCAAAGTTACTGTGCAGCTGTGGGCCTTTTTCTGTCAGAACGAAACGCACTCTTAATCTCCCATCTCAGTAGACACCCTTGAGTAACCTAGATCTTGGAACTTTGATATACTTATTCTATCTAAAGCATTTTTGTCCCGAGGCCATGCCTTTTAGTGATTTTTCTTAAACCCAACCATTCCTCATGATCTCCGAAAAAACGTGCTTATATTTATCTCAGCCTCACTGTTTCTATGAACCATGCCTCGTTTTAATCCTGTTCCATTCCCCTGTTGAAATCCAATGTTCTCTCATTTGCCAGAGGCAAACCCTATACAGAAATTGGTAAGAGGTGCACAAAGCAAGGTTGCCTGATTGCACATCCCCTCTGTAGTTACTTGTGAATGTGTGGTTACTTTATTATTCAAATGAAACTGTTTACTTAAAACTGCATATTTTATGCAAATGTTGTACGTTTCTGCAGACATGTACAGTAGGTATGATTTGTACTGTACAGAATGCAGATGTACTCTGTGTATCAGTGTTTCTACATGCTTGCCAAAAGCGTTAAAGCTGCAATAAAGTATTTCTTTACATTTTCAAAACGTTTTATGACCACCTGCCATCAACCCTGTGCCACCAGCGGCCATTCTGGTGATATTCCATCTATTATTTTTGTTGTTGATAAAACACAGCCCGCGATTTAGCTCCACCTGTTTTATAAACCTATGCATGTAAAATAAAATAAAATAAAATCAGTAAATCTCTCAATTACATCTATAATTGTGTCAGAACAGTATTATGTTTGTAGGTGAAATATTTACCTACCTTGTTTAAAGGAACACACCAACTTTTTTGGAAATTTGCTTATTTGCCATCTACCCTGGAGTTAGACAAGCAGATACCCTTTTCTTCTCTGTGCATGCATTACGCTTAGGGAACATTTCATCACCTCAAAAGCCCTGTTGCTTTTTGAGAAACAGGGCTTTTGAGGTGATGAAATCACTGCGCAGTGGTTCGGCAAAAGAAAAATAGCATATATCTACTTAGAAAACGAAAATATCTAATTATAATTTTTTTTATTTCTCCATGTGGTAAATACACAGGTCACAACATGTTTACAGGAAAGTTTTGGAGTTGTATTTGGAGTGTATTTCATGACTGTTGGGAACTAGGCTACACTGGCACACCTACTTCCAGTGAATGACGCTAAGCTAGGCTAACGGTGCGGCTGTACCCTAAGCCTAATACAATGCATGCACAGAGAAGAAAAGGGTATGTATCTGCTTGTCTAACTCCAGGGTAGATGGCAAATAAGCGAATTTCACAAAAAGTTGGCATGTTCCTTTAACAACCAGGAAATGCCAAAGAGGAAGTTGTATTTATTGTGAGTTTAAATCTAGTTTAATCTAATTATTTTCGTTCAATTAATCTCTATTCTTCTATAGTCTAATGTGCAGCCAGATAGCTTTCTACTGAACGCACAGAGAGGAAACTGGTATCTATCTTCTTGTCTCTCTCTGGAGAAGACGGTAAGCAAATTTCCCAAAATGTTGGCGTGATCCTTTAAGAAGAAAATGTTTAGGATCATCTTTGTCCAATTTGTTTTTGTATGCATGTTTGAGGTGCATGTGATATCCTTTACAGATTGATGGAGTGATGAACAAATGCTGTCACTGTTGCATAGCAACTCTTAAAACCTCTTCTGACAAATAGGGACGTAATCATCTATATTTGTGTTGAGTAGCCTATTGAGCACTGTACTTTATGTAACACTGTTGATGTTTCTTTATTATTTCAGAAATGAACGTATGATGTTTTGGAATAAAAACATTTCAATTAGGCTCTTTTCAAGTGAATGCGATCATGACGGTTCAGATCACAACAAAAGTGCCTGCGACCCTCATCTCAGTTCTCGAGACGCTCCCAAGACCGATGCAGGCACTCTGCTGCCGTGTGATATGGAATAATGAGAATGTAAAAATTAATTTGCATAATTGTTGTTTAATTGCAGCAGCCATGGGCGATAAGACTGCAGCAGCCCCTGCTGGTAAGCCCCCTCATGCCATCCGATCCGAACCCACAGGCCTTTCGTCTGAAATCCTATTTCAGCCGAGTTATTCATAGAATAATCAATTATTTATAATATAAGTTCAATTATAATCAATGAGGTGATTATGTGTTTTTATTACACGTTATGGTTCTCTAATATAGATCCCTCCCCCTCTCGCTTCCTTCCCGTTTCCTTTTCTTTCCAGACAAGAAGGGTAAGAAACCAACACCATAACAAACACCGCTCTGCTCCCCTCTGTGTGTTTGTCATTAGTGTCGGCGGGTAGGGGTGTCCTGATAGCGGTACCAGTATAGGCATCAGATCTGATACTGTGCTCGTGTAATCAATTACAATTTACAATTTAGTCATTTAGCTGACGCTTTTTCTCCAAAGCGACTTAGAGTTTGTGAAGAACAAATCAGCAGGAGGGGTACATCTCTGGCAGCTAAGGGTCAGTGACGTTGTTCGTCAAATAATACGTCTGTGCATAGTAAGTAATATAGACATATTAGCAAGATTGTATTAGGGTACATGATGATAAAAGGTCAAAGGTTACTACTCCAATACTACTACTCAGTGTGTGTTTGTTCAGGAAAACACAAAATGTAATGTTAGAAATTGTATTATATTTATATTATTTGATATAATTTACATTATTTCAACTTAAAATGTCTTGTTGTATATTCAATCTGTTACAGTCAGAAAGTGAGGAACATCTGATAAATATCTGATGAAAATAAAAACATGTTTTCAAAGTCATTGTTAGAACAGTAGTGTAGTGTAGTTTATCATGTACGAATAAATAAATGATGATGATGATGATGTAGTAAGTAAAGTCATTGTTAGAACAGTAGTAAGTAAAGTCGTGTTATACAAACTTTGATGCAATCGAGTCAAGTTGTCCTCACTGGAGAGAGAGAGAGAGAGAGAGAGTGTGTGTGTATGTGTGTGTGTGAGTGAGCATAGGTGTGATAATGTGTGTGTGTGCACTCCTTGTACCATATCATATGCTTTGCTGTATCACAATATTTGATGGACTGACTGCCTTGTATTTAGAACTTGATAGTTGCGTGTAATTCTAGGCATGTGTGTCCGGCACAGGGGACATTTCCTGCCTCTAATTAGTGGCACCATTGGTCTGAATGCTTACACTGCTAACACGTTGTTTGTTGCTCGACTGAACTGTCAACATGGTAACACTGTCCCCCACAATGTGTTGCTGGGTGAAGGAAAATAATGGACACAGAATAATTGTCTTATTAAATGTAATAAATAATATGTAGTCATATATGCCATATGTAGTCATGTATACAGTATACACGCCTATATCTATAATATATTTTTTGTTTTTAAACATTTACATTGACAGAGGCCCAGGCGGTGATGCATGCACAGTGCTTCATGTTGACTCCTGGCTCTGCCCGCCATGTGGGGATAGGCTCTAGCTGCTTCACCTGGATACATTTGGTACTTAGTTGCGTGTGTGTGTGTTTTATAGCATTAGACTAGTTGTGTTGTTATACACACGATTGCATACAGGGTTGCATTTGTATACATTTGGCTTGTGCTGTTTGGTGTTATGGTTGTGTTGTTTTCACACATCCTGAGAAGTTAAGTGAAAGCTTCATATTGTTTTATAGACTATGTCTGTCTAGGCCAGGGCCAAAGAGGGGCCCACAGGCCAAATCCAGCCATCCACAACATTATCTTTGTCCCTCAAAAGGGCTATTTCGGTTATTTTGATACAATTTAACCATTTGAGAAGGTATTTTTTAAACAAACCTGCCTATTACAAACACACTGACATTAGACCTAAGAGAATGTGATTTACTTCTTGCATTTTCTTTTTAAATGGTCAAATGTCCAGTCGCATTATGTCCCAGTCCCAGCACTCGTGTTACATTTTGCCGTTGGGCCTCCATGTCAAATGGTTTGGGCTAATAACTAATAACTAATAACATCATACTAGTCAAGGTAGACCGCTGTTAGTGCATTTTTAACCCTTTCACTACCACACTACAGAAGGTTAACTGTCTGCAGTGTGGTGGTGAAAGGGTTAACCTTTTGTCGTGTGGCAGTGAAAGGGTTAACCTTCTGTATTGTCGCAGTGAAAGGGTTAACCATTTGGTAGTGTGGCAGTGAAAGGGATGAGACAACGTGCAACGTGCCTTTTCATTACTGAGGTGGTGTGGTACTAGTTTACTGAAGACTATACCCCATGAATATAGAACAGGGTTAAAGTCCAACTGAAATCAAGGCAGGACAACAGAAAATCATACTCAAAAGCCAATCAACAATCGTGTTATAATGGATGCTCGCAGAATTCCCATGATTCATACGCAGTTCATTTTACGAGACTAAAGCTGTGGTGTGAGTCCCCGTCTCTCCCGGTATAGCTGTGGGAAGTGTATCAACTGATGTCGTTTAACAGTGACGTTAAATCCAATCATCCTTATTCCCTCTTCACTGAGGGTATGAGTGCAGCATATGCGAAGATGAACCAAAATACACTTTGACGTACATATATTAGAGAGAGAGCGCGTGTTTGGTAATACATTGACACATTATCCGGACGTCTAAATCTTCATTTGGACTGAACCTCGAATGAGACCCTGCAGCGCATCAGAGAGAGAGAGTGTGTCTGTTTGTTTACATTGCGCTGATGTTGCCTCTCTCATTAGCCACGTTGTTTATATCAGGCGGCTGCTGCTGCGGGGAATAGAAATGTTGTGTTAAAGCAGGGTGTGTTGCTGAACAGCAGCCGCCACCGCCGCCTGTAGATGTTTGGTGACGGTGTAATTACAGCTTTAGACACAAATACTGTAATAGCTGCTCCTTCGAAAGCACCGCTTCTCCTTCTCTGTGCGCATACACGTGGGAAAGAATATGGCTGAATATGGCTGAAGGACATCAATTGTATTCTTTCTTTTTCTTTAACAAATAAATAATGGCAGATAATGGATGGCAACACACCCTTCGGGCTGGGTGCCCTGGTAAATGCTGTAAGTCAACAATTCCTGTGAGTCTATGGAACACCTCTGTAATATATATATTTTTTTTTATTCATTGTTTTGTATTTCTAATCAAGTCCTCAAAAACAGCATTTTTCTACCTCAAGATCTCGAGCCGTTTTGAGCCTGGGCTCCTAAACCACTGCGCTGTGCCGGCGCCGCCTAAACATTATCATGCAGCGGTGTCTTTCTGACATTCGCGCACATTTTCAAATGACTCAGTTTAGTGAGGGTGAATATTGTGAGAGGAGAATTGGAAGAATGCGCCAATATGAGAATTTTGAGACATAGATCATATTAATATAAGTTCACATAGCTAGGAAACAATGCTAAACACTCAAAAAGGCCATTTATAAGATAGTTCCCCTTTAAATCATGGCTCTATTGCTCATTATGCAATTAGGTCTTCAACATGAATACAAGTCAAAAGTGCTAGGCCGCTCCCATTTAATCTGCGATTGTGAACATCTTTGCACCTGCGTGATATCTTCACATCCGTCTCTCCAGGCTGTGCTTTACGCCTAATCTGATCGGGACGTACTTGTGTTCTCGTTCTGATGAAAGCCAAAGAACAGTATGCGCTGAATAATGTATTAGTGTACGTGATTGATAGGGTGACTGGTGACTCCTAAAGGATTACTTGGGGATTGCGAGTATTGCTATACTGTGTGTGTAGCCTGTATGCATGCATAGGGCCTTCGGTACATGCACTGTACAGACCAGTGAGTCCCTCGTGTTGACAGAAGCCAATCTGCTGTGGAGAGGCAGCATACGTGTATCTGTCAAATGGAGTTACTGTACCGATACACTGATATGCTGTGTGTGTGTGCCTCTGTGTGTGTGTGTGTGTGTGTGTGTGTGTGTGTGTGTGTGTGTGTGTGTGTGTGTGTGTGTGTGTGTGTGTGTGTGTGTGTGTGTGTGTGTGTAGTGTGCTTGTGTGTACAGAATAGATGGCGTTGTGCTTCAAGCTCTCAGTCTTTTCAATTTTCCACTTTGCAAGTGATATTGGTGGGTTTAGCAGAGTCTCAGCCGGCTGTCAAGGTGAGAAGTTGGTTTACTTGAATGGACAAATAAGTTGGAGTGGAATTCCAAATAGGTTTTACATGTGGATCATTGTTTGATTCTTTCACCGCAGTCGTGGTTATGCTTTCATCTAAAGTCCTTTAAGTCTCAGATAACCTAGGGCACAGAACGGGGTGCCGTGTCATCACTCTTTTACTCGATTAAACATCTCCAGATTTATCCCTCCTCCCGCTTCTCTATAGGAGAATTAATGAGTTAAAAAAAAAAAAAAAAACCAAGCAGGATTTGTGATTACCAAAGGCCTTTTTTTTTTTTTTTACTTGGACTCTATGTTCATTTCTTTTTTGGTTGGACTTCCTGAATTAAGAAGCCATTATGGAAAAAATTCTAAAAAACGCCAGCAGCAACCAGAACATAATGTTCCTTTTCTGACCACATTAAATCTATGAGGTTGTGTAAATATGGAACCCTTGATGAATAAATACAGTTTTAACATGAGGAAGTGTGTGTGTGTGTGTGTGTGTGTGTGTGTGTGTGTGTGTGTGTGTGTGTGTGTGTGTGTGTGTGTAGTGTGTGTGTGTGTGTGTGTGTGTGTGTGTGTGTGTGTGTGTGTGTGTGTGTGTGTGTGTGTGTGTGGGTACAGTAGGAGTATATATAAGATGTGTGTATACGGGTCAAGTTAGAGCTTTTAGCTCTAATACAGGATTGTTTTATCTGTTTGCCTAGCATCAGAGTATGGTGTGTGTAGGTGTGTAGGTGTGTGTGTGTGGGTGTGTGCCTGCATGTGTACATTTGGACTGAACTTCATGTGCATGGTTGTGCAAGTGCATTTGTGTGGGTGTTTATGGTTGCACTGAACCATTAAATCCTATAATTCCCAGTACTACCAGAGGAATACCACACTGTGGAGGGTAAGAGGTTTCCTCCACATACTTATTGTGGTTTGTAAATTCATGTACAATATTATGTCTATGGGATGTGAATGTATTTCATTCCAGTTCATTCTCAGTGATATACAGTCAACTAATAGCTGAGCTAAATGCAGCACAGGGGAACAAATAGTCAAATGTGTGTGTGTGTGTGTGTGTGTGTGTGTGTGTGTGTGTGTGTGTGTGTGTGTGTGTGTGTGTGTGTGTGTGTGTGTGTGTGTGTGTGTGTGTGTGTGTGTGTGTATGTGTGTGTGTGTGTGTGTGTGTGTGTGTGTGTGTGTGTGTGTGTGTGTGTGCGTCTGTGTGCGTGAGTCTGTGTGCGTGTGTGTGTGCGTGTGTGTGTGTGTGTGTGTGTGTGTGTGTGTGTGTGTGTGTGTGTGTGTGTGTGTGTGTGTGCGTGAGTGTGTGTGTGTGTGTGTGTGTGTGTGTTCGTATATTTGTATGCACGGTACAGAATGAGTACATTATGTTGATGGTTACGCTTCGTAACCCTAGTTATATCAATGCAGGAAGGTAAGGTGAGGAAGGCTAGCTCTGTAGTGGTCAGACTAGAGGTGGTGGCCGAGAGGAGGATGAGGAAAAAGCTGGACGCTATACTGGAAAACCCTCCCACCCCCTCTGAGGAGCTAGCCAAGATGAGGAGCACGTTCAACCATAAACTTATCCACAAACTGCAACACACCACAAACTGCCTCGGCCAGTCTTTCCTGCCAGTAGCCATCAATCTCCACAACCGTGTATTGCTGCCAATTGCTGGAGAGCTTACGGCTGGTGAACTTAACAACTGTTAGGACTGTCTGACTCTTAATAATAATAATAAACACTGCACAGACTCTGGCGCACTGTGTTACGACGGTTTGGACCACGTATACCACCATCACTATTACCAGGGGTGCAGTCGTAATATCAGAACTGCCTGGACGCCACGTGCATACATGTTCCCTTGCGTGTGCACAGACCAGCTCAAGCAAACCCCCCACAGGGCTTCTATTTTGGTCTTGCACTTCTCTTTCTTTGTTATGCTATGCAAAGACTAGGTGATAAGTGCCGGGTACTTGGCGCACGGCACGACAGTAGAGTGAAAGTTGTGAAAGATTTTTTTTGTGCGCGCGCGTGCACATCCGTGCGCACACTTCTGCTCAGTGAACTGCTAGGACGGCGTGGTACCGAGTGGTACCACCACTGCATCACTATTACTACTGTCTGATTGAATCCTGCCACTTGCTACTGTTCACTACTACTACTACTGTTATTACTATTATCATTATTAGTTTGCACTTTGTTCTATCTTCTATTATTATTACTACCCATCCTACCTGTACCCCCCCCCCCCCCATCCCCATGCTGCTATTACATTTGAATTTCCCCAATAAAGGAACCCTTGACTTGACTTGTAGTCAAAGGACCTTATGTGCAAATGTTTTACTTTTATTTTTACCAGAGTACAATTGTATCTGGGTTTTCTACTTTAAAGGAGCTGTAAGTGGTATTTTGTTCTTAAAATAATAGCTCCATATTCCAACACTGAACATGGGTCAGTCCCTCCGCTCTGCACTAAACAGAAGATTTTCTGGTATCCCGTTCTCACTTTATCCAATCAGGAGAAAGAACTCTCACTGCAAAAATGGTCTGATTGGATAAAGTGGGAAGGGATACCAGAAAATGTATTTCCTGTTTACTGCAGAGCGGAGGGACTGGGAGACCCACGTTACCAACCAAACACGCAGGGATGGCTGTCGGAATGTAGAACTATTTAACATTTAT
>NC_140178.1:30123255-30177490 GCF_963971535.1 Notolepis coatsorum
CTTCTTGAAGGATAACGCTGGTGTAATCTTAAGGTGGGTAATGATAAATGGCCTTGCGATGGATTATGCTCGTCAAGGCAGCATTATGTCTGTGTGAGCGGCTTTGTAGTATATACAGCATTTATGAAACAGTGGGATCCAATGACTCCCTCTGGATATAAGGCAAAAATCTGCCAGAGAATCGACGGTTGTAGCCGGTGAGTGTTGGGAAACGTGTTGGATGGTTTCGACTTTTCAGAGCTGATGTGGGCAATAAGAGACATTTTAATTACACCAGTGCTATCCTTTAACCACGGGGGCCCTCCTCGCGTGCCGTCTCTGTCCTTGAGCCCCTGCTCGCCCTTCAGTAAATGTCTGTGCACCATCCTGACGCCTGTCACAGTGGACTGACACATGGAGACAGTACCTCACAGAACCCTAGGATTGCTCTGGGTTAAATTACATGCTTATTCCAATGTTAAATTGGATTTATTCCAATGTAATTGTGTGTGTGCCTCTTTAATATAGAGTGATCTTATAGAAAAACTGACTATTGCCTGATAAGATCATCAGATACAATGTTATCTTAAAGGGGACATATTTTATTCCTTCAAATATTCAAATGTAGGTCTTTGAGGTCCCCTAAACATGTCTTTGAATTTTTTTGATGAAAGAAACACTCAGATTATGCATTCTAGAAGCCTCTATTATTCCTGTGAGCCGCTTTTATCATACACATAGGATAATTATTGTGCATCTAGCAGTGGTGAATCAGCCTGTACTGTTGAATGAAATTCAAACTGTAAAACTATAGATACTGCAGATCAAACATGACTCAAGATCCGGCAACACCATATCAAATGTACCGTTGTCAAATGTTTAGGTTAAACTTTAAGTAGAAAAGAGATTTACAAGCGAAGTGTTGGGACCAGACCCCTGTTCTGTAAAAACGATGCAAAAAAACAGGAAAAGATGATTTTCACAATATGTCCCCTTTAAGATTGGTATCGCCAAAGCAACCAAGTGAAGAAATTATATTAAACATGAACGTGAACTGGACTCGTAATTAACAAGAATTGATGGATGAGGAATTGTAAATAGCAAATGACCAAATGATATATACTGTCTGTATTTATCCTGGGTATATATCGTGACCTGTGTGTAAGTGTGTGTACATACTAAGACATGGTTTATTGAAGGATATTTTGATGAACGATCTTGCTGTTTTCTAGACCAGTGCCACTGCTGTTTTCAGTCTGATAAAAGTACTATTTATTTCCTATGAGTTGTCACGTGCAAGATGGTATATGTGATACGCGAGACATTGTATAGTATACCATGTTGTGTTGTGTTGCTCATGAGAGTTTGGTTACTGTGTGACTTTAGGCTGTGATCAGATTAGACGCCTTTTTCTTGCGCTCAAACGTGAGGTGTGGCGGAGCACATAGAGAATGGAAAGTGCACAGGACACACAGGGGGCAACGAGTGATACCACGCGCACCTGTTGCGACAAAACCATTGAAAACAAACGAAAAAAGGCGTCCAATGTGATCACAGCCTTAAGCTTTGCTTCTGATTCCATTGGAAGTGGATCCATGATTCACTCGAGGCCCAGGGTGAAGTTGTCCTGAGTACTGCTCGGGGGATCAGCTGATCCCCTTTAAGGACAACACAAAACTGACCCTGGCAGGGGTGGAAACATTAGCAGACTTTAGATAGACTCCACACCACTGGCAAGAATTTGAATAGGGGCTAATGGATAAAGTATAGAGATAGAGATAGCGGTCAATTATACTCACTGGGCTAGTGTCCAGAAGCTTTCAAGTTCCATCCCTGGAAGCGAGATCAGTATCTGAAGTCGGCTTCACTTATAGCAACTCTCACCCACAAGCCACAGCGAGTTTCCAATGGGAGACTGTACAAGTGTAAACATTCAAAAATGTCCCCTGGGGTGCCATTCCAGGATCAGTTTTGCCCATTTAACATTCTAACTGAAACACTTTAAATCATTTGAAACAGCTGAACTTGGATCTGTCCTCAGGGGCACTTTTGATTAAAAGATCAAATTAACTTGAACCCATAAAAGCCAAGAGAGAGAGAGTGAGAGAGAGCGAGAGAGAGAGAGAAAGAAAGTGAAAGAAAGAGAGAAGGCACCATTGCTGTGGCTCTGTGTATTTATGGAGGTGCATGGTTCCATTTTCTCTACAACGCCTTTCGACCAATGGATGTCTACCCGGGGCGGGGCACCAACCGACGTACTCAACTTGATTTGTGGACCAATGTGCCCGTATCTTTATCTGCTGTTTTCCTATGAACTCTCTTCTTCCTTTGAGCTCATGTCTGATTCAGATGGTGGGAGAAAAAACACAATAAGCCATTTTCAACACATACAGTCAGCTAAATACCCAACCCCTAAAATTCACAATAATGAAAATGAATTTGATTGCTGGAGATGGTAAACTATTAAACAATTTTCTGTTGTTGTTTTTTTCACCTCAATTTGGAAAAGAGAGGACTTGTTAATTAGACGTGAGCGTGTGAGAGAGCACGTTGCCCTACCATGCGAGTGTTCCTCACCTGCAGTTATCATAGGGCCAATTAACGCGTGTCTTCTAACAACAACAGCAGTGATACTGTAGAGACTGACGTGTTCCCTCGCTCTCTCTCTCTTTCCCTTCGTCCCCCTCCGGATACAGAATTGCCTCCCGATGGTAAGAGCAGTGGATACCGTCTTTGTACAGTATATCCACTCGACAAGCAAACACCTGAAGGGGTGGGGGTCACATCAATCTGCTTTTCGACAGAAACAAGGACAGGGGAAAGAAAGTAGCTCATTTTTTTTAAAGACCCGATAAGAGCTTCAAGCAGCTTACGCTGACAGAAGGTGACAAGAGAGTGAGGCTTAATGTTATTTCTTAAGATATACCCAAGCGGCGGCTACTTTCTCTGCCCTCTTCAAGGGTCCCGCGGTCTCCTGTCATTTGTCATTGTTGTCCTGTGACAGATTGCAACGGACTGTGTGGACCATGCAACGGACCACGTTTTGCAACAGCAAAGGCGTTAGGTAAACATTTGGTAACGATTTTGCCTCGGGGGGGAAAAAAGTCTGTGGCTCAGTTTTGGTTTGTTCTATCCTTTTATATCAAGGTTCAGGCCTCTCCGAGCTCACAGGATGACGTGTAAAGAGGTGGACGTCAGTGGGTAAGGCGGTCAAACCAAAACTATAGGGTCATAGAATTCCCAAATAGACAGGCAGAACATGGTAAAACAATGGGTGGATATGGTTGTTTGCTTGGCTCACTTGTCTCTATGTTGTTGTTGTTCTATGTTCCGTGTCTTGTGTGTGGTCCTTTTCTGTGATTTTTCAAGTTCTTGTTCTCTTTGACCCCACCTACTTTGACCTCTCTGACCACACCCACTTCCTCCACAGATCCGGGGGAGGCGTCCCAGCCCGCTGAGCTAACCGGAATGTTTGTGGTGAGGCCAGCGACCACCGTGGCTGTGAAAGGTCAGGACAACTTCCTGTTCATGGAACAAAATGGTAGCGGCTAGATTCTCATAAGAGGATGGCACTTGTCATAATTTTCACCATTCATTATATAAACCTAAGCCTTACCTAAACCGTAACCTCACCGGAGACATTGCACTTAACTCGAAATGCAAGCCATTTTCTGAAGAAGGTGTGTTCACCAAAACATCATGATTTCAGGCTGCCAATACATTTGAAAAACCTGTAGTGCGTGCCTGGACTTGTTTCCCTATTTTTTTTCTCCTAACTCTGACCTAAAATAGAGATAAAAAAAAAAAAGGGAAATAGATATATAATTTTGTAATTTTCCATGTTCAAAGATATCCTCTGCTTTAATAGAATCTAGCCACATTCATAACAAAACCATTGTGCACAATTATCTTGAATTTGTTTCCAACAAGGAATACACTGAATATCCTTTTCCGGGGTTTCAATACAATACGCCCTGACTGCTCAGTTTGACCTGATTACCAAGTCCCATCCTCCTTGTGGCCACGGCAGGGAAGGACGTCACCTTCGTGGCTAAAGTGGACTCTTCCAGCCTGCTGAGGAAGCCTGCCATCAAATGGTTCAAGGGGAAATGGCTGGATTTGGGCAGCAAAGCCGGAAAGCACCTAAAGTTCAAGGAAACCTATGACAGGAACACCAAGGTGTGTGTGTGTGTGTGTGTGAATATATACGTATATTATACTATTATACTTAGTGCTACATTCAGTGTCTTTGTGCTGTGTCCTTTCTGTGTGGATTACGTGTGTGTACGGCACATACAGTGTGTGAAAGTACAGTACAGTGTCTAGTTAAAGAGGCGCTTTGCAGATTTTCAACCATTAATCCTCTCGTTCTGTTGTGAGGAGGACGTGTAACTGGCAGACTGTAGTAGAGGTCCAACTCTAGGAAAGTTTAAGACATGGTTGAGGAAATAGTGTCTGCAGTTCGCTAGAGGTCCCGCTCTCCTCTCGGTGACGTCACCCGGAGGAATTTCGCGGGGCGCCGATGCGGCTGAGATCTCGAGACACAGAACACGTCGATGAGTTACCTCCTCACAACAGAACCATATAGGATTAATTTAAGCTCATGTGTGTAGCCCATCCTCATAGTTGAACGTGTGAAAGGGCTTCACAGGCCTACATCGTGCACCATGTGAACGCGTGCACGCCTCTTCCCTCAGATCTACACGTGGGAGATGAGCCTCGTCAAAGTGGTGGACGCCGACGCAGGTGGCTACCGCTGCGAGGTCACCTCCAAGGACAAGTGTGACAGCTGCGCCTTCGACATCACCGTGGAGGGTAGGGTCCCAGAGATGGATACTTTAATCACATTATTGTCATCTTCCATTCGGCCCCGGATCCCCTACTTAGCATGTAACCGGCTTTGTCAGCCGGTAACTCGGCGAGTGCGATGCACATTAGATTCTATCGTTTAGTGGTTTTAGTGAGGTCACCAGTCCATTATCCCCGTGCCAGTCATCCCTGCCGGCTAATGAATGAACCGGGCGGCGCGCTCACCGTCCTCTCCTTCTGTTCTCTGGTTCTCAGCCGTGCAGGAGGAGCAGCAGCAGGCCAACATCCTGGAGGCATTTAAGCGATCGTGAGTGTCAGAGGGTTCCTATTCCTACACGTCACCCACCACACCGTCTCCCATATGTTACACTCTGGATCTCTGGCCCTCTGGGCATCTGTCAGTCTCCACCGGTGTCTCAGCCTGACTGTCTGTCTATCCTCCCATTCATATCTGTTTTTCCCCCCGTTTTTTTTTCTTTCTTCATGAGAGTCAATCTGTCTATATCGTGTCTGGCACATCTTGCTGCATCTGCCGTCTATGTTTTCACTTCACCTGAGAGTCCCCCGTGGTTTAACGTCTCTGTGTGTCTCTTGTCTTTCACGGGTTTCCAGAGGGATCGTTTTCTGTTTTCTATTAACTTTTTTCTTCTCTGTCTGTCTGTCTGTCTGTCTGTCTGTCTGTCTGTCTGTCTGTCTGTCTGTCTGTCTGTCTGTCTGTCTGTCTGTCTGTCTGTCTGTCTGTCTGTCTGTCTGTCTGTCTGTCTGTCTGTCTGTCTGTCTGTCTGTCTGTCTGTCTGTCTGTCTGTCTGTCTGTCTGTCTGCATCTGTCTCACTCTCTCTTTCACACTCTCCATCTGCATTTGCTGTAGGCTATGTGTGTGAATTGGAGCATATATGTATGTATGTATGTATGTATGTATGTATGTATGTATGTATGTATGTATGTATGTATGTATGTATGTATGTATGTATGTATGTATGTATGTATGTATGTATGCACAGTATGTATACATGTATGTATGTACAGTATATATGTTTGTATCACAGTATGTATATGTCCAGTATCTATATATGTATGTATGTATGCATGTACATTACAGTATGTATGTACATGTATGCATGTACAGTATGTATGTATGCATGTATGCATGTATGTATGTATGTTATTGTATGTACATGTATGTATGTGTACTATATACTGTGTGTTTGAGTCTTGCAAGCTTTTCCCCCAAGTCTTCTCTCTTTGTTTCCACGCGCCTCTCTTTGGCTGAGTGGCAGAGCGCGGCTGACAGTTTTAATCACTCCTTCCTCACATCTTGTTTTGTTCCCTCCCTGATTAGAATGCAAGGCAAAAAGCAAAAGGGTAAGATGAGAAACACAACATGCAAAAAGGACAGCCTCATGTTGTGTTTATAAAATAAATAAAAGAAATGACAGAATGTCAGTGTGTTGTTTACTCAATATTGAGATCAGTGAGAAAATTAGACAGAGAGAGTGAGAGAGAGCGAGAGAGAGAGAGAGAGAGAGAGAGAGAGAGAGAGAGAGAGAGGGGGGAAGTAGTTGCTAAAAAACAGCTGTTTAAAAATCTCCTCTTAATGTGGTGGTTTTTGGAGGTCCATCTCCCATCGTCTATTGAGAAGTAATAGAATAGAATAGAATAGAATAGAATAGAATAGAAGTACTTTAGATACAAGATACAATAGTTTTATTTGTCACGGCATACAGTGAAATGCGGGGGGTCTTTATTGATCCCGAGGGAGATTCAGCACCACAGATCGCTAACACAATGAACATTTAGTTAGTCAAAAGTCAAAAATAAGAATAGGAATAAGAATAAAATACAAATAAAAATACACAGTCAGAAAATATGTATATACATTCTAAAATTATGAAATATACAGTCCGAAAATATACAGTAATATAAATTCAAATGTAAATGTCCAGGAAGGTATACTGTACCTATAGTCAAATGTAAATGTACAGGAAGGTATACCTATAGTAAAATGTAAATGTACAGGAAGGTATACCTATAGTCAAATGTAAATGTACAGGAAGGTATACAGCGATTTACTCTGTGCTCAGTGAGTGGTGAGTGAGAAGTAAGTATGTGGAGGATCCCATCAGAGGCCTTCTCACCTGTGTGTGAACCTCAGGATCCTGGTTCCCTCCTTTTGTCCTCAGGGTCACGTGACCTCCCCCACCAACACTGGAGTCATGTGACCTCCCCCACCAACACTGGAGTCACGTGACCTCCCCCACCAACACTGGAGTCACGTGACCTCCCCCACCAACACTGGAGTCACGTGACCTCCCCTACCAACACTGGGGTCAAGTGACCTCCCCCACCAACACTGGAGTCACGTGACCTCCCCTACCAACACTGGAGTCACGTGACCTCCCCTACCAACACTGGGGTCAAGTGACCTCCCCCACCAACACTGGAGTCATGTGACCTCCCCCACTAACACTGGAGTCATGTGACCTCCCCCACTAACACTGGATTCCAGAACATGTGTTGCAATAACACACGCTGTGTTGTCTTAACACGTATGTTGTGGTTGTATGGTGTGTGTGTGTGTGTGTGTGTGTGTGTGTGTGTGTGTGTGTGTGTGTGTGTGTGTGTGTGTGTGTCTGTCTTTCTATGTGTGTGTGTGTTCGTCTGTCTGTCTGTATGTGTGGGTGTACTTTTTTCAGTGTCACTTTACTGTCTGATTGACCAGTTGAAAGGGATTCAAATGGAACCTGTATATTTTCCGTCGATTACATGCATCAGTGATGCAATCATGTGCATGTAGTGTGTGTCATGCGGTATATGTGGGTTTAAAGGAAAACACTATCCATATTAAGGACCCCAATATGTTACTTACATGGCCTATAGGGAGGTTCAATCAATATCTATGATCAATGAGCAACTCTCCCCTAATGCCAGAAACCAGAGCAGTAAGGATCAAATCTGTCATCAAATATAAAGTCTGGAGCTGCTCCATAGACAATGAATGGAAGGCTGATTTTGTGGAACCACAGAATGTACGTTTTAGTTGAGCGTATATTATTCTATTGTGTTCTCAGTTTTGAAACAGAAAATGTACCTTTGAACTCCAAACATCCCCCTGGGTGCTCTCAGTGCCGTCTATAACATCTCTAACAATTCATTGTCTGCGGAGCAGTTTTTTGGATTTGGGAGAGCGTTCATGTTCACTAATATGTTCGGAGTGTCTTAGACCATAGGAATTACACATATTCATTTTTAAATTGGGTGTGGTTTAATGTGAGTGTGAGAGAGGCATTGTGCAAGGGTGTGTATTCACACAATTTGCATGCAGTGCACGTGTTTGTATATGTTCATACCTGTATACTCATATGACTGTGTATTACACATTATTGTAATATACGGTACTGTACTGTATGTTTATTTATGATTAAATTATGATGAGGGGTGACAGTGGCTCAGGAGGTAAAGGAGTCCTTGAGCAAGACACTTAACCCCTAATTGCTCCCGATGAGTAGGTTGGCACCTTACATGGTTGCCTCTGCCGTCTGTGTGTGAATGTGAGTGAATGGGTGAATGTGAGGAACAAATAATTGTGAAGCACTTTGGATAAAATCGTTATATAAATGCAATATATAAATGCATTATATAAATGCACCATTTACCATTAAATAGTAAACAATGCAATTATCGCTTACATTATCCATCAGGTTTGCTGCTTGTCTGTGTGTATGTTTGTGTCGCTGTGTTCAGGGGCGTTATGGTAACTTGTGTGTATGTTTGTGTCGCTGTGTTCAGGAGCGTTACAGTAACTTGTGTGTCTGTTTGTCTCGCTGTATTCAGGGGCGTTAAAGTAACTTGTGTGTCTGTTTGTCTCGCTGTATTCAGGGGCGTTAAAGTAACTTGTTTGTCTGTTTGTCTCGCTGTCTTCAGGGGCGTTACGGTAACTTGTGTGTCTGTTTGTCTCACTTTATTCAGGGGCGTTACGGTAACTTGTGTGTCTGTTTGTCTCACTTTATTCAGGGGTGTTACGGTAACTTGTGTGTGTCTGTCTCGCTGTCCTCAGGGGCGTTACGGTAACTTGTGTGTGTCTGTCTCGCTGTCCTCAGGGGTGTTACGGTAACTTGTGTGTGTCTGTCTCGCTGTCTTCAGGGGCGTTACAGTAACTTGTGTGCTTATACATCCAACACCGTGCTCTGTGTCCTCCGCTCGCTCATCCAATTTTTTACATATCAAAAACAGAGCCAGAAAAGGGTAAGCCTTCACCACAGGCATAGAGTATTTATAACCCCCACCGTATGATAGAGTGCATGCCGATGTTGTCCTTCGCTTTTATACTTGTGTTCTCGTAATATCTGCTCCTTATTTATATGCCTATTTATTCAGCATGGAAGGAAACAGATGATAGGATGTATTATTCTAATTTCCGTTAATGCTCCTCTTTCTCATTCTTTGGTGGCGCCTTGCCAGTTTTGTAAATAATCTCCATACCTGACAGGCCGTATTTTCTTTTGACGTGTCGTTTAGGTAGGACATTTATTGGAGATTAAACTAATCTCCCAATTGCACTCTTTACCCCCCCCCCCCCCCCCCCCCCCCCCCAGTGGCGACGCAGGGGAGGATGCAGGTGATTTAGACTTCAGTGCCTTGCTCAAGAAAAGGTAAGACAGATAGAGCCTTGGCTGAAGTCTGAAGTACTTATATATATATATAGATACTACTGTATACTACTGTATACTGTTCTACTGTATCACTTTTGCTGGTTCCTCTCATTCTGTCACACACACACACACACACACACACACACACACACACACACACACACACACACACACACACACACACACACACACACACACACACACACACACACACACACACACACACACACACACACACACACACACACTGACACACTGACACACAGAAAACAGACAAAAACAGAGGGGCCAAAAGAAGAGGTGGATGTGTGGGAGATCTTGAAGGACGCCCCGGCCTGCGACTATGAGAAGATCGCCTTTGAGTACGGGATCACAGACCTCAGGGGAATGCTGAAGAGACTGAAGGCGATGAAGAAGAAGGTGGAGCCCAAGAAGAGTGATGGTGAGGAGGAGGAGGAGGAGGAGGAGGAGGAGGAGGAGGAGGAGGAGGAGGAGGGGGGGAGTGGGGTTTACTAGGGGTGGAAAACTCAAGCTTTATCACAAAACCATTTAGATTCCTCAGGCAACGATTCTACATCTGGTGATATCGCCGATTTTGCTACGGTGTGATGCAATATGATTTGATTGGATTCTGTAACACAATGATTGATATCATATGATATTCTGTGAGCCAGCTAACACAAATGATGTCACACGTCTTATCGAGTCACAAAAACCTACAACCCGAATGAGTTGCAATTTTATAAACAAGCCCCGCTGATCACTTGGAATGGAGAAACCCCAGGCACTGTTCTTTGAACTTGGAAACATAGTAAAATAACTAAATAAGCATTGTGAATGAGCTCGAATTCGTTTTACAATACATTAATGATCTGAATCAAGATATGTACATTGCATCGATTGCATTGGATTGTTGCCTTTGGGATGGATGTATCGATCCAAGTGAATGTATCCTCACAGCCCGAGGGGCAACTGTGAAAAGGCTGAAAGCTATACAAGCGCAGTGTGCACAAGCAGGCTGTGAGTAGCTGCAGGCAGGACCCAGCTCTTTGATAGAGTAGGCTGTAAATAGCAAACATTTACAGGCCTTAGGGGAGAATTTATATTACAGGGTTGTCTGGTGGTGATATATATATATACATTAGCATACAGTAAGACTGCTTCTGGCTGTGCCACTTGCAGATTTTGTGTTACAGCAGAGTTTATGACAAGGGAGAGGAACTTCGACAAACGTCGCTGCAAATTAATCTGAAATTATCTAGAAATGACTAAGCGACTAGTCTAAGGATACAATATAAAATATGTGAATTGTAGATTTATTGTTTTTAATTGTATAATGTAATGTGAGCCATGGAAATGTATTGTGCTCTTGTTGTGGCAGCTCTGGATGAAAAGTTAAACTTAGATCAACCGACTAGTATTTCTATTGTTGACTGGTGTACGTCACCCAGCATGATCCATTAACCCTTTCAGTGCCACACGGCAGCCGGTTAACCCTTTCACTGTGACAATACAGAAGGTTAGCCCTTTACTATCACACAACCGACGGCGATGCTCCATCATTAGCATCATTAGCTCCGCATTTGCGGAGCTAATGATGCTAATGATGGAGCATCGCCGTCGGTTGTGTGATAGTAAAGGGCTAACCTTCTGTCGTGTGGCAGTGAAAGGGTTAATGTCGTGAGAAATGACTTTTTCATCTTGTTACCTTGTGTCTGTGTGGGTGTACTATTATACAACTGTACAACTATTCAACAATGCATGCTAAGGACTGTCAAAGGACCTACTGTATCTCAAGGATCAAGAAAATAGGGCAGAGCTTGACATGATTAATAATCAAATGAAGTTGACGCCAGGTCCCTCCCGAACAGCATGTTTGATTTGCACGATTTTTTTTAAAAATAAATAAAGCTCCGCTATGTTATTTTTGGAAGAAGAAAATCACAATTAGACACATGCTATTTTTGGAACATGTTTCTCAACACAAATTACCTTTACAAGCCTTGTTGTGAAGGGCCAGATTAAACTGAATATATATATTTATTATATATATATATTTAATTGTATTTGTATATTCTCTAATATTCCTTGATATCCCTTGTATATTCCTTGTACAATATGCATTGAATATCCATTCTAGCCTACTGAACATCCCATAATAGTCTCCATTCTACTATTGGTCGAGACCTTGGTGCCAGGCTGCCATACCCCCCAGACCCAGTTCAAACGTACCGCTCAACATGTACGAACAAGTCCTAGTTCCGCGTAGGAATCTGGCTACCGCACCACTAACGGTACTATTTGTTCATAGTGCGTATATATACTGCGCTACTAAAGTAGGACTTCCTTTTCAGTCCAGTTTCTTACCCTCCAATAGAGTGACAGACGTAAAGCCTCCCCGCGACGCCACGTGTGGGAGTAAGGCCAAGTTCGGCCTACCATCGGTATTGAGACATCGTGTATATTAATATTTGAATAGTCATATTTGGCACTATATCGTCGAGTTGGACGTAGTCTATTAAGCTAATAATAGTCTGTTAATATATAGTGCTTCGTGCGGTGAGAATACTACCGTAGTCAGTACCCCATCGTTTCGGGCAGAGAACTGGCTGCTTATCCAGGATGGTCGACCCCATGTGAGACTGCATCCGAGGAGCCCCAGAGCCGACGAGCGAGTGGACCTGTATACCGGATTATTCTACCGACGACAGCCCGCCTTCCCAGGCACGGATTATGCTTTGTGTACAGTGATTATTCCATGGATAAAGACCCCCGACACTGCCGTGTGTTGGAACCCCCCCCCCTGGAGAGGACGCAAGGTGAGGAGACGCTCTGCAAGACGAGGTCGCTTCACGTCTCTCCATCGTGGACCGGAGGAAGCCGGCCCACAGAGAGTCCAACTGCTTTCATCTGTGGTCCAAGGATCGCTGGCGCACCGAGCTGCACAACTGTGGGTTCACCCAGGATACCCTTGGCCGGACGAGGCAGCCAGACTCTACCCCCCCCCCCCTCCTACTCCTGTTGTCTTACAAGCGACCGGATTACCCCCCTTAGTGTATCCAGTCTTATAATCATTAAAGTATCATTGCTGTTATTCCTTAACTATTCCAGGTCGTATATTTACCGCCTGCGCCATCAGAGATTGGACATTCTCTATTGATATACCAACGAATACTCTTTGCCATAAAAGTGCATACTATTTCAATTCATAAATGTAATTAAGTGATTAAGTGCTTGCTCTACACACCATTGCTGTGTAGTAATAAATACATACTTCGACTTCGTACATTTGTGTTGGATCCGTTTCATCTACGTGAGAGTGTTTATCATAATATATTTATGCCGAGTACTGGGTGGCCGAATATAAAGTACAAAGGTAGTGGTAGTAAGTATCATATCTAGTAATACAGTCAGGGAATTGTACCCCTCAGTTACAATTGGTCCTTCGAGCCGGATGGTAATTAGTGTAATATTAATATAGTGTTATTAATATTGAAATGGCCTATGATGAACACTCCACGAAACGATCCTCCTAACCAACGCCCGCAGCGCGAACGACGGCTCCCTCAGTACTTAGAGGCTTACGCTGTCAGTCAACAACCTAGTCTTCTACTAACAGTAAACGCGGTAAAACTAGAAAGTAAAAGTATGTCTAACCCCAACGCCCAGACTACCCCGACCATAGAGGCCCCTACGGGTTCTAATGTAACTGACCAAGTTCACGGTGGGGACCAGTGGGAACCAGACATGACTTCACACCCCGCCAGTACTGAAGAAGTAGTCCCCGATGAGTCCCGGGAGGAATACAACGCTACCGAGAGAGAACTCGGCACGGAAGAAGACGGGGAGAGCACCGTGGAGATAGAGCTCCAAGGCTCCGCAAGGAGTACCCCGAGGGAAGGCTCCCCTATACAACCGCCTTCTCCCAGCGAGGCAGAGAGGACCCTACAGCAGGCCTTCCTCATCAGCCTGAACGCCGCTGCTGAACGCGACCGACTGCAGATCCAGCAGCGAAGCGAACACGAGCAGATACGTCTAGAAATAAGACGCATTCAGATGGAAGAGAATGTGGCCCGAGAACGAGCCGGTGCTCAACGGGACGCAGAGCGCGACAGACAGCAAGCGCAACTAATAGAACAGCTGATCAGACGGACAACACCCTCTCCCTCCGCCAGAGGCTCCAGGAACTCGTCTAGACACACCTCCAGGGCGGCATCCCCTAGCCGAGTAAACAACCCTGAACTTGACCAACAGACGAGGTCTATACCCCCCACAGACCACCTCCCCCCACCGGTCCAAGCGAGACCTAGCAACCGGGAAGGAGCAGCATATCCTGTGGAGAGGCTAAACCAGAGACTACAAGCACTGGATGACCTAACTGAAGACGAAGAGGAAGAGGAGGAGAACCACGCCCGACGACAGCACAGTACTCTACCGGACCAGGAGGTCCGGTACAGCCCAGGCTATACTCCCGCGGAGCTGCGCTACAGACCCCCGACTCTATACACGGGTGAGCACGATGCACGACCCGCACCGAGGAACAGCACCTGGACAAGCGGGCCATGGTACACTGCCGGTACCAGCCCATACCAAGGAGCGGGAGGAGACTCGCCTAGGAGGCCTCTCCCCCAACGCTCGCCGATGTATCCACAGTCAGCGTCATACATTGGCACGCCTATGGTACCCGACTTCACCCAAGAGAACCGGGCCCAGTATACAGAACTCCGCATGTGTCTGGAGACCATGTTGGTGGATGTATTGGATGAACGCCATAAATACGCCATCCTACTGAAGCACTTAAAGGTACCCCGCGCACATAATATAGCGCTCGCCTACGCGACTTCCACCACCCCATACACAGCAGCGCTGGTAGCATTGGACCAGAGGTATGGGCGCATATGGGATTACGTGATCCAGGAGATCCGACACATCAACCGCTTACCCCCAGCAATAGACAATCGAGCACTGGACGACCTGTCCATCAGAGTGCAGTCCCTGGTAGGGATGTTGGGAGCGCAGAGAGAGAAGGGGAGGCATGAACTTTACGCCAACTCAAATGTGGAAAGGATCTTGGAGAAGCTGCCGCCCGCTCGACAGGAGCGTTTTAGGCGGCAGAGAGACCACCGAGACCCGAATGGCCCCGAACCGAACCTCCTCGATCTAGCAGACTTCCTGGCGAGAGAAGTCAGCAGCCTACGGCTAGATACATTCGGACGGAGCACCCCTGGCTCCAGAGAAGGAACCAGACGACTAAATGATGGAAGAAGATCGGTGACTGTGATGCACCAATCGGAGTCAGTACCGAGCAGCAGGAGCCACAGTACCCCCTCCAGAACGGAGAAGTGGAAGATAGTGTGCCCCTACTGTGAGAAAGAACACTGGCTAGCGCAATGTGACTCCTTCCCCAAGCTGAACGCGGAGGAAGCAAGTCAATGGATAAAGTCCAACAAGCGCTGTTTTCGCTGTGCGCGCTCACACATGGCAGCCGAATGCCGCTTAAAGAAAAGGTGCACCAAGTGCGATGGAGCCCATCTGGACATACTTCACGACAGTAACAGACGGCGCCCTTCACCCGCACCATCCAGCAGCAAAGCGAGCGTCATGTACATCGATCCCGCCAGCAGCAGTGGAGCCCGAGTACTCCTAAAAGTAGTGCGTGTGACACTAAGCTACCAGAATAAAGTCCTGGACACTTACGCCGTCCTCGATGACGGGTCAGAGAAGACCCTTCTGCTCGCCTCCGCTGCGGCCCAGCTAGGGCTGCGGGGAAGCGAAACCCAAATGACAATTCGGACAATAAGACGAGATTTGAAGACGATAAAGGGCGAGAATGTCTCATTCTCTATCGCAGCAAGCGGCCAGCCTGAGCGACGGTACCAGATTACAGACGCTTTCACCAGCCAAGAAATAGGACTGTCGCGGTACACATACCCCGTCGCCAAGCTGATGGAGAAATATGCACATCTGCGCAAGTTACCGATCCCGCTCATAGACAATGCTATGCCGACCCTGTTGATAGGCTCCGACCATGCAGACCTCATTGTCCCGATAGACCGGGTTCATACCGGACCCCGAGGCTGTCCTGCAGCAGTCGAGACCCGTTTGGGATGGACTCTCCAAGGCCCGCTCGCCAAATCTCTCAACCGAAGTACAGCCACTAGATGTCTCCACTCCCGAGTCACAGAGGGAGAAACCGCACTCCTGCAACACGTAGAGCGGCTATGGACCTTGGAACAAATGCCCTTTAAGAACGGAAAGAAAGACATTCGCTCTAAAGATGACATTTACGCCATTCACCTCCTCGAGACAGGGACCAAGAGAGTCCCGGTCAACGGCGTGTTGAGATACGCCACGCCACTCCTGCGGCGAGAAGGAATGCCTACTTTCCACGCCAAGACAGACGCCACAGAACGGTACCTGCTGAACACGGAGCGGCGCTTAGCCAAGAACCCCGCCCAAGAGAGTGTATACCGCGCTGAGATTGAGAAGCTCATCACAGCGGGACACGTCACAAAGATGGACATTAAAGAGGCTGACCAGACCACTGAATCGTGGTACGTGCCTCACCACAAGGTCCATCACAACGGTAAAGACCGCATAGTATTTAACTGCAGCTACCAGATCGGATCCCAAAATCTGAATAAAGAGTTACTGCCCGGTCCCACACTCGGCCCCTCCCTACTCGGCGTTCTACTCCGCTTCCGCCAGGAAAAGGTGGCCATCAGCGGGGACATTAAAGGAATGTTCCTGCAGGTGAGATTAGTAGAGGAGGACAAGCCCCTGTTACGGTTCCTATGGAGAGAGAAGCCAGGAGATGAGCACCCAGCCATCTACCAATGGGAAGTCCTCCCCTTCGGAACGACGTGCAGCCCCTGCTGTGCTACATTTGCACTACAGAAACATGTAGCAGAGGACCCAGCAGCGGACGAAGAGGTCCGACACAGCGTAAAGAACAGCTTCTACGTAGACAACTGTCTACAAAGCCTTTCAACCCAGGAAGAAGCCGAGGCTCTCCTGATTAAACTCCGCGCCTCATTGATCAAAGGCGGCTTTGATCTCAGGCAGTGGGCCAGCAGCGATCCGCAAGTACTGCGCAGCCTCTCCTCCGAGGACAAGGCAGCCAGCAGCGAGACCTGGATGGCTACAATCCCGGGAGAAGCCCAGGAGATGACCCTGGGATTGGTGTGGCGATTCAAAACAGATTCGCTTCACTACAGACACAAGCCCCTGACTACGGAGCAGGGAAGGCCGGCGGCGGCGCCGACCACCAGACGGAGTGTGTACACAACACTCGCCCGACAATATGACCCGCTAGGATGTATTCTACCGTACACCACCAGGGCAAAAATGATTGTACGAGCATTGTGGGACAAGGACCAGGGCTGGGACGACCCCATTCCCGCACACCTTGCATCCACCTGGAGAGAGTGGGAGATGGAGCTCCACTCACTCCCAGGCGTTAATATGCGCCGAAGCTACTTCCCACCCACGGTGAGGCCAGAGACATGTAAAATGGACTTACACGTCTTCAGTGACGCCTCAGAGGTCGCATACGGATCAGTAGCCTACTTGCGGGCCCAAGAAGAGGGGGGAGAGATCTACACAGCATTTGTCCTCGCCCGCTCGAGAATAGCCCCACGCAAGCAACAATCTATCCCTCGCCTAGAGCTCTGCGCAGCCCTAGCCGGAGCGCACCTAGCCACGCTCATCCAACGTGAGCTCACCATACCGGTGTCTAGAACAATCCTGTGGTCAGATTCCACGACAGTACTCGCCTGGATCAAATCGGACTCATGCAAGTACAAAGTCTTTGTGGGAGTCAGAGTCACCGAGATTCAAGACTTAACCGAAGAGTTAACCGGAGAAACAGAGTGGCGCTACGTTGATACAAAACAGAACCCAGCTGACGTCATCACCCGGGGAATGCCCCTAGATGACCTCACCCGTCGCAATGTCTACAGTGACGGCCCAGCATTCCTAAAGCTCCCGGAAGGAGAGTGGCCCACGCCTATCCCGAGGGAAGCCAGTCAGGAGGAGGCTGAGAATAAGAAGCCTGTGTTCTGTGGATTGAGCACTGTTATCTCCGCAGACCCCAACATAGATGATTGCACTACCATAGAGAGTGCACAACAAAGGACAGCCCTGTACGCAGTACTTGGGGCCCAGACTGTGGCGGAAGAAGTCCTAATGACAGTCCTCACGGAGATTGAGGGAGTATTGAACTCTAAGCCCCTCGGCTACGTCTCCAGCGATGTGGCGGATATCGACCCAGTTACCCCCAACACACTCCTGATGGGGCGGCTAGATCCCGCGTTACCCCAGACAATGTACCGGCCTGAAGAAGCGAACGGCCGACGAATGTGGAGGTACAGCCAAGTATTAGCCGACAAGTTTTGGAGCAGTTTCCTACTGCACTACCTACCGTCTCTACAGACCCGCCAGAAGTGGGTAACGGAGAGAGACAATTTGACAGAAGGAACAGTCGTCATGATTATTGATCAATCACTGCCCAGAGCTATGTGGCCGGCCGGCCGCGTAAGCAAAGTGATCACCGGTGCCGACGGCAAGGTCCGAGCCGCTGAAGTGCTTGTCCAGGGTCGCACTTACACCCGTCCCGTGGCGAGGCTCATAGAACTGCCCCGACTCCCAGACACAATCGATGATGACCATGACCCTATAACCATATGACTTTGTGAAGTTGACTGACCCCTACAGCAAACCCTTATGTGTAAATAGACAACGCGATTAATCTGTCTCTGCTTAACTGATTAGGTCTGGGACCAATCAGGGGGTGGCTGTTGTGAAGGGCCAGATTAAACCGAATATATATATTTATTATATATATATATTTAATTGTATTTGTATATTCTCTAATATTCCTTGATATCCCTTGTATATTCCTTGTACAATATGCATTGAATATCCATTCTAGCCTACTGAACATCCCATAATAGTCTCCATTCTACTATTGGTCGAGACCTTGGTGCCAGGCTGCCATACCCCCCAGACCCAGTTCAAACGTACCGCTCAACATGTACGAACAAGTCCTAGTTCCGCGTAGGAATCTGGCTACCGCACCACTAACGGTACTATTTGTTCATAGTGCGTATATATACTGCGCTACTAAAGTAGGACTTCCTTTTCAGTCCAGTTTCTTACCCTCCAATAGAGTGACAGACGTAAAGCCTCCCCGCGACGCCACGTGTGGGAGTAAGGCCAAGTTCGGCCTACCATCGGTATTGAGACATCGTGTATATTAATATTTGAATAGTCATATTTGGCACTATATCGTCGAGTTGGACGTAGTCTATTAAGCTAATAATAGTCTGTTAATATATAGTGCTTCGTGCGGTGAGAATACTACCGTAGTCAGTACCCCATCGTTTCGGGCAGAGAACTGGCTGCTTATCCAGGATGGTCGACCCCATGTGAGACTGCATCCGAGGAGCCCCAGAGCCGACGAGCGAGTGGACCTGTATACCGGATTATTCTACCGACGACAGCCCGCCTTCCCAGGCACGGATTATGCTTTGTGTACAGTGATTATTCCATGGATAAAGACCCCCGACACTGCCGTGTGTTGGAACCCCCCCCCCCCTGGAGAGGACGCAAGGTGAGGAGACGCTCTGCAAGACGAGGTCGCTTCACGTCTCTCCATCGTGGACCGGAGGAAGCCGGCCCACAGAGAGTCCAACTGCTTTCATCTGTGGTCCAAGGATCGCTGGCGCACCGAGCTGCACAACTGTGGGTTCACCCAGGATACCCTTGGCCGGACGAGGCAGCCAGACTCTACCCCCCCCCCCCCTCCTACTCCTGTTGTCTTACAAGCGACCGGATTACCCCCCTTAGTGTATCCAGTCTTATAATCATTAAAGTATCATTGCTGTTATTCCTTAACTATTCCAGGTCGTATATTTACCGCCTGCGCCATCAGAGATTGGACATTCTCTATTGATATACCAACGAATACTCTTTGCCATAAAAGTGCATACTATTTCAATTCATAAATGTAATTAAGTGATTAAGTGCTTGCTCTACACACCATTGCTGTGTAGTAATAAATACATACTTCGACTTCGTACATTTGTGTTGGATCCGTTTCATCTACGTGAGAGTGTTTATCATAATATATTTATGCCGAGTACTGGGTGGCCGAATATAAAGTACAAAGGTAGTGGTAGTAAGTATCATATCTAGTAATACAGTCAGGGAATTGTACCCCTCAGTTACAAGCCTCGTTGACCGTCATTAACCTTAGGAAATGCTTGTTTGTGTCACGGCTGATGGGAGGGTACGACACCAAAGCCAAGCCGATCATTCTTCATACGGTGTTACAGGGATCTCGTTTTCCTCCTGGGACACTACATTAAGATATAGCAGACATCGTTTTTTTTCTTCCAGAGGTTGAAATGTTGAAATGAAACTACATAGTGCGGCTTTAATGCCATTTTTGTAGGACATTCCCATCCCTGCTGTTGACACACTAACAGGCGGCCTCTCCTCCCCTGTCAGCCTTCCTGAAGAAGCTGAACTCGGCCTACTCTGTGGAAAAGGGCAAGAGGATTGCGCTCAGTGTCGATCTGACTAATGCCAACTCCCAGGTCAAATGGCTTAAGAATGGACAGGAAATCAAACCCTCAGCTAAGTGAGCCAACTTTCTCTATTGAGTGGGTTGTGTGTGTGTGTGTGTGTGTGTGTGTGTGTGTGTGTGTGTGTGTGTGTGTGTGTGTGTGTGTGTGTGTGTGTGTGTGTGTGTGTGTGTGTGTGTGTGTGTGTGTGTGTGTGTGTGTGTGTGTGTGTGTGTGTGTGTGTGTGTGTGTGTGTGTGTGTGTGTGTGGTAATTTGTTCAAATTAATTTGAACTTTTATGTAATCAGAATCCTCTACTATAACGTGCCCCATGCCTTTTCATAATCACAAGCAAGCTGTGCATTGTCTACAGAGGGAGTCTGCGCCCCAGAGAGAGAGAGAGAGAGAGAGAGAGATAGAGAGAGAGAGAGAGAGAGAGAGAGAGACAGCGCTCTGATTACGAGCAGCAAGACGGATAAAATGATAGACATCCTTTTATTCAAAATTGTGGATAAGCTCCTCTCACAGGTTGGTTTGTAGACCTGAGCTGTCCCTGCCTCTGCTCTGCTCCAGCTAGAGCCTCGATCGGGCCCAAAAAGAAGCAGGGCCGACCCTTCATGAACCGAGCCTGAACCACAGCAGTAGTTTTCGACCCCGAGTTCGATTGAGGCTGATTGAGTCGGATGGATTATTTTTGTTGTTGAAGGTCACAGCGAGGCTATACCGTTGGTGCTGTTGTTATAGTGAGTGTCCAGTGGCCACTAGGAGCACATGTCCACTAGGAGTCAGCGTTTCGTATTACATTTAAAAAACATTTTATTTATACGAACCTGACCCGATTCAAGCTCGAATTGAGAGAAATTACAGTCCGCGAGGGTCGGCCAGAGAATCAAGGGTGTAGGTGCAGCAGTCAAGCCTCTTTGGGGCCGAGAGGGGAGAGACAGGCAGAGGGGAGAGACAGGCAGAGGGGAGAGACAGGCAGAGGGGAGAGACAGGCAGAGGGGAGAGACAAGCAGAGGGGAGAGGCAGGTATAGGGGAGAGACAGGCAGAGGGGAGAGACAGGCAGAGGGGAGAGACAGGCAGAGGGGAGAGACAGGCAGAGGGGAGAGACAGGTAGAGGGGAGAGGCAGGTATAGGGGAGAGACAGGTATAGGGGAGAGACAAGCAGAGGGGAGAGACAGGCAGAGGGGAGAGACAAGCAGAGGGGAGAGACAAGCAGAGGGGAGAGACAGGCAGAGGGGAGAGACAAGCAGAGGGGAGAGACAAGCAGAGGGGAGAGACAGGCAGAGGGGAGAGACAAGCAGAGGGGAGAGACAAGCAGAGGGGAGAGACAGGCAGAGGGGAGAGACAGGCAGAGGGGAGAGACAGGCAGAGGGGAGAGGCAGGTATAGGGGAGAGGCAGGTATAGGGGAGAGACAGGTATAGGAGGGAGACAGGCAGAGGGGAGAGACAGGCAGAGGGGAGAGGCAAGCAGAGGGGAGAGACAAGCAGAGGGGAGAGACAGGTATAGGGGAGAGACAGGTATAGGGGAGAGACAGGTATAGGAGGGAGACAGGCAGAGGGGAGAGACAGGCAGAGGGGAGAGACAGGCAGAGGGGAGAGGCAGGCAGAGGGGAGAGACAGGCAGAGGGGAGAGACAGGCAGAGGGGAGAGACAGGCAGAGGGGAGAGGCAGGCAGAGGGGAGAGACAGGCAGAGGGGAGAGGCAGGCAGAGGGGAGAGACAGGCAGAGGGGAGAGGCAGGTATAGGGGAGAGACAGGCAGAGGGGAGAGACAGGCAGAGGGGAGAGACAGGCAGAGGGGAGAGGCAGGCAGAGGGGAGAGACAGGCAGAGGGGAGAGGCAGGTATAGGGGAGAGACAAACAGAGGGGAGAGACAGGCAGAGGGGAGAGACAGGCAGAGGGGAGAGGCAGGCAGAGGGGAGAGACAGGCAGAGGGGAGAGGCAGGCAGAGGGGAGAGACAGGCAGAGGGGAGAGACAGGCAGAGGGGAGAGACAGGCAGAGGGGAGAGGCAGGCAGAGGGGAGAGACAGGCAGAGGGGAGAGGCAGGCAGAGGGGAGAGACAGGCAGAGGGGAGAGACCGATAAATAGGAGAGACAGGCAAAGGGGAGAGACAAGCAGAGGGGAGAGACAAACAGAGGGAGAGACAAACAGAGGGAGATACAAGCAGAGGGGAGAGACAAACAGAGCGAGATACAAGCAGAGGGGAGAGACAAACAGAGGGAGATACAAGCAGAGGGGAGAGACAGGCAGAGGGGAGAGACAAGCAGAGGGGAGAGACAAGCAGAGGGGAGAGACAAACAGAGGGGAGAGACAAGCAGAGGAGAGAGACAGGCAGAGGGGAGAGACAAGCAGAGGGAGATACAAGCAGAGGGGAGAGAAAAGCAGAGGGGAGAGAAAAGCAGAGGGGAGAGACATGCAGAGGGGAGAGACAGGCAGAGGGGAGAGACAGGCAGAGGGGAGAGACAGGCAGAGGGGAGAGACAAGCAAAGAGGAGAGACATGCAGAGGGGAAAGACAGGCAAAGGGGGAGTTTTTGGGAGCAAAGCAGCCCTTGTTAAATAACTCCCCTCTTCCCTTTTGGAAGACAAGGCACGTTAGTTTTAGTGTGATTACATTAATCTGGGACACTAGAAAGCAGACTGTGAAATTAATGGAAGGGTTTACTGCCCTCCGATTTAGAATTCACATTTGAAATGTTTGAATATTTGAGGTTTTACCAGGTTTTGGAACAAAGGTTGTGCGTGCGTGCGTGCGTGCGTGTGTGTGTGTGCGCGTGCGTGCTGTGCGGACAGTGTTTCCTGTGGATCCATATGTCTATGTATTGATGTTATTAATAGTCATCACTATGTTGGTATGGCAACAAGCATGCTATTACATGTGTATACAGTACGTATATGCGTATGAATGTGGTTGTGAACGTGCGCTACACCCATGTACAGTACAGTAGGTAACGAATGTCCCCGTAGGTGAGTGGGCTTATCATCTCTCACACCGTAAGTGTTTGTGAGTCACTCATGCAAAGCTGCCACATTTAACCCACTCCTGCGGATGACTTGGCGTGACGGGTTGAGAGCTCTGTTTCACCCCCTCCCTCCCCCCTCCCCTCGTTCTGCGTGCCAGGTATGTGTTCGAGAGCGTGGGCAACAAGCGGACACTCACCATCAACAAGTGCAACCTGTCGGATGACGCGGCCTATGAGTGTGTGTGCGAGGAGGAGAAGAGCTTCACGGAGGTCTTCATCAAAGGTACATGTCTTTAGAAGATCCTTCAGGAGGAGGGGGGGAGGGGGAGAGGGTTAGTGAGTGTTGCTGAGGGGCGGGTGTCACTTTGTCTTTGTGAGGTTCTGACAGCTCAGCTCCTCTTCATCATGTGTGGCTGTGTTTGTCATGTGTTTATTTTGGTGTCTGTCACACACCCCCCCCCCCCCTTCCCCCCCGCTGTGCCGTGCCACTCGTCTCCCCGCTCCTTTTCCCGACCGCGTTGTGTACGCGACGCGCAAGAGTTTTGAACTGTTTACGTCCGAGTTGTTTACATTTGTATAGCGCCGGGATGGGGGGAACAGAACCGGAAACGTTTGATTCACCAGCTATGGAGGATCAAATATTTAAAAGAAATTCATATACACAGGAATTTTGAAATGGGAATATAAAATAATGGTACAATGAGAACAACACAGCACAGGGACATCATAACAACAGTAGGCCATATATTATGTATCTTGATGTACATTATTAATTAGTCCTATCTAGTACAGCAGTATTAGCAGTGTGGCATACAATGTACTTGCAACTGTGAAGGGATTTATTGCCATAAATCATTTATTTCTTGTTTTTTCTACGGTTTCTGTATCCTGGATGTCTTCTATGCGAGAAGGAGGTTTTATCATTGAATTTAGTTGGGAGCAGCGATGATGAACTGAACTCAGTGTGCTCACTTTACTTATCCTGTGTTTGTCTTCACCAGAGACCAGAAGAGAGGGTAAGTGGCGGTTAGGTGGCCGAGCGGAGATTGCGTTCGTCACCAACCCCGGAGCTGTGAGCTGGATTCGCCTGTTCGAATCCAGCTCACAGCTCCGGGGTTGTCACCAGCTTGGCTGGCCGTCTGCACTAATACAATTGGCTGTATTAGAGGGTGGGAGAAGCTGGCGGGGTGGGTCCGGGTCGTTGTAAACAGCGACTCCTACAGTTCGGTCGGGGCGCCTGCTAAGCGCGGATAGGACTTGAGGGGGATAGTGTGGTCCTCCCACACGCTACGCCCTCTCGATGAGAATCCGCGCTGCCAGGTGAAAAGAAGCGGTGATTGGCTGGACGTGTGTCGGAGGAAGCACGTGGTAGCCTCCACTCTCCCAGATGATCTGACTGTGGGGGGTAAGTGCGCAGCGACCAGGAAGGGACTGGGAATTGGCATACGACTAACATTGGGATGGGAGAAAATCGGAGGAAAATGGAGGGGGAAAAAGATCAATAAAAAAAAAAAAGAAGAGAGGGTAAGCTTTGACCACAGACCCTGTCCCAGAGTATAGCCACAGTGTGTGGACGAGTGTATTATGTTTGCGTAATATACAGTATATTAAGATGCTTCCCCTGTTCCTTTTCTAAGTGTATCAGTACGTTTTACGTTGATGTATTTTTTACAAGGCAGAAGGCAGCTATTCCCAACTAGCTCAGCATCTTGCAGAAACACCACTTTACTCAAGGCAAAGTACCCTGGGGCAAAAGCTTGGTCTTTTGCAGTATAGCGGTACGGTCTGATCTTTCAGATTATGGTGTGTTTCCACCCAACGCGGCATCAAAATGTACACATCGGTCACAGTGGTGCCGTGACTCAGAGTGCACAGAGTTGATGTCTACCGAGGTTGGAGCGGGTAGTAGCTGACGGCGGCCAATTACCATCCATCCCATACTACTGCAGTGTGTTTAGTTATTCCTCCTCATTCTTGTGATCATACTAATGAGTGTTATATCAGTGTTTTACAGTGGGTAGGCTATATGTGCTGTTATCTGCAGATTATTTTGAGGCTTGTCCAGTGATGTCACAGCATCAAGGCGCTTCAGTCACCAGTGTTTGACTCTTCTTTTGAGTGTGATCGAAGTCATCATTGTCCCAGGTCACATCTCTCAGTTTCAGAGGTCTGTAGATATTCCTGAAGAGGAAAAAATGGGAGTGGGGGAGGGGTATACTGGTAACTGTGCATATGGGAGCCAAAGACAGCAATTGACCCGAAGCAACCGTTGTGAATGGAGGATCAAGACAACCGGGGTGGGATTTGAGATCTCAAATGCCATTTGAACAGTGTAGTTCTTCTCTTCTAGTTTTCTGTTACCTCATTACCTGTGTCCTGTTTCCTTTCTAACAAACGTATTATTGAGGTGATAGTGTTGGCCAACGTACTACTAGACTCTACTTCAGTGTTGTAATGTACCAGTGTGGTCTAGTTTCTCCATTGCGTGGTGCTGCTAGGTCAGAGCTCCTTGATGTTTTTGAGTCCAGGTTTTGACAGAAGCCACTTTTCTTCCCTCCCCAGAGCCCCCGGTCACCATCACCAAGCTGCTGGACGACGTCCACACCGTGGTGGGGGAGAAGGTGGAGTTTGAAGTGGAGGTGTCTGAGGAAGGAGCTAATGTCAAATGGTGAGGTGTTCCTCGTGGTAGGGAGGTCACTGAAAATATATATATATTTTTTTTATAGAGCCAATATTTATTTAAATTGGATATTCAACCTCTGTCTATTCGCCATAAAGTGGCGAAATAAAAAATATTATAAATATAATATGTGATGGCACACCCATCACCTTTTGGTTCAAATCTAAGAAGTCCCAAACAGAAAGAGAAATCTGATTTCACAGAGTTGTAGTAATGCAAAAACCTTGTTGTTGTCTCCTATTTAACTCAGTGACTGCCACGCTGTTTTCCCCATCTTTACTCCCTGGCGCCAGCGTTATTGACCATTTTCACGATGTTTGCGGACCGATCGTATATTCTATATTATAGCTATGTAGACAATAGTATGGCTAATTTGACAGGCACTATTTATAGTACAATAGCGACGAAACAGTTAATTTCTACATCCCTTCGTTTGTGCGCTATACCACGGTAAACATCGCTTTATATCCTGGTTACACTTACCTGGTTAAGCCCTTTATCCCAATTATATATAAAAAAAAATAAAAAATCGTAATAATACCATGCCTAATGTATTCTGACATTGCCCTGGATATATCTGGGATAGTGAGGTTTAGTGTTGATTTTTTTGTGTGGTCTGTCTAAGCTTAGATTCCATGGTGATTTGGGAAATCTATTCATATTCAGACAGGGATAATCATGAGGGTATATGAAAATGTTTATAAAGTGCTAATCTTAAGTAAGAGCTTCACCAAGATATGATCCCAAGTACTGTGTGCGTAAGCGATAAGAGCTTTTTCCAGGTTGTCATGTATACGATATGATGTTAACATGAGTTAAAAAAAAAAATTAGAATATCCTAAATAATATAATAGAATATCCCCCCTTGATGGTTGGTTTTACCAACATTTATCATGTGTAACATATTACAAAAAATATTGTATATTGAATAACAATTAGTTTGGTATGGTTTTTCCACCAAAACCTTTCAATAAACTATACTGACAATGTCGTAGCAGCTTCCCTTACACCTTTGCCCTCATTGAGGATCAAGGATCGATGAAGCCCCGCCCCCCTTCCTTATAACAATCTTGTTATAACTAAGATTTGCTGAAAAATGTTATTGTTTTTGTGCATAGATCACTAGATGTATACATTTATAATTCAAGTTTCATGTTAGCATTTCACGTTAGCAGTTAGCATCTTCTGGATGACAGTGTGGCCAGCTGGGCAATAGCGACCATGATAGGTTCCCAGGATTATTTGCATCACACAAGTGGCTCAGATTTGGAGGAAGTACAGTGAAATAATGTGAAAAGGGGTAACTGTAGAAAAAACATGATTTAATACCTCCTGGATAGGATTATCCCTATGAATACTCATTCAATCACAATGAGTCATAATGAATAAAAAATAAGTATAACATCCAGGTAATTAAAATGTCAACTTCAGTGTACTGAAGCGTAATAATCTTTAAGTATCGACAACATACGGTACTGTAGTGGAATATTCCAGCAAACTCATCATCGTGTGTGTGTGTGTGCGTGTGCGTGCGCGCGCGCGCGCGTGTGTGTGTGCGTGCGTGTGTGTGCGTGTGTGTGTGTTTTCAGGATGAAAGATGGAGCTGAGCTGACCAGAGACGGCTCAAAGTACAGGTTTAAGAAGGATGGGAAAAAGCATGTTCTGGTCATTACTGAAGCTACGAAGGAGGACATAGGAATGTACTATGCCATCACCAACGGTGGAGAGTCTAAAGCAGAACTAGAAGTTGAAGGTAAGAAGAAGTCTTTATTTGTCATGCAGCAACACACATGGGCGACACACACACACACACACACACACACACACACACACACACACACACACACACACACACACACACACACACACACACACACACGTGCATTGGGTGGCTGATGAAATGCTTCTGTCCTTCCCCCCAAGGACAGCCAGGAGCAGACATGGGGGGACCAATCCAAGTGCTCCTGTCCGTCTTCGTCAGGGGAGCGACAGCGTTAGCGATCTGTTCTGCATGTTTTCCCATTGGGTTATCTCTTGTTTGGGGGGGGGGAACCCTTGCGAGCACGGGGGAGAACATGCAAAATCCACACAGAAAGGACCACGAGATACCCCCACCTGGGTACATATATATGCAAATTAGTACTACTACTGAGTGTAGTGCTAATCAGATGTATGCACAGATTTGTAGTATAATATGTGATACAGGTGTAAAGACAGTATGGTAGTAGTCATACCGGCCAGCATATACAGTACTATCTACTAGAATCTACTGAGTAGATGACCAAGATGGCGACGCGTGCACATCGCAAGGCTCGGTGTCTCTCTGATGTTATAGACTTTGAAATTTAATCCAGAAACATTACGAGAAATCCCTCTCCCTCTCCCTTCCCCCTTCCCCCTTCCCCCTCCCCCTCTCCCTTCCCCCTTCCCCCTTCCCCTTCCCCCTTCCCCCTCCCCCGTTCCCCCTTCCCCCTCTCCCTCTCCCTTCCCCCTTCCCCCTTCCCCCTTCCCCCTCTCCCTTCCCCTTCCCCCTTCCCCCTTCCCCCTCTCCCTTCCCCCTTCCCCGTTCCCCCTTCCCCCTCTCCCTCTCCCTTCCCCCTTCCCCCTTCCCCCTTCCCCCTTCCCCCTCCCCCTCTCCATTCCCCCTTCCCCCTCTCCCTTCCCACTTCCCCCTTCCCCCTTCCCCTTCCCCCTCCCCCTTCCCCCTCTCCCTTCCCCCTTCCCCCTTCCCCCTTCCCCCTCTCCCTTCCCCCTCTCCCTTCCCACTTCCCCCTTCCCATTCCCCCTCTCCCTTCCCACTTCCCCCTTCCCATTCCCCCTCTCCCTTCCCACTTCCCCCTTCCCATTCCCCCTCTCCCTTCCCACTTCCCCCTTCCCATTCCCCCTCTCCCTTCCCCCCTCCACCTTCCCCCTCTCCCTTCCCCCTTCCCCCTCTCCCTTCCCACTTCCCCCTTTCCCTTCCCCCTCTCCCTTCCCACTTCCCCCTCCCCCTTCCCCCTTCCCCCTTCCCCCTTCCCCTTCCCCCTTCCAACTTCCCCATTCCCATTCCCCCTCTCCCTTCCCCCTCTCCCTTCCCCCTCTCCCTTCCCCCCTCTCCCTTCCCCCTTCCCCCTCTCCCTTCCCCCTCTCCCTTCCCCCTTCCCCCTTCCCCCCTCCCCCTTCCCCCTTCCCCCTTCCCCCTTCCCCCTTCCCCTTCCCCCTTCCAACTTCCCCATTCCCATTCCCCCTCTCCCTTCCCCCTCTCCCTTCCCCCCTCTCCCTTCCCCCTTCCCCCTTCCCCCTCTCCCTTCCCCCTCTCCCTTCCCCCCTCCCCCTTCCCCCTCTCCCTTCCCACTTCCCCCTTCCCATTCCCCCTCTCCCTTCCCACTTCCCCCTTCCCATTCCCCCTCTCCCTTCCCCCTTTCCCTTCCCCCTCTCCCTTCCCACTTCCCCCTCCCCCTTCCCCCTTCCCCCTCTCCCTTCCCCCTTCCAACTTCCCCATTCCCATTCCCCCTCTCCCTTCCCCCCTCTCCCTTCCCCCTTCCCCCTCTCCCTTCCCCCTCCCCCTCTCCCTTCCCCCTCCCCCCTCTCCCCTCCCCCTCTCCCTTCCCCCTTCCCTTCGGGCTCCAGACAAGGAGCTGGAGATTCTGCAGGGTATAGCTGACCTGACGGTGAAGGCGGCCGAGCAGGCCGTGTTCAAGTGTGAAGTATCCGACGAGAAGGTGACGGGCAAGTGGTTCAAGGATGGAGTGGAAGTTACGGCTAGTGATCGCCTCAAGATGAGCCACATCGGAAGGTACGGGTTCACTCACCGCAAGGACACTATAAAAGAAGGAAGGGTCATCGCATCACCATGTAGCACGTTGAACGCGCGTTGGTGACAAGTGTGGAAAGGTTCGGTTCGCCCGACATTGGGTTGAGTGGGATCGTTATCTCCTGGTTTATTGGTCATTCAAACCGACCATTACCTCGGATATCAGAATCATTGGCGTGTGTTACATTGTTAACTAACGTAGACTAACGTTTGATATAGCCACCGCTCCACGTCCCTGCAGGGCAGACTACACCCTACACACACAGTGCCCTAGATGGCTGTAACCTCTGTTCTAAGATCCATGTTCTCTACAGTGGAAGAAAAGGAAGAAAAAAAATTATATTGTTAACCTCTTAACATGCACCCAGAAAACCGTCAATTCTTTTCAACTTGAACTTGAGGACTGCATACTTTTTTTGAAAAGCGTATCTTTGTACGTTATACTTATAGCACATGCATAAGCCTGGTCTCTTTTGAAAGATAACATTCTAAGGTTTCTTACACAATAAAGGAAAATCACTTTTAGTGCTAATGAAATAGAGTAACATAGGTCTGAACTTGAGTTGAACTTGAACTTGTGTACTCACGTTTTTTGGAACTGGCACCAGACTCTCAGAACGCTGGTATTGTGACGTGATGACCCTTCCTTCTTTTATAGTTTCCTTGGCTCCCCATACGGGTAACATAGTGTAGGTCCAGGCGTAGCTCTATTGAGCTTTGTATGTATGTATGTATGTATGTATGTATGTATGTATGTATGTATGTATGTATGTATGTATGTATGTATGTATGTATGTATGTATGTATGTATGTATGTATGTATGTATGTATGTATGTATGTATGTATGTAGTCACCCCTGCCCAATTTGACAACCTAGGATGCCTTAGAGTAGACGACAGAGTACAGCAACTTGCAATGGGCCTGGTCTACAAGATACACTACACGACTAAGGTACCCATGTACATGTCAAAATACTTCCCAATTTCAGTGAATACCACGACCACAACACCAGAGGGAGCTCCACAAATCATGTTAAACCCAGATTCGGCTCAAACAAGGGACTAAACACGTTTCGCAATTATGCCACATCAATGTGGAACGCCCTACCCACAGCCGTAAAATAATGTGAATCCCTACCCACTTTCAAAACCACTCTCAAAGAACACCTACGGGAGACTGCAATTCGAAACTGGCCCCTGTAAATGTCCTAACGCAACCCCCTCCAATGTACAATAAATGTCCTATTAAACCCAATAATACACGAGACCCTCTTCTTGGGACCAAGTAAGGTTTAGTCGATAATCCAGTGTACAGTTACCCCCCCCCCCCCCCGCCTACCCAACCCCCCCCACCTCCAATGTACAGTTTCCCCTCCACCCCACCCCTACCCAACCGCCCCCTCCACCCCTCCTACCTACCAACCTCCTCCAATGTACAGTTTCTTCGTCAAATATATATACTCTGTTTTTTAGACTCTTCTTGTATCAAAAACAGTACTGTATTTGTAAATCTGGTATGTCATAAATGTATAGATGTAGCAGTACTGTCGGGCGGCTAGGTGGTGTAGTGGGCAAGGCACTCGCCACCAATGTGGAGACGCTGGGTTCGCGTGTTCGAATCCAGCTCTCCACATTGTTTTCAGTTTAGCTGGTCGTCCGCAGTAATACACATTGGCCGTATTACGGGGAGGGAAACTGAAGGGTGGGGATCGAGCGTTGTGAACAAGCGACTCCTACAAGTCGGTTGGTGCGCCTGCGCAGTAGAATCAGGAAGTGTCGGGGGCAGCGTGAGCCTCCCACGCGTTACTCCTCGACACTGAGAGATCGAGCTGCGCAGGTGAAAAGATGCGACTGCTGTTACCTCAAGTACCGGAGGGGACTTGTGCTATGTATGACTTAGTCCACATTGCAGCCGGCTTGTGGGAGGCAAGAAACAGCGTTCGTGACAGGGAGGGTTGAATTGGATGATACGAAATTGGGATGGGAGAAAAATATAGAAAAATGGGAGAAAAAGTGGATAAAAAAAAAGATGTAGCAGTACTGTCTATCTGTATGTCATGTATGTCATATATCAGGGGTGGCCAACCCGCGGCTCTTTGCCCGTCAATGTGTGGCTCTTCCATCCATACAAAAAAATAATATATATAATAATAATAATATTTTTTTTACTTTTTTTTTTTTTTATGTTACTCATTCCATAAGGACGTAGAATAAACATTTACAATTTTTTTTTAAATGGTCCATTTGCATGTTTCAGAAATAGTGTGTCTGTTACTAGGCTTGAGTAAATTGTAATGAACCAAAGGAGAATATCAATTCTATTTAAAAAAAAAATTATTATCTTTGACTGTGAATAACACCATGCTAAAATTGACCAGACCTGAAAATCTAAGCAAATGAATAAAGGGAAGATGATTAAACAGAAGGTTTTGTAGATACAGTACTGAATTCTGCCATTTTTCTTATAATGTAAATCTCTCCACCATTTCTCATCGTATTGCAACACACAGAAAACAAACGTAATGCTGAAATATACACTTTTACTGTATATCTCGGGCTTAAGAGGTTAACCCTGTGAGGCCCAAATAAAAAAGACATTAGCAACTTCAGAGGCCAGAGGGTGGGACATATAAGCACATTTACTATCAAATAGCATTGTGAGGCTGAACAACAGGACCAATTGACTATACATGTGCTTAACATTTCTTAAATAAACATTATTTTTTTAAATGGCTAAAAGTGATTTTGTAATTTTGCAACCGTGGGTCTCACAGGGTACTTTTAACCCTGTGAGGCCCAAATAAAAAAGACATTAGCAACTTCAGAGGCCAGAGGGTGAGACCTATAAACACATGAAGGGTGCCGTGACTGAAAAAAAAGTTGAGAAACGCTGGTATATGGTGTGGCTCTTTGTGGTACCACAGTCATTTTTTGTGGCTCTTAGTCTCTGACTGGTTGGCCACCCCTGTCATATATGTTATGATGAATTGAAAATGGGGGACCCTGATGTAAACAAGACGAAAGTCTTTCTCTGGTCTGCATCCCCTTAACAATTGTGTGTATTGAGCTGTACTGTATTGTACTCATTCTGCAATATGTATGTATGTATGTATGTATGTATGTATGTATGTATGTGTATGTATGTATGTATGTATGTATGTATGTATGTATGTATGTATGTATGTATGTATGTATGTATGTATGTATGTATGTATGTATGTATGTACATACAAAGCTTTCTGTTGATCCCCTCTTAAACACAACAGGAACTTGCAAGACGAGTTATTGACTTAACCCTCAGAATCTGCGATGGTTTGTCATAGAGATTTGTACATACTACATACATGGAGGGAGTTCCAGACAGGCATCGCCTTGGACATCATACACAGACATCCACATAATCACACACACACACACACACGCACGCACACACACATGCACGCACGCACGCACACACACATGCACGCACGCACACACACACACACACACACACACACACACACACACACACACACACACACACACACACACACACACATCAAATGATATTCAAATACTGCAGCAGAGGTACAGCATGGACCAAGGGGCCCCACACACACACACGCATACACACACCCGTGGGCCTAATGCATCCCACTCTCTCTCTCTCTCTCTCTCTCCCCCCCACATTGGTGAAAGCGGTCACACAAGGTGAAAGCCATTTAGTATGTTCCTCACGCCACCATATTGCATTATGGAGTGTGCTGCTGCCAGGCTAATGGGGCTTTGCATAATTGTGGGTCACAAGTGTTGTCTCCTTGGTAACATCTGGAACCGCGCTTCCCCAGGACCCATAAGTTGACTATTGACGACGTGATACCGGACGATGCTGGAGACTACTCCTTCGTCCCTGATGGCTATGCGCTCACTCTCTCCGCGAAACTCAACTTCCTGGGTAAGAGCAAGTGCGGGGGCGGGGGGGGGGGGGGGGGGGGGGTGGCGAGGGAGCAGGGATATACAGCTCTGTATTCCCCGCTGAACACAAACACACCATCTCCTGTGTGATTAAAGCTGACTCGTGTCTTTTTCCTATATCTTTCCTGCAGAAATCGTGATAGTATATGTTCCCCGCGAAGGTAAGGTGTGGGTTTGTGTTTTTGGGGCGAAACATCAAAATATTTACTGTAGGAGTACAGTGCTTTCCCACACTACACTGTATCAACCTCAATGACTCAGTCAGTCTGCTTCCTTTCCTCCTCTTCTCCTTCTCCTCCTCCTTCTCCTCCTCCGATAATGACAACCTCAGATCCTCCCAAGATCCACCTGGACACCAGCGGTGTGGGCAGTCAGAATACTATCGTTGTAGTGGCTGGCAACAAGCTCCGTCTTGATGTGGAGATCACAGGGGAGCCCGCCCCCACGGTCTGCTGGATGAAGGGAGACACTGTGAGGATGCTTCTGTGCTGTGCCCCTCTCTCTCTCTCTCTCTCTCTCTCTCTCTCTCTCTTCTCTCTCTCTCTCTCTCTCTCTCTCACTCTCTCTCTCTCTCTCGTCTCTCTCTCTCTCTCTCTCTCTCTCTCTCTCTCTCTCTCTCTCTCTCTCTCACACACACACATTATGCTCATACACACGCGCTCAACACTTTCTCCCCTCCTTTCTCTCTCTCTCTTTAAATATATACAGACACACGCAAACACACATACACTCACACTCAC
The DNA here is from genome assembly GCF_963971535.1 of Notolepis coatsorum. NCBI lineage: Eukaryota > Metazoa > Chordata > Actinopteri > Aulopiformes > Paralepididae > Notolepis > Notolepis coatsorum. The sequence goes on from NC_140178.1 coordinate 30,157,393, forward strand.
ACACAAACACACATATGTTCACATGCTCAAACACACACACACACACACACACTTTGTATACTTTGAGTTTCTTTACAACGTTCTAACATACAACAGAGCAATGCATCACTCTTAACCTCTTTAGCCCGGAGCCCTATTTTCTGAAATCCGCCTAAAATACAAATGGAATATTGCTCCACTTCTACAAGGCCATTTGCATATTCTTGGTATCTAGGAACATCTATGGACCTCAGTGAATGTATTCCCAGTGTCAGAAATATTATGTCTATTACTAGGCTTGCTTAAATTGTGATGAAACAAAGGAGAATATGAATTATGATTTTTCTCTGCATTTTTGACAGTGAATAACACCATGCTAATAATGACCAGACATGAAGAACTGCCACTGATCTCGTTCAGTACCTTCTTGAGATCATGTGTACAAAAAATCTAAGGAAATGAATAAAGGGAAGATGATTAAACAGGTTCTGTAGATACAGTACTGAATTCTCCCATCCGGACCAATGCAATTTGAAATATTATTATAGAATATAGAATAGCAGGCTTATAAATTACCTTATTATAGCCAATTCGCACATTTATATATATACATATACTATCTTTCAAATGGCCGAGTTCAATTTGGATTTAGTATCACCAGGCGTGCATAAGAACAGATAATGAAATCTACTGTAATCTACTGTACTTTTTTTATTTTGGTCAGGGTACAACCATTTTGAAACTAATTTCAATAATTGTTGCTGCATGCTAAAAATAGGGAAGAGAAACTAACTGCGCTGTCAATATGTCAATAAGGTTAAGTGTTGTGGTTTATTATCCCGAATAATAAGAGATATTAAAAATCCATACAGAAGTATGACGCTTGAAACCCCATAGAGCCTTTTGGGAAGTGTCGTTCTGAAAAATTCCAACGCTGATCGGCAGCTAGCGATGTTCTTTACAATATGGCCGCAAAAAAACTACAATTCCCATGGTTCCAAATTTCCAAAATGGTCGCCTCTCGCGAAATAAACATGACCAAATTGAAAAGTAGAATCTATCTAATAACACTTTAACCTATTGCTAAACTAACATATTGATGATAATATACATTATAAATGCTGTTGTGACATGGTTATGATGTTTATACTTGAATACGTTTGGAAAAAAAAACGATACTCAGTCTGTCTGGAGAGATTGATTCATGACATGATGTCATTTGCGGTCCGTTGGGCGGAAGAGGTTAATACTTTGAGTTTCTTTACAAAGTACAGTTCTAAATTACCTTATAGAACAATAGAGCAGTCAAAACAGCAGTCAAAGTAAAAAATGATAATTATATCTCTTTTATCGTAAAACCGCGAGGAATCACTTAATCCAGATTTAACACTGCCATTGGAAAGATGAGCCTTTCCCTATCCATAGATGTATGATTAATTAATACAAGATGTATAATAAGGTCAAGTTCAAGGTCAAATATGAATTTATAATTAAAATGGATTATCATTTATTACTGTATCTACAAATCCTTCTGTTTAATCATCTTCCCTTTATTAATTTGCTTAGATTTTTTGTACATTTGATCTCTCAAGAAGGTGGTGAATGAGCTCAGTGAGCGAAATCAAAAGAACCTCAATGTTTTCATGGTGTTATTCACCGGCACAGATGAAAAAAATCATAATTTATATTCTCCTTTTTTTCATTACAATTTACTCAAGCCTAGTAACAGACACAATATTTCTGACACTGGGAATACATACCCCCAGGTACCTAGATGTTCCTAGATACCAAGAACATGTTAATTGACCTTGTAGAAGTGGAGCAATCTTCCATTTACTTAGGCATGTACCTTTAGGCGAAACTTCTGAAAATAGGGCTACAGCTTAACAGGTTATGAGAATTGAAGTTCAGTTCTGAATCTATGATAACCCAGAGGCTTGTGACCTAAGATTGATCCAAGGGGTTTGTCCTCCCATGTTCTTTATTAACGTTTTTTTTTTATTTTTTTTATATAATTATAATTTCAGTTTTGTTCGCATTTAGTTTCAGGAAGTTCTTACTCATCCATTTATGTATTGCCAATAAGCAGTCGATAATGGAGTTAATAGCTGTATCATTTGGTTCAGCAGATATGTACAGTTGTGTATCATCCGCATAGCTATGGAAACCTACATTATGTTCTCTGATGATATCACCCAGTGGTAATACACACACACACATCTCTCTCCTTTCTCCCCCTCCCTTTATTTCTCTATTTCTCTCTCTCTCTCTCCCTCTCTCTCTCTCTCTCTCTCTCTCTCTCTCTCTCTCTCTCTCTCTCTCTCTCTCTCTCTCTCTCTATATATATATATATATATATATATATATAATATTTATATATAATTCTCTCTCTCTATATATATATTTATATATAATTCTGTCTTTGTCTCTTTTTTCTGTCTAACACTCACTCGTTCTCTCATTCTGCTTCTTTCTCTGTCTCTCTTTGTCTGTTTCTTTCACACTCACTTTATCTCCCTCTCGCTCACAAACACACACGCCCACATATACCACGCACACACACACACACACACACACAGACACACACACACACACACACACACACACACACACACACACACACACACACACACACACACACACACACACACACACACACACACACACTCACACACACATGCACATATGCCTCATACCCACCCACACACACACAAAGAGAGAGACACACACACACACACACCCTAATATGCATTAATATATTAATATACATGCCATCAAAGGAATGGTGTCGAACACAATATTCAGCCATTAGTTACTGAGCTATGAAGAGGAAATAGTGCAGAAAGGTTGAAATACTTCATCACAGGTCCTCTCTCTCTCTGTCTCTCTCTCACTCTCTCTCTTTATTTTTGTCTGCCTCTTTCCTCTCTCTCTTGCTCTCTCTGTCCGTCTCTTTCCCTGTCTTTCTTTCTTACTCTCTGTCTCTCTATCTCTTTCTTAATTTTCTGTCTCTTTCACCTACCCCCTCTCTCTCTCCCCCTCTCTGTTTCTCTCTCACACCTCCCCTCTCTCTATTTCTCCCCCCATTTTCTCTGTCTCTCATTCGCTAACCCGTCCTCTCTATCTCCCTCTCTCTTTCCCACGCCTTTCTCTCCCTCCACCTCCTCCCTTCTCTCTCGTCCGGCCTGTCTCTCTCTCTTTTTTTTCTTTTTATTATAATTTTTTTTATTATAAATGTTTTATTAATTTTTTACTTTGAATCTTTTATCTTTTCTTTTCTTTTCCATAAGGCTAACATGATTGTGTACATTGTTATCCCGTTCATACATATACACATATACATGCATACCTATACGCATACTGCCCTACAAAGCCCTATACACATACTGCCCTACAAAGGCAAAAAGGCAGTGACATTAGCTGCCACATCTTGACTCCGCAAGACAGGACCGATGCAGTGGCATAAATACATACATACATACATACATACATACATACATACATACATACATACATACATACATACATACATACATACATACATACATACATACATACATACATACATACATACATACATACATATACATACATACATACATACATACATACATACATACATACATACATACATACATACTGTGACACATGGCACAAGGTAGAAGCACGTTTAACAGCAGTTGTATTACTGTTTAGGCTTTAGGGGAAAAGGAGAGGTTAGGGTCATCGTCAGCCAGTCCGTAATACAATAGAATCGTCTTGGTCCGTTAGCGGGGTCCGGTATACATAGAGCGGTTCTCATACGGGCGGGGGCTGATCCGGGAGAAGAGACGTCAGACAAGCAGGGGTCGATACACATGCGGGTTCTCAGACGGTCGGGGGTTACAGCACACAGCAGGGTCCTCCTTCCAAAAGCAGATAAACAGCGCATTGGTCACACAGACAATAATCTTCTCCTCTTCTCTTCTCTTTACTCACGTCCTCTCCTTCCATATGGTTTCGCTTCAGCTACTCCAATGCGCCTGTATCTCTGTCTCCATTTTGTATGCTTGCTTGATTGACTCACCTGTCTCGGGCGCGTCTGGCACAGCAGGTGCGCTTCATCTGTGCTGGCGGGAGTCTCTCCGGAACTCCTAATATGGGCATATGCCCCAGTACCTTGGCCGACACATAGCGGCCATCTATTACCATGCCAGCCGGTCTGCCACAATACATACATACATACATACATACATACATACATACATACATACATACATACATACATACATACATACATACATACATACATACATACATACATACATACATACATACATACATAGGGCCAATGCATTTCGAAGTGCAACAGACACACTGGCACATCTACAGAGGGACACAGAAGCCACACATTTCTCCACCCCACCAAGGCAAACCAGAGTGACGAAGCCACCGCTCCACGTCCCTGCAGGGAGAGTACACCCACACATATTTAGCATTCCTACATTGTTTATTTCAAGGGTATATAGGCTATACACACTATAACATTATATACATGGTATGGGCATATACTACATCCTACACAGATCACATACACACAGTGCCCTCGTAGATGGCTGTAACCTCTGTTCTAAGATCCACGTTCCATGCAGCGGAAGACAAGGAAGGAAAAAAAGGCTATTATTAAATTGTGGAAAATAAACATTTCCTACCATCATCCCGTCCCTCGAGTCCCGCCACCCTCTGTGTACCTCCCCTCTCCGATCGGACACGAGGAAACTTCTCAACAGATAACGCTCCTCATTCCTCATTTAAGCCACAAATGTCATATTATTATTCTTATGAGGAATTTGTTAAATAATAGACGTTAGAAATGAAATCTTGAACATGGGCCTTTGTAGGAGGGATGTGAGTATTCTTTTAAGATTAGTTTCCGATGTGCATAATAAGTACGTATCATGCTTAGACTTGTTCTGCTCTATGAAGCTGATTTGCCTTTCGGAACATCAGACAAATATTAGATTCAATTAACTATAATTAGCCTACATATTAGTCTACAGGCTGCGTAAGAAAAACCACACAGCACTGGTTTAGCAGGGGAGGGGAGATGGGGGTAGAAATCGGGGTATGTGTATATGCCACTTAACTTTCCAATTAAATAATTGTTCTACCTTATGCCAAGTGCCAATTATAGGTCCAAATTAATGCTGGCAGTGTTTTAATGATAGGTTTGTAAAGAGTACAAGAGGAATTGGATTAACACTATTTTTCTTCATAGTAACCCAGGAGCTGTCAGTATTTCAGATAAACCAATTAAGTATAGTAATTGCATTTGTCAAAATCCGTAACTGATAGACCTTCATGCTCTTTACTTCTCTGTAGGTTTACCAGTTTAAATATGTGTTTTCTGCCTCCCCATATTCAATTTTATATTAATTTATAGTATGGGCGACAGTGGCTCAGGAGGTAGAGTGGTTATCTGATAGTCGGAAGGTTCCAGCTCCTCCCGGGCAGCGTGTCGATGTGTCCTTGAGCAAGACACTTAACCCCTAATTGCTCCCGATGTGCAGGTCGGCACCTTGCATGGTTGTTTCTGCCATCGGTGTGTGAATGTGTGAGTGAATGGGTGAATGTGAGGAACAAAGAGCTTTGGATAAAAACGATATATAAATGCACCATTTACCATTTATAGAGTTTGTCCCAATATTTTACTGGAGGAGGAAGCAGAATCATGGAGATACAGAAAGGATATTAATTTTGATAATGGAATTTTTTCCAGAAATAGTTATTGGTACAGTCATTTTCCCCATATTGTTAGATCTGTTTGAATTATTTCAAATGTTTTATTATAATATCCATGTATAGTATAGAAATAAATCTCTATTCCTAAATACCGAAAGTGGGAAACTACTGGAATATTAATATCTGCACACTCTTGTTTTGCCAGGTCAAGTGGTAGAATAGCAGATTTTGTTTAATTTTTTATCTGGAGATTATGCTAAATTCATTAAAAAGGGAACATAATTTTTGAGAAGAGGAGCCCACCTCCTCCAAAAACAACAGCATATCATCAGCATATAAAGAAATCTAATTATTAATGCCACATATGAATAGGTATAACCCATTCAGTGGAATATCGTATTGCCTGAGATATTGGTTTCATAGACAAAATAAAGGTGAAATCGAAATCGACACAATCTAGTAATTCTAAATGGAGAGGAACATATTTCCTGTAATAACACAGGCTGATGGATTGGCATATAAAACTTTAATCATACTAATAAAAGTATCCCCTAAACCCATATACTCCAATATTTTAACTTGGGATCATTTTTCTTCTTCTTTTTTTCCTCTCAAAACCACATTGGTCTGGATGTATTAACTTTGGCAAATACTCTTCTAGTCTGATACAGTATCTTAGAAAATTATTTCACATCTGTATTAATCAACAAAAGTGGCCGGTAATCTCTTGTAGGTGATAGCGGAGGAGGAGGGCAGGGTGAGGGTGGAGACGAGGGAGACTCAGAGCAGCTTCGTGATCGACGGGGCGGAGAGGGGCGACGAGGGCAAGTACACCATCACAGTGACCAACCCCGTCGGAGAGGACAAGGCTGAGATCATCATCAAGATTGTGGGTCTGTGTCTCTCTCTCTTTCATTCTTTATTTTGTCCTTCTGTCACGCTATTACCAGGCCAACCAGTAAACCGAAAAGGAAGCTGGTTCAATTCCCCAGTAGATTAGATTATATTCAAGCAGATTGCTTGGTGTACAAGCAAGTATATAGAGGGGTACAGATAGGAGGGGTGTATTTATAGCCAGCCGTGAGCATGTTGACTGGGACATTGGGAGGGGGGTTGGGGGGGTTGATGTTACATGCAAGGCTAATATATTGGAGGCTACAGTAAGGAACCAGGAAGTCACCCAATGGGAAATCGGGGCAGACTCTCCCCCGATTTCATGTGAATATGTGGATTTATACTATTTATACTGCCATATGTCAGTATAAAACACTTCTTCACTGTGTTCATTGTGCCTTGTCTCCTCCTCCAATCCCCTGCACCCCCCACCCCCTCCGACTGTAACCTATTTCTCCAGATGTGCCTGACCCCCCTACCAATGTGAGGTGTTCCTCAGTTGGAGAGGACCATGCCACAATGATATGGGATGCACCTGTATTCGACGGTGGAGTTCCCATTAAAGGTACCCCCCTGCCTCCCACCCACACACACACACACACGCACACGCACATGCACACGCACACGCACACACACACACAGACACACATGCACGCAGTCTGATGTTCACATCTGTCCCCTCCCCCAAGAGAAACCATTTTGAAATCCTTGCTATTTGTTATGCTGTAATTTTCCATTGTTTGTAGACCTGACAAAGATCCATAGAGGATTGCCGCGTTATCCAATATGTTGTACGCATTGAGTTTGTAGTGTGTGGGCTTGCATTTTGTACACATCTGTCTCCTCCCAAGATAATACAATGTTTTGAAATCCACACTATTTGTTACACTGCAATTTTGCACTCAGTTTTAACCATTTTTAACCACTCTAAAGGTGTACAATCTCACATGTGAGATAGCACTTTGAGAATTGACTGATTCCTATGACGATGTAACAATGGCCCGTAGTCATTGAAAGCTACCTACCGCACCGAAACGGTCCAAGTGCACAGAAGCCGCTTTGAAACTGGCCTCGTCGTGTGATGATGATGATGATGATGATGATGTCATCTCCAGGGTATCTGATGGAGAAGAGGAAGAAAGGCTCGCCCAGATGGACCAAGCTCAACTTCGACGTCTTCGAGTCGACCACGTACGAGGCCAAGAAAATGATTGAAGGCGTGCTGTACGAGATGAGGGTTTATGCCGTCAACAGCATCGGTGTCTCGCAGCCCAGCGAAACCTCAAATCCCTTCATGCCTATTGGTGCGTTGTCGTTTGTTATTAGCAGAGTAGTTAATTAACAGAGGCTTTGTGTACAATGCTCAGTTTTAGGCAGATTAACCCGCCCAATTACGCGCTCTGTAATGTCTGAATTACTTCCACTCTCCGTCCGCAGCCCCCACCAGCGAACCCACCCGCCTTGCGGTGGATGATGTCACTGACAGCACCTGTGCCCTGAAGTGGCGTCCTCCGGAGAGGATTGGAGCAGGGGGCGTCGACGGATACATCATTGAGTACTGCAAGGAAGGAAGTAAGCAATGGTGTACTTAAGGGTATTATACATGGGGCAACAGTGGCTCAGAAGGTAGAGCGGTCATCTGGTAATCTGAAGATTCCCAGTTAGATTCCGGCTCCTCCTGGCAGTGCGTCGAAGTGTCCTTGAGCAAGACACTTAACCCCTAACTGCTCCCGATGAGCAAGTTGGCACCTTGCATGGTCGCCTCCGCCGTCGGTGTGTGAATGTGTGAGTGAGTAGGTAAATGTGAAGCGATTTGGATAAAAAGCGCTATATAAATGCAGTCCATTAAATTAAATAAATGGTATACACAGGTATAACGTATACCCAGGTATTTTGTATACATGCAAGGTTCTTGGTAGTTTATTGGGTATATAGGGTAGGGGTGGGCGTGAGTAATTGATTGATCGATTACTCACGGCTATGAGAAAACTCAATCTTAAATTATTTAAACTCGGTCTTAAATTATTTACTAGGACACACTTTTTTTTACACTGCCAGCTTGTGATAATTTGTTGTAGCCAGCTAGCGTTGATGCTATTCAATGCTATCAATTAGCTAAATAGCTAACCAACTAAATACAATGACAGTACCCAACTAACGTTAATGCCATTCAGAATGTATAACATAGCTACAGTACAACACACATTATGTTAAACATAAATTAATTTAATACAACCGGTAGTTTCGATCTGCGCCGTCGTGCCTACGCACCACAGGGCTATTCTATTATATACGGCTTTGACGCGCTGCCAATTAAAACCAGCAGCTCTTCCTCCTCATCGTCGATTGCATGAGGAGCTGCATCTAACGTTAAAACTAACCTAAAGTTAGTTATTCACCAACAATCTCAACATTTGTTTTAGCGTTAGCTAAAGTTGTCCGCTCATGGATAGGTTCCGCTAGCGATAACAACAATACTTCCGGTCGGGGGGTTTCAAAATAAAAGAGCATAGTCTAACACACCGGAAAAGAAGTTTATTTTGTACAGCGGTTTCCTCCACGAGTAATCCACGAGTACTCGAGAACACCATGCGATCAATCGATCTGGATTTTTTTTGTAAAATGCCCATCCCTAATATAGGGTATACCTACCAATTAGTGTCATTATCAAATAAATGGGACACTGAGGTAATCTCCTCTAACAGTACAGCCTACACATCTCCTGCCATGACAGTGGACAACATGAAATGGTGCATAAAATGCTTGACCAGCCAACAATATCACATCTCAATCCCAATGGTTTCCTTCAAAGGGACACCCTTTATAAGAAGCATATCTGCTTACAAACTTTGCTACAAGCTGGGAGTCACTTTAGTCCCTCCAAAATACATGTACACCAGTGTCTTGGTTTTTGCCATATTGGAAGCAGAAATTGTTAGCCAGTGGAGTGGGTCAATGGGGACCCAAACCATGTCTCTGAAAACATGTCCTTCTATAGATATAGCTATAATGTTCTGTGATATGAAACAGGAAGCTATTTGGAAGGTGCTACTTGAGATTTGTCAGAGACATTATGCTTCATAACCCAATTGACTTGTAACAATGGGGACTGTATTAAGAATGGGTCTGGCCCCATTCATGATGTCACCATTCCTAAACTACCCCACAATGCAAAGGATTTGAACACATCATATTTTGCTGTTAGCTTAATGATGTCACCTCAGTCCTCCTAATCTAGTATAAGTATAAGTATAAGTCTTTATTTGTCATCAGATTAACACCCACACACATGCGATGGGTGACCCACAGGAACACACACACATGCACTGAGTCGCTGACGAAATGTTCTTTGCACCTCCCATCCCGTCGTCCTTCCCCCCAAGGGCAGCCGGGAGCAGACAAGGGCTGCAGCGAGCGCCGCACCCGGGGACCAATCCAAGTGCTCCTGTCCATCTTCATCAGGGATGCGACAGCGTTAGCGATCTGTTGTGCATGTTTTTCCATTGGGTTTGTCTTATCGGGAGGGGAAACCCTTGCGAGCACGGGGAGAACATGCAAACTCCACACAGAAAGGCCCGGGAGATACCCCACCTGGGTAACTGGCAACACGGCAACCTGGTCCCCAAGCAGGAATCGAACCCACGACCTTCTAGCCCATAAGCCCCATATCTACCCCACAATGCAAAGGATTTAGCAACACCCATTTAACTATGCAAGATGGGGCAACACCACAGATTTATGCAGTCTTGGAGTTTCTGGTTTTGACATGTAAATGTACATTTACTCTGGGTTGCCAGGATGTGCAGTAATAATTAAATGTCATCTACTACTGTATGAAGAGGGTAAAACAGTTTCTCAATCTAATCTGGCAACACATATCCCTCATACAAAGCCTGATTTCATTAATAATAATAATAATAATAATAATAATAATAATAATAATAATAATAATAATAATAATAATAATAATAATAATAATTCATTTATTTTATATAGCGCTTTTCAATGACCCAAAGTCGCTGACAATAGGCAAAAAAGAAAAGAAACAAAGAAACATAGAACCACAGGGAAACAGGGAACAATATGAATATACAAGAACATAGAACCGCGAGTAACAGACAACAAATACAGGAGGGGGGGGGCAGGAGAAGAGAGAAGGTAGGGGAGGGGAAAAAGGGGGTGATAGGTGAGGGAGAGTCTCTGATGGTCTGAGGGAGGGTGTTCCAGAGTCGGGGTGCATCACCTGAGAAGGCCCGATCACCAGGAGGTCAGTCAGGTAGGGGGGGGCCAGGCTATGGAGGGTTTTGAAGGTGAGGAGTAATCATTTGAACTGTATGCGTTCCTTAATCGGGAGTCAGTGGAGAGAGTGGAGGACAGGAGTGATGTGGTCACAGGACCGGGTGTTCGTGAGCAGGCGCGCAGCAGAGTGCTGGACCATCTGGAGTCTATGGAGGGAGCGGGAGGTGATGCCGGTGAGGAGGGAGTTGCAGTAGTCTAGGCGGGAGGAGATGAAGGCATGGATGAGGAATTCAGCAGTGGGGGGAGAGGCATTCATGTAACTATACAATTTATTGGTAAACAAGAGATTAAAAATCATGTGATCTCCACCTTTGCTTGTTGCACAAATGTTATGAAATTATATACGTTTTCCAATTCACTGTCAGTGATTAATTATGATTATGCGCCACTGTCTCTAGACTACTGTCACCTGAATTATACATGCTAGGTATTTGTTTAGTATCAACATTATTTGACTATTTTGAATGTACCAGCTGTGAAAAGAATACAATTTTGATGATGATGAACAATTACACATTTGGAAATATATACGGGAAATATCAACAAAAACGGCCCAATCAGCTTCATTAAATGGATGATTTTTCGGGTATTTTCCTGCTTTTGATGCAAACCTCAAACAAACGTCCACAAGCGGGCCGAGACCTCACCTCTTCAATGCGGTCTCTGCCCGGTGGTTTTGGCGCTGCACCAGAGTGTGATCGCCGTGTTCACACCTGCCCAAACGAACCGCACCAAGAGGGTAAACGAACCAGGGTTCGATTCAACCAAGAACTAAACAAGGCAGGTACGAAAGTGCCCTAAATGACTCCCCAGTAACTAATCCACTAAGACAAAGATGGCTGGAGCCAGTGTCCCTTCAAGATTTCTCATCTTGCTTCCGTTTTTCTGGTCCTCGTCGGTCCCGGGTTTGTGTTTCTGTCCGGTCTTCGCTCCTAATAATGCTTTGGTTTCCTCCCTCAGCTGACGAGTGGGTTCAGGCCAACGAGGAGCCAGTGGAGAATACCAACTACAGGGTGAAGGGTCTGCCGGTGGGAGAGAAGATGTTCTTCAGAGTGACAGCTGTCAACATCGCTGGGCGCAGTCCCCCCAACACCCTGGGACAGGCTGTCCACATCCGAGAGATCACAGGTCAGACACGTGTGATTCATCCAGACACCCGACAGCAACCCCCCCCATGCACACACACACATACACACACAATAATCTGTTTGACCCCTGGCCTGACCTGACTTGTGTTTGACTCTTAACCAGCAAAACTTGCAACATACAGTATATTATGCCAGCTAGGGTACAGACCCTCACCTAAACCGTGTGTCTACTGTTTACTTCACTCATAGTATTATACTCGGATTCAAATGTCTTTATTTATTGCCTATATTTATTGTAACGTATACTATAACCGATAGGGCATACAGACCCTCATCTGCACCTTTGTTTACACTGTTTCTTTTCTCGTATTCTTATATTCAGATTCGTTTTTATGGTTTATACTGTTTATTTTTCTCATATCTTCATATTCAGATGCAATTGTATCGCCTATATTTATGTCTTTCTACTATTACCCTACCCATATACCTGTACCTCCCCTCCCCCTCTTCCATGCTGCTATGACGCCCGAATTTCCCCAAGAGCATCAATGAAAGAATATCTTATCTTAATCGATCACCGTCTTACATCACACACTGTAAGAAGTGTGTATATTCAAATCATCACGGTGGCATATCTATAATAATATATATCTATAGCACATAGTTCCTCACTGCATGTCTGTTCTTTAGATTTTCCACGACAACTGTTCATCCGATCGACTTCACACTTCACACACCCCAAGAAAGTGCAGTGTTGAGCAGCACAGATCCTAGCACAGTTAAACAATATATAAAATGTTTAGCTGGGCATAGTTTTTGGTGCCCCCCTCTGGGTGGCGCTCTAGGCAACCGCCTATGTCGCCTATAGGAAGCTCCGCCCCTGGTGTGAAGCTGATTGGACGAGCAGTTCTCGAGAGAACGCAGAGAACACCCCCCCCCCCCCCCCCGGGGCCAAGCAATCGGCCCGTTCGGAACAGGCCCGTTTTGAGCGGGCACCGCACTAGTGCACATAATAAACACACACACACTACTGACCCTACAACATGAGTATTTTCCATGATGTACAGACCTCCACACCACCCACTCCTCCCACTCCTCCCTTGTCTCTGCTTAACACCTCCCCCTCTCCCTCCTCTGTAACCGGTCCTCAGAGAATCCCAAGATCCGTCTGCCTCGCCAGCTGAGGACCAGGTTCATCCGGAGAGTGGGCGAGAAGATCAACCTGGTCATACCCTTCCAGGTTAGAGGGAGACAAGCTGAGCTTTAGCTCTCCGACACAGCGCCTGGGTTCAGTGAGCTGCCTTTTGGATTGGGTATAGAGAGGGAAGAAGTCTTATTCGAGCGGTGCGAGGAGGTTCTCGGGGCACTTTCACACCTCCCTTATTTGGAGCGGTGGTTGAATCCAATTCTTGAACTCTTGGAAATTAATTGCCTTTGGTTCACGTGTGGAGAAGACGAGAACACGTGAAGTGGGCGAAGAGGGAGCTCCTAACAACCACTCCCCGCTCGACATTAAAGAGGAGGCCCTGGGCGGCTGTGGTTCATTATAGTGAGGTTGCTGTAAACTACTACTCTGTTGACATTCCCGTGATTTTATATCCTTTTCCTTCACTGTCAATAATAATGTAGGACCTGTTGCAGAGGTCTTTATTCGGCATGCAACGACACTCAATGTTTTAGTGGTACACACAGCGGTTAGTTTAGCACACACACCGGAACACACACGCATGCATTGTCTCTTTAGGATCGCAGATGCGATTTGTCTCTGCGATTAACCCATCCCGTCGTCCTTCCCCCCCAAGGGCAGCCGGGAGCAGACAGGCGTCAACGTGAGCCGCGCCAGGGGACCAATCCAAGTGCTCCTGTCCGTCTTCGTCAAGGACGCCACAGCGTTAGCGATCTGTTGTTGTGCATGTTTTTCCATTGGGTTTATTTTATCGGGGGGGAAACCCTTGCGAGCACGGGGAGAACATGCAAACTCCACACAGAAAGGCCTGGGAGATACCCCACCTGGGTACCTGGCATCATGGAAACCTGGTCCCCAAGCGGGAATTGAACCCTGGACCTTCTTGCTGTGAGGCGACAGTGTTAACCACTACACCACCGTGCTGTCTTTGGAGCGCCGACTACTCCTATATGCATTGTGCTGGAAATTCCATTCAACTTTTATTCTATAGAAGAAGTCTTTATTTGTCATGCAGCAACACACATGTGTAAGATGGGCGACACACAGGAACACACACATCGCTGGGTCGCTGATGAAATTCCGCTCTGCGTTTGACCAATCCCGTTGTCCTTCCCCCCCCCCCCCAAGGGCAGCCAGGAGCAGACATGCAAGAGACCAATCCAAGTGCTCCTGTCCGTCTCCGTCAGGGACACGACAGTGTTAGCGATTCTGTTCTGCATGTTTTTCCATTGGGTTTATCTCTTTTTTGGGGGGTGAAACCCTTGCGAGCACGGGGAGAACATGCAAACTCCACACAGAAAGGCCCGTGAGATACCCCACCTGGGTACCTGGCAACCCAGCAACCCAGGACCTTCTTGCTGTGAGGCGACAGTGTTAACCACTACACCACTGAGTGAGGAAGAATCAAGACAATAGCCCAAATCCAATGGCCCCACTTCCGCCACAGCCCCCACCCTGGACAGCCCAGCCTGGGTCCCCTGATTGCGATGCTGGTGGCCACAGTATAGGGTATATTTTGGGTTGAATATATTTTCTTGAATAAAGCTGAATAAATGTCCTACAGTACTTCATATAACATTTTCGCCGTTCACTTTTTACGTCCCATCCGTGTTAAGTAACATTTTTGGTTTGGCACAGTTGTTTACGAGTCTGACCTCATTATCTGATTGGACTTCGAGGGAGATTGTATAGACCAATCGTTTTGAAGCACTAAGGCATGCTTTCATACCTCCAGTGCACTCTTTTTGTCGTTCTACCTCCCCCGCGCTCGTTAATACTTGTGCATCCTCGTGCGTGTGCTGGAAGAACGATACACAATTGACCTATCGCCAGCCCCGCCGTCTTTCCTTGATCCTCCAATTACAACTGTGATTGTAACTGCGATCAAGAAAAGAGGATGGGGCTTGAGATAGGTACATTTCCCCCTTTTCTCCTACTGTGCTCTATAGTGCCAATTTCACCAACTAGTGCTCAAAGACTCCATTGGTTACCGTTAATGTGCACAGTTATTGAATTGTTATTTATGTTTTTTTGTATGTTTGTTATATGTATTTTATATGTATTTTCAAATGGAAGTGAACAGCAGAATATTCAGAATCGCTAGAGTGGAGGCAGTTAATACTGGTGTCACGTTACATTATGACATTTTCAAATGTGATTCCTCTCCTCTGCACCTGCAGGGGAAACCCCGTCCTATCGTGACCTGGCTCAAAGACGGCGTCGCCCTGGACGACAGTTCAGTGGGCATTCGTACCACCGACGCGGACACCATGATCTTCATCCGCACCGCAGAGAGATCTCACTCCGGCAAATACACGCTCTCCGTTCAGATCGACACCGCAGTGGACAGCGTGGACATCGACATCCAGGTCGTAGGTCAGTGCGGCCGCGACGTCGCCGCCACCATCTTCACTTAGTTCGGCGTAAAAGGCGTGAACATTCCTGTGACACGTTCTTCTTTAGGATTAGACTGCTGTGCACGGTTCACACTTAACACGGTGACGTTAATAACCAGTTTGGGAAGGGGATGTTAGTGGGGGGAGCCCAAATCTGTGACATGTCAGAGTTTTAATTTGATGATAATTCCTAATTTCATACTCCCAGGGATATGTGACTGAAAGTAGAGAATCATCAAAGCGCTGATTCCCCTCTCCCGTAATCCTGGCTCCTGCGCTGCCACCGTGGCCGCCGGATCACTCCCCAGCTCACGGCACGTCTCCCTGGGTCAGGGTGCCGGGGTGGATTATCATGCAGCGGGGTTCCTCTAGGATTATGTACATATAGACTGGGATTAGGGTCGGATTTGGGACCACTCTGTCATTTCCTCTTCTGGAGGGGAGGGGGAGGGGGGGGGGGGGGGGGCTAATGGGAGGGACTGGTTACTGTGATCAAACCATTATGCCACGGGACGATTTCAGCAGCAGACGTGGCTCTGTGTGTTCTCTCTGTATTTTACTATACCGGAGAGAACACACAGGGAGAGATGAATGGCCAAAGCATATTACAGCACAATACAGTATTTGTGTGCCATGCTCTGTACTTGCGAAAACGAGTGACGGCGACCACAAATCTGGAGTCTGTATAGAGAACATCTCTACTCTGCTGCTCTAGAACGCTTGTACGCTGCTATATTGTAGGCCAGACATGTGTAGCACGCTGCCTCTCTCTCTTTGTCTCCATTCTACGCCAGCATTGGCACAGCCAGCTCTTATCTCTTGCTTCTTCTCCCTGACTCCCTGTCTCCCACTCTGCTAATCCGTCAATCTTCATCAATCTCTACTTCTCTGGGTGTCGATTTCTCTTTCTCCCTGCATGTTTTCATTATCTCTCTCTCTCTCTCTCTCTCTCTTAATTAAATTCAAAGTGCTTTATTGGCATGATAAGATTTGTCTTACATTGCCAAAGCAGAGATACAACAACACACAGCATGAAAAACTCAATCGCAAAAGTAAAACATTTGGGCAAATGTCACATATCAGTTGATTGTCAAAAATAACTCATGATAATAATAATAATAATAATAATAATAATAATAATAATAATAATAATAATAATAATAATAATAATAATAATAATAATAATAATAATAATAATAATAATAATAATAATAATAATAATAATAATATGTGAGTTACTCAAGTTACTCAGTAATCAAATATAATTGTGGAATTCCGGTCATTCTAGTCATTCCTCTCATTCTCTCTCTCTGTCATCAGATAGTCACAGGTGTATTCTCAATTTAGAACCAAATAGCACTCTGATTTACTTTGGATTACTGTGGTATTTGTCCATTAGGTATTATGATATAATGTGGTGGTGAAAACCACAGAGCAGAGGTGTGTGAGGGTTGTCCTGGTTGTCTATGGACACCTGTTTCTCTCCCTGCCCGTCCCCCTCTCTCTCTCTCTTTCTTTATCTCTCTTTTCTCTGGGCTGCTACACGTGCCGATGAATAGATCATGGACCAATGGTGTTTGTGTAATGGAACCTGTTGCCCTCATGAGAGGAAATACAATTCAAAAAGGGAAAAAAAAGCTGTTGTAATGGCTTTATGATTATATTTGATGTAAAAACAAGTTTCCTCGACAGCTGTTTGAAATGTCTTTGGAGGGAAACTCACGGGGCAAAGTAGACAAAAGTGTTAGGGATAGTGTTGTCGGAGGACCCAATTGCAGAACAGAACAAGGAGAGGATAGGCAGATAGGCAGACGAGACGAGACGTGCATGGAGCCAAGGGTGAATTGTAACAAAAAGGTCTTTACTTCAAAAATGGGCAGTAGCAACAAACAAAGGATTCTCCAAGGGCAAGAACAAAAACTCAGCAAGGCTGGCAGGAAAAAGGATTGCAAAAACGAACTACAAAATAAACACTAACCAAAAAACGATACTGTGACGTGAAAACAAAGATGAGCAGCAACAAAACATGGAACACTAGAATACACTTACTATTAAATTGGAGCATGACCGAATCAGGAACAGTGGACATGAAACACAACAGTAACAACGCAAGCATCAACCAAGGAACCGAAACAATGAACCCACAACAAGGGTAGGGAACACACACCAGATATAGGGGGAACAATTAACACTAGAGAGACAGCAGGGCAATTAGCAAACGAGACGCACATGGGGTGAGACAACCAGGAAGGAAACACACAAGAAAAATACTGAACACTAGACTGAGTAACATAACAACCATACAACCACACAAGGAACTACTAAACAAGGAACATAACAATTAACAGGGGAGCAAGAGACTAAGTAGCAGGGGAAGGGCACAGAGAGACATGTAGACATCGAAGATACACCAGTGCACCAGGAGGGTATGCATGAGGGAGATAAGGGGAAGTTCAGGTGAATGTCCAGCAGGGGAGGTACAGAGTGAGGAGCATAGTTCATGAGTGGAGGACTATTGTTCATGGGTGGAGGGATATTGTTCATGGGTGGAGGTGGGGAGGAGGGAGCAGCAGGCAAAGCCTGGCCAGGAAATGAAGAACCCTTACAAAAAGAGCCTATTTCCAGATCTGCCTCTGCCTGAAATCTGGTTCTGGCACTTCCATCACCCATAGAGGCCTCGTACCCTGGGTCCTCTAAGCTTGCCTACATCTCTACCAGGCAGGGCAGATAGTCAGTTATCTCCGTTAGCGGCGCGTGCTCCGCCGGCCCTCTTCCATCTTTCTCACTTGGGACTGTCTCATTTTCTGCTCTCGCTCGTCTAACCACCTGTCTTCCTCGCGGTCTCACACACACATTCTCCATCTCTATCTCCTTCTCTTTCCCTCATCTCTCTCTCTCTCTCTCTCTCTCTCTCTCTCTCTCTCTCTCTCTCTCTCTCTCTCTCTCTCTCTCTCTCTCTCTCTCACACACACACCCCTACAGAGAAGCCTGGTCCTCCCATTGATGTGCACGTCACGGACATCTGGGGCTTCAATGCTGCGTTGGAATGGAAGCCGCCCAAAGACGATGGCAACGCTGATATCATCGGCTACACCATCCAGAAGGCCGACATGAAGACCAAGGTGAGGCTGGTCAAGGGGGAGAGGACAGTTGAGCCATATAACTCCTTTTGAAATTCTTCTCGGTCGTCCAAAGTCAATCCAAATCAGTGTGAATGTGACATATCAGGAGAAAGTACTCAACCTCTACTGTCTTTACTGTAACTATGAATGAACACAACACTCTGATAATAACGTTTGAAAACATTGTCCCTCTGAAAACCTAAGACAGAGTTATATGGTTCTTAGTAGCCTACTTAGTTGTACATAATTTATATATATATATATATATATATAGAAGAGAGAGAGAGAGAGAGAGAGAGAGAGAGAGAGAGAGAGAGAGAGAGAGAGAGAGCTCTTAGCTTCATCTCTGACTGATCCCCTTTAACAACTAAAAAGGCCAAGGCAGTGATTTTGAATTAGATTTTTTTTTAATTTAAAAACAGAATAGCTTAGTTGAAATAAAAGGTCCTTGACTTTTCCAAAATATGTGTACATACTACATTGTAGTTTTTAGATTACATTTACAAATGTCTACCTACAGTAGAAATGCCATAGAGGTTGTTTTGACCCCATAGGTTTTAGATGGTGTGTCATCACAGTCTTTTCCCCCACTCTGGCAGGTTTCCATTGACTAACAGTCATTTCTGGTTGCTTTCATAATTTTTTTTTTTATAAACTAACATTATAACAACTTAAAACCAAGGGAGAAAGAATCTGTCTAGCCTACAACATCACATAGCCTACATATTTAGCATAACAACATGACATAGCTAACTGAACCTAACCATCTCAATAGGTGGTTTGCACTGCTCTACAAACACAGCAGTATAGTAGATAACTGCACAAGTGTGAAACTGAGAAAAATAAATACATTTGATTGGACAGGAGATGTCTGTCACCCCACACTCCCACACAGAGAGTTGAGTGACACCCCACTGTCAAAACTGTTTTGCAGGCTGTGTGACGTACATTATATATAGGCGTAGAGGCAATGTGCTATCACCCTAATGGTATTTCTTGGTACAAAATATAGGCGTGAGGTGTTGTTGGTACTACAGTATACATAGTAGATAGCTAGCATATAATATGATACGTATTGTACTATAGTAGCCTATAATAAAATGTTTACGAATTAGTTAATCTTGAGCAGTTTTTGGTAATCTTTATATTTTCCTTTATATGCTAACATAACAAATCCACAATTTTTTTTATTTGTATTTATTATGGAAATGATATGCCAGTAATATGTGAGCAGTCAGAATGACTGTTATGGCCTTTCTGGTAGTTGTGGAATTCCGGTCATTCTAGTGTTAAAGGTCCTGTGTCTTATAATGGCCTTTTCCAGTGTTTAGCATTGTTTTCTAGCAATGGGGTTTATATCTAATGGGGTCTGGTTCTCTAATTCTCATTTTGGCGGATTACTCCAATTCAGTT
>NC_140178.1:30177690-30215190 GCF_963971535.1 Notolepis coatsorum
CAATTCAGTTGAGACAATATCCTCCCCCAGTGAATTAAGCTATTCTGATTTGACTCATAGTCCTACATAGCACGGAGCTGATCTGCAGTAACGCCCCTCTATGGTTGTAGCGCAACCATTCGCTCAACAACAGAGCGAGTGGAAATACATACACTTCCTCAAGCGGTGCCGACAGAGAGAGGCAGAGAACGAGCAAGCGAGAGAGAGAGATAGAGAGGGAGATAGAGAGGGAGAGAGAGAGAGAGAGAGAGAGGGACAGGAGCTTCTCTCGAAACACACACGCATTTACACAACTCACACACACAACCTCCAGACCGGAGCGCGCCGTGGAATAGCAAGACACCTCTCATTCTCCACTCTCTTTATATCTATCTCACTCTGTGTTTCTCTCTCTTTGTCTCTGCCCTCTTTTTCTCTCTCTCTCTCTCCTCTCTCTCTCTCTCTCTCTCTCTCTCTCTCTCTCTCTCTCTCTCTCTCTCTCTCTCTCTCTTCTTCTCTTGTCTCTCTTATCTGCCTCTCTCCCCCTCTCTCTCTATCTGTCTCTCTTATCTGCTCCCCCTTCTCTCTCTCATCTGTCTCTCTTATCTGTCCCCTCTCTCTCTCTCTCCTCTCTCTACTCTCTCTCTCTCTGTCTCTCTCTGTCCTCTCTTCTCTGCCCTCTCTCTCTCTCTCTCTCTTTATTGGTCTCTGTCTCTCTTTAACTGCCCTCTCTTTCTTTCTTTCTTTCTTTCTTCTTTCTTTCTTTCTTTCTTTCTTTCTTTCTTTCTTTCTTCTTTCTTTCGTTCTTTCTTTCTTTCTTTCTTTCTTTCTTTCTTTCTTTCTTTCTTTCTTTCTTTTCTTTCTTTCTTTCTTTCTTTCTTTCTCTCTCTCTCTCTCTCTCTCTTCTCTCGTCTCTCTCTCTCTCTCTCTCTCTCTCTCTCTCTCTCTCTCTCTCTCATCTCTCTCTGTCTCTGTCTCTGTCTCTCTCTGTCTCTCTTTCTCTGCCCTCTCTTTCTCTCTCTCTCTCTCTCTCTCTATCCTCTCTCTCTCTCTCTCTCTCTCTTTGTCTCTATCTCTCTTTATCTGCCCCATCTTTCTCTCTCTCTCTCTTTGTCTCTGTCTCTCTTTAACTGCCCTCTCTCTCCTCTCTCTCTCTCTCCTCCCCCTCCCTCTCCCTCCCGCTCTTTCTCTCTATCCCCCCCCCCCCCCACCTTGTCAGGGATGGTTCACGGTCTATGAGCACAACCGCAGGCCCAGCTGTACTGTTTCTGACCTGGTCATGGGGAACGAGTATTCCTTCCGCGTGTTCAGCGAGAACATCTGTGGCCTCAGCGACGAGGCGGCCTAAGCCAGAACACCGCCATCATCGGCAAAACAGGTAACGCATGCGGCACAGAGCGCCGCAAACTGCAACACAATGTGATTATGGCTTTTGATGCCTGAGCATTTGTGTTCCATTAGACGTGGCTGGCATCGCGGTGCGTGCAGCACATCCCGGGCGTTATGTTATAATGAGGTTATTATTCTGTAACAGAGCCGTAAAGAACGATAGAAGGGTATACTGTGTAGTGTGTTCAACCTTTTTGGTTTGTGGCCACTGTTGGTGTTGACAGCAAATACTAGATTAAAGGTTGTCTGATGGAGTATCTGGCCACTAGTTGGCGCTGTAGAGCACAGTAGGAGGAAGATTGTGTTCTTCCGGCACGCATGTGAAGACGCACAAGCCGACATTACTGTCTTTCAGAGGCAAGAACCGTGCAGTTCTTTGCATGCAGTGCAAATGTGTTATTTTTGCCTATTCAAGTTTTATTTTATTTGACCTGAAATCTGAGACTCTTGTGGATTGAATGAGCCCAGTTGTCTTCTTGTGTGATGATGTTATTCCCCATAGTAGCCATTTCACTGTAGTGAGACCTTTATATATATATTTATATATATATATATATATATATATATATATATATATATATATATATATATATATATATATATATATATATATATATATATATATATATATATATATATATATATATATATATATATATATATATATATATATATATATATATATATATATATATATATATATATATAACTTGATCTCACTGTATAACATGACCTATTGTGACCTCTAAGATAATCACAGCCTCACAAAACTTTACAAGCACAAACTAGATACCTAGGTATGTTTTGCTTTCCTAGGTCTATTGACCATAAGGGGGTTCTGAGCAATTTCCAGAACAGAAATCTCCAAATGTGATTTTGATGCCAAATCACAATATGAATTGTCTATGGTGTTCCTCAAGGTCTTGGTATCTTGACCATGTTTATCAATTCTCAAAAAGTGGTCAACATTTTTTTTTGTATAACAATGGTATCAACCAGGTGGCCTTTAGAGGCCTCAAATAATATGTATTACATGAATTTATTTTTTTAATTGTGATCTCCAGTTCTATTATATGACACCAGATTGAGAACAACTCTAACGGTATAATGTATGGTAAAATGGAACTAGCTACAGTATGTGTAATATATCATGTTAGTGAAATGGAACAGTATTTATGTGCATCTATGGTAAAATGCCATGAGACACTGCATTGTAAAGCCTCTCTCTCCTCACAGACCTGATCATTAATCGGGCACCCTTCAAAGAGAAAGACATGAGCGCCTCCCCCAAGTTCACAGCGCCCCTGGTGGACAGGTGTGTGATCGCAGGCTACTCCGCTGCCATCAGCTGTTCTGTCCGTGGCTACCCCAAGGTAAACGGCCATAGAATGTACATGTATATGATGGAGGATGTATCCGAGTGCATGTGAGAGAACTATGCCATAGACGCCATGTTTTGCTCAAATGACTCTATGCAACACTAAATTGCTCTGCACACGGCGGGCGATTTTTGTGAGGCGACCGATTTTTTAAGCGAGGCGACTGACAGAATTCTATCGCCTCCATTGTTATGAATGAGAGAACCCACACGGCAGGAGATCTTGAAGCGACGGTCGCGCAGCAATTTCTTTCGCCTCGCTAAATATCTCCTCGATCCAATTTTTTGAGGCGACGGCAGGCGCCACAGCATGGACAATGAGGAAATAACATGACTTCTACAGTAGAAGTAGTACAGAAGTTCTACTGGTGTATCATTTGTACACCATTAATGTATCAATACTAGAGGTGGGCATAGATTAATTTTTTTAATCTAGATTAATCTATCTGCAATCCTGGAATTAATCTAGATTAATCTAGATTAAAATGGCTAAAAAAAAGAAAAAAACCTGCCGAAGGCATTCAAAATAATGACCAGAAGTAAGTCCTTACTTTTTCTTTCCTCCTTATGTTTCTCAGGCCAGGTGGCCCATTACACCATGAGCCCATCTCCCGTTTCCAAAATGCATTACAGACTGTTTGAAAAAGCTGTTTTGCTATGATAATTGGTAATGAAATATCAAAATAATGTTCAATAAGATGTAGGCCTACTTGTGTTTAATAAGTTGTTTTATTCAGAAGTTAACACAAATAAATAATATTACCAGTACAGTACAGTATCTAGCACACTCTCAGGAGCAAAACAGAAAGAATAATTTCAAACTTGAACTATGTGACATGGCTTGAATCAACTGCTCCAGTGGAGTTGCTCAGTGGCCAATGGTGTCAACTGTGGTTGTACTGGGCAGCTCCCAGGTGTGAATTGAACTGTGTGAATGTGAAGCAGGGCGTTCCTGAAAAAGAGCATCTGTGCTCAGCGAACCTACCCTGGGTAAATAAAGGTAAAAAAATAAAAATAATAAAAAAAAAAAAACAAGATTTTTTTTTTTTTTTTAGATTAATGTGTTAATTATATTATCGCGCGATACTAGTATAGCGTTAACGCAGCACGTTAACGCCGTTAACGGCCCAGCTCTAATCAATACATTCATTGATCAATAACCTACGTATTATTACCATGCTACTTATGTTCATTATTATTAACAGGAACAATTTAAATAAATAACGTTAGTTGGAGAAGCTATAGTGGCCGCTTGTCATTAACTAATAAATGAACAATGTGCCACGATGCACCTACTAGATGTTTTTATACTCAGGTAACAAAAGAAGTTGTGGGTGTTGACAGAGTTTAACACTTTGATCGCCATGGTTAAATTCATAATTTACCATCCCTAGCCAGCTCTATTTGTCTATGGAGAAGTTCCCCTTCTTTGCAGGGCTATAACTTTTTAAATTCTATTGCTAAATTGCCATTATTATGGCCCATTCAATGTCCTATATCCATTGTTCAGGGTGTAGCAACGATATACTTTTTCATTCACATATTCATACTAAAATATGGTCTAAAGTATAAGTATGTTTTTATCGTTTTCTGCAGCTTTCTCCAGAACTTGATTTATAGCTCCAAATGCATTATATTGATGATCAAATACAGTTTGGTAGCGATCGTTGCCAGATGAAAAATTTCAACTGGAGGTACTTCTAGAAGTTACTACGTATCATCTGATATTGACCGGATGGGCGAGGGGGCGTTTATAATTCCGTGGGCAACGTTATACCATTCATCTAGTGTGGGTCATATGATCATCAGATCAGTTAGTATAGAATACGTTAGAAAATAACGTTGAAACTCACCGTATCTTCCTCGCGCCGTTGGACGATCAGCGTGGAGTAGACAGTTTTCGATTATGGGATGTTGATCCTGATGAACCATTTCCAGGTTGTATAATACTATATACGTCCAAATAACGTTGTTTATTGAGTTAGGGCGAGCGATTGATTATCCAGTGTGTTGAGATAGAGTCCTGCTAATGATCACGAGTGCCCGGACGATTTATGGATGAGCACTTCCTGTTTGACGAGTCACTTCCTGTTGGCGATCTGCCGATCGGCCACCAGATGGCGCTCTTGAACCGCTAGAGAGTTGAGTGGAGATCAGCAGTATATCTCAGGACCCCGGAGGAGAAATATGATTTCGATCACAGATTTTTGAAATATTGACATCAAAGACGAGTTACGGCGTCTTCGGCAGAATGAGCATGGCTAGGAATGACGTCTAAACACGTCATCGGCGATTAAAGTGTTAATGTCCAGGCTGCAGCTGATGTAGTTTATAAGGTTTATTGTCCAAAGAAATTATGGTTGAGAACAGACAGTTTGCATCTTCCGTGAAAAAACATTCTCTCTCAGCAGGTGCATAATACTTGTCCAATCGGTGGTAGTGAACGTATTGTAGCGATCAGTCATGCAGTAATGTCAGGAAGAATGAGGAGGTTGTATTCGTATATGGTGGTTTAATTCCAGCTCAATATGGGTTTTACAGGTTAATATTCCCTCGTAATGCACAACACAGCTACCTGCTAATACGCTCGCTTCACGACAACCTAACATCCGGTCCGTCCTCTGATATCTCCCTCCGGGGGGGAAACAAGTAACCACACCCCCAGCTAGACAGATCGACACATATAGCTTATTATAGCTGAACGGTCGGCTCTGGTGTGGGGGGCCAAGCGATTGTCGTTGAGTGACAGACGATCGCATCGCCAGGCGACGTCGGTCGCTCGCCGTGTGCGGACCACTTAACTCACCCATTGTACATTCATTGCACACAACATCCACATGCACACACCCACTTTAAACATTCACCTTAACATTCACTTTAGACAGCTTAAACCCTTTTTTAACACTACACCATATTTTATCTATTTATTACTAAAAGATTTGCACTACATTTCTACCTCTTTTGTATAGGGCTGAGCCCAAATATACGAAGGTTTGGACCTTCATTATTTTTTTATTTTTTTATTTGACACGAAAGATATATATCAGAATGCGATATATCAGCATATCACAGTACTATGTTGTGTTTAGAATAATTTGAAAGTCACGCACGAACACAGACACAACAGTAGTCGAGATGAGGGGTCACCGTCCGTCATACATTATCAGGAGATGAATCAATCATGCAAAAAAAGAGAGCGAGAGAGACTCACTCACACTCACCCGTCTTATTTCATATTACAACATTTCCGAATGGACGTTTGGATTAAACCAAGTGTATGCAGTGATGCTGAACTTTCCCAACTGAACACAAGTTACTTACCGTTACACAGGTATGTTATTCACGTTAAGCTATGCATGTTTAGCTTGCTAACGTAACGTTAAGATAGCAGGAGCCGTCGGCCAACAAAGATGTAGTTTCAACAAATGTATTCACAAAATGGATTACCATCCAAACGTTATTGAAGCCTGCCGTGACCAGTAAGTAGGTACTACTACTTTTAATAACCGCAGCAATATGCGCATATGTTCTATGTTATATGCGTAAATGTGTGCTATGTGCCTAAAGTCAAGACTTGACAGTACTGAACCAGAACAATTATTTAGGAGCACATTTTTTGCATGATTAAAAACAATGGTTCGAACCCCCAAAAACGGGTTTCGGGGACAGCTATACTTTTGTATAGTGTTTGGTCTTTATTTAAAAAAAAATCTGTATGAAGCACAATCTTAAGGGGCTCATACAGAACCAAGCATTTCACTGTAATGTACATGTACCTTATATGTGACAAATAAAACAAAAGTCAAACTTGTGTGGGTGGATGGGTGAGTGCGTACGCTGCAATGCTCTGACAGCGCAGGGAGTGTACCTGTCGCGTGTATGCTTTACCCAACGCAGTTGTGTTTCCGTGTGCGAGTTTTGCGCTCTGATTGGCCAGGTCATGTGACATGTGCGCCAATCGTGGGACAGCAAGTTCTGCGCCTATTTCCGGGTCTAACAGCCTGCAAACTACCTGGCGTTCTATCGCCATGCTCTAAGACAAACTCTAACCTTAACCAACTTCGAAAGAGTGCCTAAGCTTAACCGTCGAAAGAAGGGCAGGCGTTCTATCGCCCTGCTCTAAGACAAACTCTAACCTTAACTGTTGTGAAGGATCAGATTAAACCGAATATGTATATTTATTTATATATATATATTTAATTGTATTTGTATATCGTTTGATATCCCCTGTATATTCCTTGTACAATATGCATTGAATATCCCCGTTTCTACTAAACAGCCCATAATAGTTTCATTCTACCATTGGACGAGAACCTGGCGCCAGGTTGCCATACCCCTAGGTCCAAGTTCAATCGTGCCGCCTAACATGTCGAGGCAACCCCCGGTTCCGCGCAGTAATATGCCGGCCGAAATACGAATGGTACTATTTGTTCATAGCGCATATATATATGGCGCTCGTAAAGTAGAACTTTCTTTTAGTCCAGTTCTTTACCCTCCAACAGAGTGACAGACGCAAAAGCCTCCCCACGACGCACGTGCGGTGTAGTAAGGCCTACTTGGCCCAGAATAGGCATTGAGATATCGTGTAGATTAATAGTTGAATGGTCATAGTTTGGCACCATACCGTCGAGTTGGACGTATTCTATTAAGCTAATAATAGTCTATTTATGTATGGTGCATCGTTCGGTTAGAGTCCTACAGTTATCAGTACCCCCATCGTTCCTGACGTTATCTGGACGCTTAACCAGGCTGGTCAGACCCCTAGTGGTGATTGCATCCGAGGAGCTCCGGGTCAAGAGCGACTGGACCTGTATATTGGATTACTCTACCCAGACGACGGCGAGCCTTCCACGGCTCTTGGATTATGCTTTGTGTGCTTTGATTATTCCATGGATAAAGGCCAACACTGCCGAGTGTTGGAATTACCCCCCGGAGAGGACTCCAGGTGAGGCGGCGCTCTACACGTGAGGTCGCACCACGTCTCTCCGTTGTGGACCGGCAGATACCGTTCCACAGAGGGTCCAGCTGTATTCGTCTGCGGCCCGAGGTTCTGTGGGCACCGTGTCCAAGACTTTGGATTCTCCCAAGACTTTGGATTCTCCCAAGACACCGTCGGCCAGATGGGATACCGCCAGCGGCTTCTCTAACCCCCCCCCTCCTACTGTCTTACAACCAGCGGGACCCCCCCCCCCCCTTAGTGTATCCAGCTATAATCATTTAAGTACCATCGCTATCGTTTCCTAAATATTCCAGGTTGTATACTTACTCCCTGCGCAACCAGAGATTGGACATTCAATGTTGATTTACCTACGAATACTCATTTGCCATAAAAGTGCATATTCCATATTTCAAATCATAAACGTAATTAAGTGAATGTTGTATACACCTTTTGCTGTATTAAATATTCGATTTGGTACATTTGTGTTGGTTCGTTTCATCAGGTGGGAAAGTGTTCATCATACTTATATCTTGTACTGGGTGGCCAGAAGTTAAAGTACATGAGGTAGTGGTATTAAATATCATATCTAACAATACAGTCAGGGAATTGTACCCCTCAGTTACAATTGGTCCTTCGAGCCGGATGGTAACTAGTGTAATATTAATATAGTGTTATTAATATCGAAATGGCCTATGATGAACACTCCACGAAACGATCCTCCTAACCTAGAACGCCCGCGGCGCAGACGACAGACACCTCAGTACTTAGAGGCTTACACTGTCAGTCAACTACCTAGCCTTCGACAAACGGTAAACACGGTAAAAGTAGAAAGTAAAATTATGTCTGACCTTAACGAGCAGGTTTCCCCGACCAAAGAGGCCCTAGTAGGTCCTAATGTAACTGACCAAGCCCACGGTGGGGACCAGGAGGGAATTGACATGCCTTTACCCCCCGCCACTACTAAAGAAGTAGTCCCCGACAAGCCCCGGGAGGAAGACAACCCTACAGAGAGAGAACTCTGCACGGAGGAAGAGGAGGAGAGCGCCGAGGAACTAGAGCTCCAGGACTCCCCAACGAGTACCCCCAGGAGCGGCTCACGCAGGAGCGGCTCACCTCCACAACCGCCTTCCCCCAGAGAAGCGGCGAGGATGCTACGACAGGCGTTCCTCGTCCGCCTGACGGCCTCTACCGAACGCGATCGACTTCAGGGTGAACGCGACCGTCTCCAAGCACAGGCGCTTAGCGAGCACGAACATTTTACTATTGAAAGAGAACGCCTCCAAGCGCAGCAACGGAGCGAAGAAGAGCGCATACGCCGGGAGATGAGACGCCGGGAGATGAGACGCCTTCAGACGGAAATTAATATGATAAGAGACCGGGCCGCAGCAGAGCGCGCCGCCGCCGCAGCAGAGCGCGCCGCCGCCGCAGCCCAGCGCGCCGCTGACGGTGCCCAAAGAGAAGCCCAGCGCGTCGCTGACTATGCCCAAAGAGAAGCAGAGCGCGCCGCCGCCGGAGCCCAGCGCGTCGCTGACTATGCCCAAAGAGAAGCAGAGCGCGCCGCCGCCGAAGCCCAGCGCGCCGCTGACTATGCCCAAAGAGAAGCAGAGCGCAACATCGATCTCATCCAGCGCCAAGCCGAGCGCGACCCACTACAAGCCGAGCGCGACAAGTTAATGGCGCAGCTAAGGAAGCGGCTGATGATCCCCAGGGCAACACCCTCTCCCTCCACCAGGGGTTCAAGGAACTCGTCGAGACAACAGTCAAGAGCAGCGCCTCCTAAACGAGCAAGCGACCCTGAACTTGACCAACAGACAAAGCCTATACCCCCCGCAGACCCCCTTCCCAGACCGGTCCAAGCGAGACCCAGCTACAAGGAAGGAGCGGCATACACTGCGGAGAAGCAAGATAAACCACTACAGGATCTGGAAGATCTGATAGAGGAAGAAGAGGGAGAGGAGAAGAACCAAGCCCGACGACAGCACAGTACTCCACCGGACCAGGAGGTCCCATACAGTCCAGGCTATACCCCCGCGGCGCTGCGCTACAGACCCCCGACTCTATTCACAGGTGAGCACGACGCACGACCAGCCCAGAGGAATAGCACCTGGACCAGCTGGCTATGGTGCCCTGCCGGTACCAGCCCACAGAGAGGCGCAAGAGGGGACTCGCCTAGGAGGCCTCTCCCCCAACGCCCGCTGATGTATCCGCCATCCACGGCGTCATACATTGCCACACCGACCACGCTGCTCCGCGCCCCCCTGATCAAAGACGGCTTTGATCTCCGGCAGCGGGCCAGCAGCGACCCCCCAGTATTGCGCAACCTCAACCCAGAGGTCGCAGAGGACCCAGCAGCAGATGAAGAGGTCCAACACAGTGTGAAGAACAGTTTCTACGTGGACAACTGTTTACAAAGCGTCTCGACTCAAGAAGAAGCCGAGGCTCTCCTGATCAAGTTACGCGCCTCCCTAATCAAAGGCGGCTTTGATCTCAGGCAGTGGGCCAGCAGTGACCCGCACGTATTGCGCAGCCTCTCCTCCGCAGACAAGGCTGCCAGCAGCGAGACCTGGATGGCGACAATCCCAGGAGAAGCCCAAGAAATGACACTAGGATTAGTCTGGCGCTTCAAAACAGACTCGCTCCACTATAGACACAAACCCTTGGCTCCAGAGCAAGGAAGGTCGGCGGCGATACCGACCACCAGACGGAGTGTGTACAGAACACTCGCCAGACAATATGACCCGTTGGGATGTATTCTACCTTACACCACCAGGGCAAAGATGATTGTACGAGCACTATGGGACAAGGACCAGGGCTGGGACGACCCAATACCCGCACACCTTGCCTCAACATGGAGAGAGTGGGAGACGGAACTCCGCTCACTCCCAGGTGTCAATATACGCCGCAGCTACTTCCCATCCACAGTGAGGCCAGAGACATGCGAGATTGAGCTACACGTCTTCAGCGACGCCTCCGAAGTAGCCTACGGATCGGTTGCCTATTTGCGTGCCCAAGAGATGGGAGGAGAGATACACACTGCTTTCATACTGGCCCGCTCAAGAATAGCCCCACGTAAGCAACAATCTATCCCACGTCTAGAGCTCTGCGCAGCCCTCGCAGGAGCGCATCTAGCCACGTTAATCCAACGTGAACTCACCATTCCGGTGCATAGAACAATCTTGTGGTCAGATTCCACGACAGTACTCACATGGATTAAGTCTGATTCATGCAGATACAAAGTCTTCGTGGGAGTCAGAGTCACCGAGATTCAAGAATTAACAGAAGAAGCAAGCTGGAGGTATGTGGATACCAAACACAACCCAGCTGACGTCATCACCCGGGGAATGTCCCTGGATGACCTAACCCGTCGCAACATCTACAGTGACGGACCAGCATTCCTCCAGCTCCCGAAGGAGATTGGCCTACGCCCACCCCGAGGGAAGCAAGTAACGAGGAGGCTGAGAACAAGAAGCCTATGTTCTGTGGACTGAGCACTGTCGCCTCCACAGACCCCAACATAGATGACTGCATTACCCTAGAGAGTGCGCAACAAAGAACATTCCTGCGGCACCACCCAGAGATTCAGTCCACCACTGACATGTCAGCAGCTGACTACGAAGAAGCAGAACTTCTTCTACTACAACGAGCCCAGAGAGACTCGTTCCCCGATGAGCTAGACTGTCTACAGGGAGGAAACCCCGTCCCATCAGACAGCAGACTGATTCACCTGGCACCAGAGAGTGACGCACATAATCTCATCAGAGTGGGTGGTTGCCTGCGGAGAGCCCCCGATCTACCAGATGACATTAAGCACCCGATCGTCTTGAACAGCCGACACAAGGTCACAGAGCTGATCATAAAGAAATACGACGAGGATGTACACCACGCAGGAGCAGAGAGAGTCTTCGCGGAGATCAGACGTCGTTATTGGATATTGCAAGGGAGAGAAGCAGTACGGCGCTTCCAGCGAACCTGTCTAGACTGCCGTAAGTGGCGCGCGCAGCCCAGCATACCACGGATGGCTGACCTACCCCCCTGTCGCCTCCGAATCGGCGACAAGCCATTCCACTCCACAGGCATGGACTGTTTTGGCCCGTTGTATATAAAGAGAGGAAGAGGCACCGAGAAGCGGTGGGGTATTGTATTCAAATGCATGACCACCAGAGCGATACATATCGAGCTCCTTCCGACCATGAGCACAGACTCATTCCTTATGGCCTTCCGGAGATTCATATCACGGAAAAGGACAACCGTCTACATTGTTGTCTGATCACGGGACCAACTTCAAAGGCGGAGAAAGAGAGCTGAGAGAGAGCTTCCAAGCTATGGGCCCAGAACTTAAGACCCACCTCGCTCCAGCCCAGATTGACTTCCAGTTTAATCCCCACTTCGGTGGAACCTGGGAACGAGAAGTACGTTCTATAAAGACAGCCCTGTATGCCGTACTCGGAGCCCAGACTGTGGCAGAGGAAGTCCTAATGACAGTCCTCACGGAGATCGAGGGAGTATTGAACTCAAAACCCCTCGGTTACGTCTCCAGTGATGTAGCAGATGTCGACCCAGTCACCCCCAACACACTCCTAATGGTGCGGCTGGACCCCGCGCTACCCCAGACAATGTACAGGCCCGAAGAAGCGAACGGCCGAAGAATGTGGAGGTACAGCCAAGTACTAGCTGACAAGTTTTGGAGCAGCTTCCTACTTCACTACCTACCGTCTCTACAGACCCGCCAGAAGTGGGTAAAAGAGAGAGACAATTTGACAGAAGGAACAGTCGTCATGATTATTGACCAGTCACTCCCCAGAGCTATGTGGCCGGCTGGCCGCGTAAGCAAAGTGATCACCGGTGCCGATGGCAAGGTCCGAGCAGCTGAAGTACTCGTCCAAGGGCGCACCTACACACGTCCCGTGGCGAGGCTCATAGAACTGCCCCGACTCCCAGATACTATCGATGATGACCATGACCCTATGACTTTGTGAGTTGACTGACCCTTACAGCGGACCTTGAGTGGAAGACAGTGCGTTAATCTGTCTCTGCTTAGCTAATTAGGTGGGACTAATTAGGGGGCGGCTGTTGTGAAGGATCAGATTAAACCGAATATGTATATTTATTTATATATATATATTTAATTGTATTTGTATATCGTTTGATATCCCCTGTATATTCCTTGTACAATATGCATTGAATATCCCCGTTTCTACTAAACAGCCCATAATAGTTTCATTCTACCATTGGACGAGAACCTGGCGCCAGGTTGCCATACCCCTAGGTCCAAGTTCAATCGTGCCGCCTAACATGTCGAGGCAACCCCCGGTTCCGCGCAGTAATATGCCGGGCGAAATACGAATGGTACTATTTGTTCATAGCGCATATATATATGGCGCTCGTAAAGTAGAACTTTCTTTTAGTCCAGTTCTTTACCCTCCAACAGAGTGACAGACGCAAAAGCCTCCCCACGACGCACGTGCGGTGTAGTAAGGCCTACTTGGCCCAGAATAGGCATTGAGATATCGTGTAGATTAATAGTTGAATGGTCATAGTTTGGCACCATACCGTCGAGTTGGACGTATTCTATTAAGCTAATAATAGTCTATTTATGTATGGTGCATCGTTCGGTTAGAGTCCTACAGTTATCAGTACCCCCATCGTTCCTGACGTTATCTGGACGCTTAACCAGGCTGGTCAGACCCCTAGTGGTGATTGCATCCGAGGAGCTCCGGGTCAAGAGCGACTGGACCTGTATATTGGATTACTCTACCCAGACGACGGCGAGCCTTCCACGGCTCTTGGATTATGCTTTGTGTGCTTTGATTATTCCATGGATAAAGGCCAACACTGCCGAGTGTTGGAATTACCCCCCGGAGAGGACTCCAGGTGAGGCGGCGCTCTACACGTGAGGTCGCACCACGTCTCTCCGTTGTGGACCGGCAGATACCGTTCCACAGAGGGTCCAGCTGTATTCGTCTGCGGCCCGAGGTTCTGTGGGCACCGTGTCCAAGACTTTGGATTCTCCCAAGACACCGTCGGCCAGATGGGATACCGCCAGCGGCTTCTCTAACCCCCCCCTCCTACTGTCTTACAACCAGCGGGACCCCCCCCCCCCTTAGTGTATCCAGCTATAATCATTTAAGTACCATCGCTATCGTTTCCTAAATATTCCAGGTTGTATACTTACTCCCTGCGCAACCAGAGATTGGACATTCAATGTTGATTTACCTACGAATACTCATTTGCCATAAAAGTGCATATTCCATATTTCAAATCATAAATGTAATTAAGTGAATGTTGTATACACCTTTTGCTGTATTAAATATTCGATTTGGTACATTTGTGTTGGTTCGTTTCATCAGGTGGGAAAGTGTTCATCATACTTATATCTTGTACTGGGTGGCCAGAAGTTAAAGTACATGAGGTAGTGGTATTAAATATCATATCTAACAATACAGTCAGGGAATTGTACCCCTCAGTTACATTAACCAACTTCGAAAGAGCGCCTAAGCTTGACCAGTGTAGACACTTGCGGTCCCACGATTGGGCGTACATGTCACATGACCAGAAATGACCTGGCCAATCAGAGACGCGGAAACACAACTGCGTTGGGTAAAGCATTCACGCGTACCTGTCTGCCTGGAGCTGTAGTGCCAGAGGGGGAGGGGGCAGACAGAGATATTTGACTGAGTTTTCATTTTCCATTGAGTAAATCCGTGAAGATTTGTCGAGCCAAAGTTTTACCTCTCGACCTCCGCTCTTTACTCTATTCTCCTCTGATCACTCAACCCCCCCCCCACCCCCCACATCCTCTCTTCTCAGCCCAGGATCGTTTGGATGAAAAACAAGATGGCCCTCGATGAAAACCCCAAGTACATCATGCAGAACAACCAGGGCGTGTTGACCCTGAACATCCGCAGGCCCGGCATGTACGACGGCGGCAAATACACATGCAGGGCCATCAACGACCTGGGGGTGGACGAGGTCGAGTGCAAGCTGGAAATCCGAGGTATGCTCCACTACAGAACTACAGTTCCCACAATGCCCCTGACCGAACACGTCGGCGGGGAGGGAGGGAGGGAGAAGGGTCAGCGAAGGCTCTCTGCCAGCCGCCAGTCGTCAGTTAAATCCAGCGTGACAAATCTCCTCATCTTCCCGGGCCCTTTGACTCCTCTCTTGTTGAGGCAGAGCGTCTCACAAGAGGGATACATGTAGGAGACCAAGGCAGGCTGTGCTGAATATGAATCATCTTATTCCATTTGTCAGTTATAGTTTCAGAACCATGGATGACTTTCACCACTGTACTGTAGTTTCTTTAAATAGGATGATCTGCTAGGCTCTTACGCTGATTTACATTTATGTGTGTGTGTGTGTGTGTGTGTGTCTCTCTCGCTCTCTCTCTCTCTCTCTCTCTCTCTCTCTCTCTCTCTCTCTCTCTCTCTTCCCCACAGTACCAGAGAAGGTAGAGGAACAGGAGTGAATGACAGAACGAAACAGCAGAGGATACAGTTGAGCAGGAATTGTAATGGATTATGTATAACTGGATAGTCATGAATAAATATGATTATAATACCACACTGGTGAGGTTCTAAAGCCCCCCCCCCCCCTCATATCAACCCCACCACATCCTTTCCTCACTGCCAATGGGATGAGAAATGGCACATCGGTAGAACGCTACAAATGATTAGACCAAACCGCCGTCATTGACACATCTTAATTGTTGTGAATAGCAATAGTGGCCGTGCTTCCTGGATGTTACAGCAATACAGATGGATGCTTCCTGTCTGTCACTGAGCACTCGTATAAAACTGCACATTCGACATTCTGTTTCCCAGTGTTGTGTGTTTGGTGTCCTGAGTGTGTTTCTTTTAATATATACAGTATATATAATATATATATATAGATAGATGGGGATGACTTGTGATTGTAATGCAGCTACAGTATAGCGCTGAAAGCATTGCAGTGTGACGGAGCACAGAGCTATACCTCCTCCTCCTGGTATTAGCCGTGGGAAGGGAGGGAGACAGAAGAGAGGGTCTCGGACCAGGGCCCTCTTCAGCCTCAGACTGCCTGAGTGGAGGGATCACTGTTCACCCAGGCATGACCTGCATCATGCATCCACCAGGATTACAGCGGTGTTGAAACACACAGGGATACTCTCTCTCTCTCTCTCTCTCTCTCTCTCTCTCTTTGTCTCTGTCTCTCTCTCTCTCTGTCTCTCTCTCTGTCTGTCTCTCTCTCTGTCTCTATGTTTCTCTCTCTCTCTCTCTCTCTCTGTCTCTCTCTCTCACTCACAGGGATGCTCTCACCCTCACCCTCTCTCTCTCTCTCACTCACAGACACACACACACACACACGCACACACAGGTATGCTCGCACCCTCTATCTCTCTCTCACACACACATTTTCAATTGTATATATCAATTGTATATATTGTATATAATATATACATATAATTGTATATATTGTAATATAAGAGGTTCATAGTTTTACACACACACACACACACACACACACACACACACACACACACACACACACACACACACACACACACACACACACACACACACACACACACATTTAGAATCTTTATTTATGTCCACATAAAGACAATGTTTAAAGGACAAAATAATATCAGTGCACTTGTACATTGTGGGTTATTCTGATACAATCGTGCCCAAATTGACAATGGCAACCAAAGTTACACACACACATGGATGATTAACCTGACACTCAACACACAGCTCATGGATACAGATAGCAGCGTCTTCTCCAAATTGCCCGGCTGCCAATAATTGCTGACACTGAGCAATATCTTGCTAATTGTTTGGCTCTTCTCTTCGGAAGACCGGCCATCTGAAGGCCTCTAACACCCAACTTATGGACATGACCCAGGCTTCCAAATATGAAGACTAAAAGTTTACAGTTGTAGCCGAGTTGTGATATGCTATGGTCTAACAGTTGATATTTTAACATTTTGGTTGTAAAGGCTTCCTCTAGTCAAATGTGCAGCCAACTTCTAGGATGAGAACCTCTCTGTTATTCTCATTAACAATAACAACATCTGGGGTGTTTGCGGAATGCAAATGCGGAGCTAATGATGTTAATGATGGAGCATCGCCGTCGGTTGTGTGATAGTAAAGGGCTAACCTTCTGTATTGTCACAGTGAAAGGGCTAACCTTCTGTCGTGTGGCAGTGAAAGGGTTAAATCAGTATTGATCTGATTTAAGGTAAAACAGAAGGGCCCACAAATTACTTTTTGCCCCAGGGCCCCCGAAAGTCTAGGGACGGCTCTGGGTTCGATATAGTTTTAGGACACCTATGGACACAAAAAGCATCTTCTCCGTCACACTGGCTAATAATAATAATAATAATAATGCAGGACCTCTTTAGGGGTCTTTATTTGGCATGCAACAAACTGGACATGCAATTGGAGCGGCACACACACACCAGGATAGACACACACACACATGCATTGTCTTTTTCTCAGTCGCCGATGCGATTGAGTCTCTGCGCCTAACCCATCCCGTCGTCCTTCCCCCCCATGGGCAGCCAGGAGCAGATAGGGCGTCAACGTGAGCTGTGCCCCGGGGACCAATCCAAGTGCTCCTTCCCGTCTTCGCCAAGGACGCCACAGCATTAGCGATCTGTTGTTGTGCATGTTTTTCCATTGGGTTTATCTTATCGGGGGTAAACCCTTGCGAGCACGGGGAGAACATGCAAACTCCACACAGAAAGGCCTGGGAGATACCCCACCTGGGTACCTGGCATCATGGAAACCTGGTCCCCAAGCGGGAATCGAACCCTGGACCTTCTTGCTGTGAGGCGACAGTGTTAACCACTACACCACCGTGCCGCTACAGCAGAGGTAAAACAAGATCCTGCTGTTTGGCCCTTCTCCTCAGGCCACTAACAGGTAACGGCAGGTTTATGGACGTGCCAGAGGCTACCAAATACCAAAAGCATTAACCTACAATCATAGCCAAGGCATTGACCACTTATATTGCCAAGGCATTGACCACTTATATAGCCATGGCATTGACCACTTATATAGCCAAGGCATTGACCACTTATATAGCCAAGGCATTGACCAGCATTGACCACTTATATAGCCAAGGCATTGACGACTTGTATAGCGAAGGCATTGACCACTTATATAGCCAAGGCATTGAACACTTATATAGCCAAGGCATTGAACACTTATATAGCCAAGGCATTGAACACTTATATAGCCAAGGCATTTGATTTGTGTGGCAAGGGCTGATGATACTTAGCCAGTTTGTTTAGGAAGCCTTGTTCCATATAAAGGTTGAATGCACTACCTATCTCAAGGAAACACACACAGACACACACACACATGGGGGCATTGACTTACATACAGTGCTGATCTCTGACAACACACTTGAGCCTCCTCATGGCACGGCCTCTACTCCAGGCCTTGCCCAGGCCTTGCACACATATAAACACACACACCCAGAATCAGGGTCTCATTAGCATAACACACTAGAGACTAATTAATGCACCCATCAACACTGCCCTAATTAGCTCTCCCACGTCATTACTGAGCAAACGAATTACCGCTAATTTACACACCCGCAAAACAAACACAGCGCCGTCTCCGTTGGGAGAGTCCGCCGCAGTGAGGCGCGGCTCGCCTCGCACACCAAATCAAAGCCTTACCCAGGCGCTCCAGCCCAAACCAAGGTTCCCGGTGGGACCCCCCCCCCCCTTCACCTCCCCGACTTAACCGTCTGACAGCGAGAAGATTTGGAAAAAGATCAACCTGGAGACAAAAGCAGGGAGCACTTTCGGAATGACATCAAATAGTTAGTGGACTTAGTCTCGTCTATGTTACGGTTGAGATACAATGACGTTGGGAAGGGGGTGGGGGGGGGGGGGGTACAGTATGTGTTGTCTCTCCAAGGCCTGTCCCAGAACGAGACATGCTCCGAGCTGAGGCACCTCATCATCCCCCATGGTGCTCTGTCTCTCCACCAGAGGGGGTAAGAGCATGGTGACACGGATTTACAATTGACCGGCATTAGGTCCACTGTGTGATTGTGAGTGGCAGGTCATTAATTCATAAATTAACTAACTTTCTTTATTATTATCATTATTATTATTATTATTAATGACAATGCGCCACTGATTGAAGTTCCAGTCCGGAGACTTCCAAATGTGCCAGCGTTTCCTCAAACACATAATTACAGTATGACACATATGTCCTGAAATGTACAGCCCTTTTTGACGACCAAAAGGCTGTGTATGATCTTCCTCTGCATTAGCGGTGTAGCGACGGGCACGAGGCAGGGTGAGGACGTCTAAACGCTGGTGTGAAGCAGAGAAAAGACTCGGAACACCTGGAAGTAGGCCACGGTTGCTGGTTTGGTTTGTTCAGAACGGCAGACCTGCAGTGCAGCACAAAGATTACATTTTGAACCCCTGCAGAGCTGTGTGTGTGTGTGTGTGTGTGTGTGTGTGTGTGTGTGTGTGTGTGTGTGTGTGTGTGTGTGTGTGTGTGTGTGTGTGTGTGTGTGTGTGTGTGTGTGTGTGTGTGTGTGTGTGTGTGTAAGTGTAGGTGTGTGTGTGTGTGTGTCTTGACTCTGTGTGATTGATAATGCACGACTGCTCACGCGTGCTTGTATCTTATTTGTGGACTATTTGCACTGCTGATATAATCTTATTGTCAGATAATCTGCCAATAAGATTAAAACAGCGTGATGTATTATCGTCCTGATTGACATGTAAAAGGGATCCGGAGGATGTAGGTACTGTCAGCTACCAGGAAGTTTGGTGGGGGCAACAACAACAACAACAACAGAATCTTCAGAAGACTAGCATGCAACCCCAGCACACTCCAACTGAGGTTTATCCTGTGTTCACTCGCTCAAAAGTGACTTTCTGTTGCTAAGCAATCAAGCTAATTGTGTCTGCCGGCATGTCATCTTAAGAAACACTCACAACATGGCACAGCACAATTCTACTGTTCTCTCTCTCTCTCTCTCTCTCTCTCTCTCTCTCTCTCTCTCTCTCTCTCTCTCTCTCTCTCTCTCTCTCTCTCTCTCTCTCTCTCTCTCTCTCTTGCTCTCTCACTCTCTCTCTCTCTTGCTCTCTCTCTCACTCACTCTCTCACTCACTCTCTCTCTCTTGCTCTCTCACTCACTCTCTCTCTCTCTCTCTTTCTCTCTCTCTCTCTCTCTCTCTGTCTCTCTTGCTCTCTCTCTCCCTCTATTTTTCCTCTTTGTCTATTTCTCTCTCTTTCTCCCTGTCTGTCTCTATTTATTTATCTCTCTCTCCCTCTCTGTCTGTCTCTATTTGTCTCTCTCTCCCTATCTGTCTGTCTATTTGTCTCTCTCTCTCTGTCTCTCTCTCTCTGCAAGTCAGCTTCTCTCTCTTTCTCTCTCTATTGCTCTCTCCCTCTGTCTGTCTATTTGTCTCTCTCTCTGTCTCTCTCTCTCTGCAAGTCAGCTTCTCTCTCTTTCTCTGTCTCTTGTCTTTCTCTCTCTCTCTCTCTCTGCAAGTCAGCCTCTCTCTTGCTCTCTCTCTACAAGTCAGCCTCTCTCTCTCTCTCTCTCTACAAGTCAGCCTCTCTCTCTCTCTCTCTCTCTCTACAAGTCAGCATCTCTCTCCCTCCCTCTCTCT
Organism: Notolepis coatsorum; assembly: GCF_963971535.1. Lineage (NCBI taxonomy): Eukaryota > Metazoa > Chordata > Actinopteri > Aulopiformes > Paralepididae > Notolepis > Notolepis coatsorum. Next base: position 30,198,007 of record NC_140178.1, read on the forward strand.
CTCACACACACACAAACACAGACAGACAGACAGCACATCAGGGACCTTTAAGGAGTAAAGTCGTAGAAAATAATGGACCAATTTGTTTCCCCCTTTTTCCCCATGACACACCTTTTTTTTCTTAATTTTCTTTAGTTTTTAGCCATTTCTGAACAATGAATAATGAATGTTAAACCACGACGAAGGCAGTATGGAGGACTAGACCACGGGGCTCTGCTGCACGCTGTATCTGAGCTGCTGTACCCAGACAATATTAGAACTCCTCTCTCACTCCCAAGACTATAGGAGACAGTGACAGACAGTTGTACCTGGGGGGGGGGGGGGGGCTAGGAAGAGAGAGAGATAATTGAATGTGTGTGTGTCTGTGTGATAGAGACAGAAGAGAGCGAGATTCCGGAGAGACCGAAAAATACCTGATACAGTGTGATGGAGAGAACTATAATTATGCAAGTAATTATACATGAAATCACAGACAGTATATATAGAGAGAGAGAAAGTGGATGGAGGGGGGGGGGGGGGGGCCCAGGAGTGGATCTCATCCCTGTAATTACAGTATAAAGGAGGCAGATAGAGAACACACAAATATATAAAACCAACCGCCTACAGCAAACATCATATAGAACCAACCACCTACAGCAAACATCATATAGAACCAACCACCTACAGCAAACATCATATAGAACCAACCACCTACAGCAAACATCATATAGAACCAACCACCTACAGCAAACATCATATAGAACCAACCACCTACAGCAAACATCATATAGAACCAACCACCTACAGCAAACATCATATAGAACCAACCACCTACAGCAAACATCATATAGAACCAACCACCTACAGCAAACATCATATAGAACCAACCACCTACAGCAAACATCATATAGAACCAACCACCTACAGCAAACATCATATAGAACCAACCACCTACAGCAAACATCATATAGAACCAACCACCTACAGCAAACATCATATAGAACCAACCACCTACAGCAAACATCATATAGAACCAACCACCTACAGCAAACATCATATAGAACCAACCACCTACAGCAAACATCATATAGAACCAACCACCTACAGCAAACATCATATAAAACCAACCACCTACAGCAAACATCATATAGAACCAACCACCTACAGCAAACATCATATAGAACCAACCACCTACTGTACAGCAAACACCATATAAAACCAAACACCTACTGTACAGACATCATAAAGAACCAAACACTTACTGTACAAACATCATAGAACAAACCACCATATAGAACCACCCACATACTGTACAGCAAACATCATATCAACATTGGGTCTCGTTCACCAACGGACATAAGACAAAAGATCAGACAAAATTTGCTCTTAGGGCCACTTAAGACATTTTCGGGCCAATTTTGGGATTCACCAACTGTCCCTTGTCGTGGATTCGGCCCTAACTAAGAGCAGGATTTAGGAGCGCTGAAGAGCAGTCTTAACTTGACAGACTGGTGTGCTCCGTGTTCCTAAGGGCTTTATTTGGGAGGAATCATAGTGATTCCTTCATGTTGTCAACTCTACAGGCCTCCTTGGAATTAATTAATCATAATTTAAATAAATATGACAATATTTGTATGAAAGAAATTGTACGCATTTGATGTCCGAAAATAAATAATATGGATTAATCCGATCACAGGGCAGCTGGATTAACCATATCTGAACCAGCTATTTTGGACAAATGTATAATTACTTAATTACTCAGATATTCAAACACAATTAAGCTCAGGGACCTGGGCTTGAACTATGACCTCTGCCAGTGGGTCTTGGACTTCCTGACGGGTAGACCCCAGGTGGTAAGAGCAGGCAACTGCACCTCCTCATCCATCACGCTCAACATAGGGGCCCCCCAGGGCTGTGTTCTGAGTCCCCTCCTCTACTCCCTGTACACACATGACTGTGTGGCACAGCGGAACAACAACACAATCATCAAATTTGCTGATGACACAGTAGTGGTGGGCCTGATCTCTGCCAACGACGAGAGGGCCTACCTGGAAGAGGTAGAGAATCTGTCGCAGTGGTGTCAGGAGAACTGCCTCTCCCTGAATGTCAGCAAAACAAACGAGATGATTGTGGACTTCAGGAGGTCAGGGGTCAGGGACTACAGCCCCCTCAGCATCGACAGGGCACCGGTTGAGAGAGTGAACAGTTTCAAGTACCTCGGAGTCCACATATCCGAGGACTTGACATGGACCACACACATTGACAGTGTTGTGAAGAAGGCACGGCAACGCCTCTACTTCCTCAGGCGCCTAAGGAAGTTCCAAGTCAGTCAGAAGATCCTTAAGAACTTCTACTCATGCACAATAGAGAGCATCCTGACTGGCAATATCACCTCCTGGTTTGGGAATAGCACCACACAAGATCGTAGCAGACTACAGAGAGTGGCACGTTCAGCCGAACGCACAATTGGAGGGGGGCTTCCCACTCTCCAGAACATTTACAACAAGCGGTGCATGGGTAAGGCTAAGAGAATTATCAAAGACTCCAGCCACCCAAACAACTGCCTCTTTGAACTGCTGCGGTCAGGCAAGCGATACTGGAGTCTCATGGCAAGCACAGAAAGACTCAGAAGAAGCTTCTATCCCCAGGCCATCAGGATGCTCAACGAACAATAACACTATGTAGCAACCATGAAATGCACTCACAGAACACACATCCACACGCACACACTCACTTTAAACAAACAACTCACTGCAGCACCCACTTTACACACTTTAGAGCACCTAAACACACTTTATATTTATTGGTAAAGAATTTTTTGCACTACAACCCATACCTCATTACACCTTACTGTAAATTGTACCTCATCCCATTTCTGCTTTGCACTATATAGTATATTGTATATTAGTATATTGTATGGTAACTCAGTTACTTCTACTCTGCATTGAACATTGTACATATGTACATACTGAACACTTGTGTCCACGTACGTGACTTCTATTTTTACTTGCTATACTTATTTTATTTTATACTTATCTATTTTTGTCTAGCACAGTCTCTGGAGCGTAATAGAAAGGGGCATTTTGTATAAAAGTATTCTGTACTTCTGTATGACAACTAATAAAGAAACTTGAACTTGAATTATGCAATTATTGTGAAATGATTGAAAATAATAATTATTTAATGCCTTCTGTGGCATTTGTATTTCTTATTTGTTAAATATCTGTTTTATTGATTAATTATAATATCTCGCGTTCCAGAAAACGAGACTGGATTATTTTGAAACGGGACGATTTTTAGCATGGGATAGCGCACGCACGAAGGCATGTAGAAATAAACGTTTTATTCCCTGTTGGAGTATAAATAGTGCCTGTCAAATGAGCCATAATATTGTCTCTATAGCTATAATATAGAATATACGATGGGTCTGCAAACATCGTGAAAATGGTCAAAAAAGCTGGCTCCAGGGAGTAAAGATGGAAAAACAGCGTGGCAGTCAAAGAGTTCAAATCTGCAAGCACTCTACGGACTTTTAAGGCAATGCTCAAAACCCACCTTTTCGCCATAAAAAATCCATGAGATCGTTTCTGTATTGTAGTATGACTGGTGTATTATGTCTGTCCGTTTTTCTATCTGCTTGGTTGGCCTGCATGTATTTTTTTCTGTTTTCATATTGTTCCTGTCTTTCTGTTTCTCTTTCTTTCCCGGGCTGCGCCCCGGGCCGATGTAACTATAAATAAATGTATCATATCATATCATAACCAACCACCTACTGTACAGCAAACACCATATATAACCAACCACCTACTGTACAAACACTATATATAACCAACCAACACCTACTGTACAAACACTATATATAACCAACCAACACCTACTGTACAAACACTATATATAACCAACCAACACCTACTGTACAAACACTATATATAACCAACCAACACCTACTGTACAAACACTATATATATAACCAACCACCTACTGTACAAACACCATATATAACCAACCAACACCTACTGTACAAACACCATATATAACCAACCACCTACTGTACAAACACCATATATAACCAACCAACACCTACTGTACAAACACCATATATAACCAACACCTACTGTACAAACGCTATATATAACCAACCACCTACTGTACAAACACCATATATAACCAACCAACACCTACTGTACAAACACCATATATAACATATATAACCAACCACCTACTGTACAAACACCATATATAACCAACCACCTATTGTACAAACACCATATATAACCAACACCTACTGTACAAACACCATATATAACCAACACCTACTGTACAAACACTATATATAACCAACACCTACTGTACAAACACCATATATAACCAACCAACACCTACTGTACAAACACCATATATAACCAACCACCTATTGTACAAACACCATATATAACCAACACCTACTGTACAAACACTATATATAACCAACACCTACTGTACAAACACTATATATAACCAACCACCTACTGTACAAACACCATATATAACCAACCAACACCTACTGTACAAACACCATATATAACCAACCAACACCTACTGTACAAACACCATTATATAACCAACCACCTACTGTACAAACACTATATATAACCAACCACCTACTGTACAAACACCATATATAACCAACCACCTACTGTACAAACACCATATATAACCAACCACCTACTGTACAAACACCATATATAACCAACCACCTACTGTACAAACACTATATATAACCAACCACCTACTGTACAAACACCATATATAACCAACCACCTACTGTACAAACACCATATATAACCAACCACCTACTGTACAAACACCATATATAACCAACCACCTACTGTACAAACACCATATATAACCAACCACCTACTGTACAAACACCATATATAACCAACCACCTACTGTACAAACACCATATATAACCAACCACCTACTGTACAAACACCATATATAACCAACCACCTACTGTACAAACACCATATATAACCAACCACCTACTGTACAAACACCATATATAACCAACCACCTACTGTACAAACACCATATATAACCAACCAACACCTACTGTACAAACACTATGTATAACCAACCACCTACTGTACAAACAAACACCATATATAACCAACCACCTACTGTACAAACACCATATATAACCAACCACCTACTGTACAAACACCATATATAACCAACCACCTACTGTACAAACACCATATATAACCAACCACCTGTAGAAGTCGATGCTTCGGCTTTGGTTTTTTTTCTATCCGTTTGGTCGTGCTGTGCTGTATATTCCAGATGCGGTAGACAGTATAATGTTTCCTCCGCATAGTGAATGTTTTTTTCACCCGGCTTAGCTGACACAAACGTTAAGTAGACTAGTGACTGAACTTCCAGTGCAAGAAAGCGTTACCAGCGTGAGCGTCTCCCTGCTAGCTCGCTATGTTTAGGTCAGCCTGATAATAACAATAACAGCCGCGCCCACCAGCATGGTACAACACGTGAGGTTGCGTGCTGTGACGCCACTCCCCAAAACAAGGAAAACAGCTCCAAACGTATTTTTGACTGTCGAAAACGAAAGAAAATACTGCATTCCGCCTGCATTATGATGAGATAGTAACGAAATAGTAACGCACAGCCACTTGGACAAGTAACTGCAATCAGATTACTGGCTTGTAAAGATTAACGCGTTAGATTACTATTTTCAGGGAAAAGTAATCAGATTACAGTAACGCGTTACTTAGTAACGCGTTAGGCATCACTGTATATAACCAACCACCTACTGTACAAACACTATATATAACCAACACCTACTGTACAAACACTATATATAACCAACCACCTACTGTACAAACACTATATATAACCAACACCCATAGGCGCCTGGCCTTAAGAGCACGCGGAGCAGCTGCTCTCCCACTATTGAACTTGGGGGAGCAAGGGTATGATCTTGCCCCACCACTTTTTGATCATATGAAAAATATGATATACCCCCCCCCCAATATATAAATCTAACCATAACTACGTAATTTCAATCAAATTAATAATACGCAATGACACTTAATAACAAGTTTTTAAGTTTCCAAAGATTGCGAACCCCCCCCCCCCCTGCCCCATTATGGTTTGATCCAGTTCCTCCCATCTCCAGCGCGTAGACCTTGGAGCACAGCGCTGCAGTCTGGCTGCAGGTAGGCTGAGTGTAAATCAAAGCCCACAGAGTGTGTCATAATATTGGTGGCAGGCAGGCAGGCTTTTCCAGTAAGTTGTTCAAATAAAAGGATTATGTTAGACATAAGTTACTATTGAGTGGTAGTAGAACTTCTACGGTTCTACCACGCAATACAATAAAAGTGTTTCACGGTCCCGAATTGCGATCTGGTCATACGGTTTCCTCGAATAAATAATAATAACGTTTCCCTCTCTGGTTGGCGTTAGCTTTAGTGCTAGCCGCTAGCTAACGTTATCTAGATATGTGGTGTGAGCTGGATGACGTTGACTTCATTTCCAAACGTTAACGCTATCTATATGGCAGACGAGCAGGGCCGGATTAACGACGGCCGCGGCCCGTGGGCCTATAGTGACGAGGGGCCTCAATTTTCGATGTCATGATTGTGCACTGCAGACTCAGGGAGGAGGCAGAGAAGGAGAGAAAGAGACACAAGATTTACAGGTAATGGAAATATATCTTTTTTCTCTTTCTTATTAAAAACTTGGCCTATTTGAAAGGAGATTGATTTAATAAAAATTAATGAGCGAAAAATCAATATACAGTGTATATACAGTATAATATATTATTATTATAGTAATTGGCTATCATACTGCAATATAAACTGAGTTTTATAGTGAAAAGAGCAGCTTTATTGGTCAAGATTGAAGGCTCTATATTGCAGGAAATTGCACGTACAGGTTCATTAAATTAAAAAAAAAAAAAGTCTGCCATGGAGGGGGTCATGCTGGACCCCCTCCAAACCACCCCTTGCCTGTCAAAAAAAAAAAAAAATAAAAAAAAATCTTGCACCCCCACTTTCAACTATAACTAGGCGGCCATGCCAACACCTACTGTACAAACACTATATATAACCAACCACCTACTCTACAAACACTATATATAACATACGGTTATCCTATAACCATAGTTATATGAGTATAGCGAGCGCTCTGCACTCTAGTGGAACTATCCCTTTATCCAATCTAACACTGAATAATTTTTCTCCACATGTACACACCCATCCGCCTGGCCACACCCACATCCGCTCCTCTACATAAGCGGGTCGTGGCCACACTAACAGCTCCTTCCCAAGTCTTTCACCACCGAAAATTATTCAGTGTTAGATTGGATAAAGGGATAGTTCCACTAGAGTGCAGAGCGTAAGCTATACGATAATATAACCAACCACCTACTGTACAAACACTATATATAACCAACCACCTACTGTTACGCTTCACTGTTCCCTGCCCAGATCCCTCCTCCTGCTCCTCACTCGCCCCCACCTTTGCACAAACTTCTATCTCCCTTTGCTGGACAGTTACTGCCAATACTCCTCCTGCACTTCTGTCTGTTTTTCCTATCTGTATCAGAGCATGTGAGCGGCGCGGAGCGGGCGAGAAATCCGCTCTTCGCTCTGGACGGCTTAGTTCCGCTCTCATTCGCTCATGTTGCCCCCCCCCCCCCCCCCCCCCAAGTCGCTCTACGCTCGCTCACCGCTCACCTTCATTTGCGCATCAAGCGCTCCGCGCTCCTGCCCGCTCAGCAGAAAAAAATGAATGTTTTGGAGCATGATGTAAATGAGCTTGATTTGACCAAACTACAACAGTCTGCACCCCCTGGGCCCCTTAACAATTGTTTGTATTGAGCCGTATTGTATTGTACCCATTCTGCAATCTGTTAAATAATGTTTTCAACCATTCTACTAGCTTTACTATGCTAATGTACGCTAGCCTAGCCACAATGCTAAGTGTTTATACTGGCAGATCCCATTCACGTTAGCATGTAAGCTAACAACATCAGCGCTCTTTTGTGAGACTAAACTCTCTGCTCTTGGTGGTACATTGTGTTGATGTTGGTTTCGTTTCATCAATAAATGAGGCAGAACACAGTGAATGTATCCTTTTTTTTATTGCACTTGTTTCTTGCTGAAAATAAATGTTGCTAAATAGTTCCCGAGGTGATTTAAAGATAGCTGATTTCTGTTTTGACTTAGCAGGATGTGTAGTGACTAGTGACGCGTTCATCCTTCTGATTGGTTGAAAATGGCCTTCAGGTTTGAACTACATCGCCACCTATTGCTTTGGCATTGTACTACATGTATATTACATCAGTTTAAACCACTGTGTGATCGTGTGCACTGAGCGGCTGGGAGCGGCTCGGAACGGAGGAGAGCTCTCGCTCCGGAGTCACTCTGACCCATTTTAAAGCCCACTCCACGCTCACTTCAAAATCCACCCGCTCCGCTCGCGCTCCGCTCACATGCTCTGATCTGTATACATGTCTGTTCTTCCCCTGGTACTTTGTCTCCCTGTGTGTCTCAGGCCTTCCTTGCTCTCCTGCTAGTGTCATGTTCTATTTCCTTGTGTTGTTGTATGTTGTTGTTATGTTACTCTTGTCTAGTGTTCAGTCTTTTCTTGTGTCAGTTTCCTGTCAGGTTGTTTTTCTCCCCATGTGTGCCTCGTTGTTAATTAGCCCTCCTGTGTCCCATGTGTTAATTGTTCTCCCTATATCTGCTGTGTGCTTCCTGTACTCTATTGTCAGTTCGTTGTTTGTGTTTGGTGTCCATGTTTGTGTTCCATGTTTCCACGTTCATGTTCCAGTATTCTGTCTCCTCTGATCCCATGCCTCGTTGTCAGTAAGTGTTCTAGTGTTTAGTGTTTTTGTTTGTTACCTTCTTTGTTTTCGTGTACAGTTCGTCTAGTTTTGATAGTGTTTGTTTGTAGTCAGTTTGTACCTTTTTCCCTGCCAGCTCTGCTGAGGTTTCTGTTAATGCTTTTTGTACTTGCTCTCTGCCAGCGTTGCTGTGCCTTTTTGTTCACGTGCCTTTTTGAGAGTATCCTTGTTTTGTAGCTGTGCCTTTTAAGTAAAGTCTATATTTGGAATCTTCACCCTCTGTGTCCTGCCTGCCTTGCTCTCTCCTCGTCCTGTCTGCTATTGGGTCCTCCACAACACCGTTCCCCAACACCTACTGTACAACAAACACCATATATAACCAACCACCAGTACAAACACCAAGGTGGGTCCTTGGGTCCTCTGAAAGGCGCTATATAAAACGAAGTATTATTATATTATTATTATATAACCAACCACATACTGTACAGCAAACACCATTTATAACCAACTACATACTGTAGAGCAAACACAATATATAACCAACCACCAACCATTTTAAATGTAATGTAATTGAGAAATTCAAATATTAAGATATCATTAAGATATATAGGATATACAATAAAAAGCTATGTCTCTCCCACAGTGTGTGATAGAAGATATTAAACATGCACACATGCACACACACACTCACTCAGACAAACATGGCATGTAGGCACGCATCTACTGTAGAACTATGGAGTTGGAGAATTCATTGCAACAATTGCTCCAGACAAAACAAGAACAACTACGTCTTATGGTATTGTGCCTGGCGTACTATCCACAAACTTCACCAGCAGCTTGGCCTCCACTTCCTGATTGCAGGCCACAGTAAGTTTGGCCCCGACTGGTGCTTCGGGTTGATCAAGCAGGTCTACAGGAAGACTGCAGTCGACACCCTGGCAGGCATCATGGACGTCGTGAAGAAAAGCTCTGAGGTGAAGGGAGTCAATATCCCTCAGCTTGTGGGACTGGAGGATGGCACAGTGCTCGTGCAAAGCTACGACTGGCAACAGCATCTGAATGGCTTCTTCAAAAGGTTCCCACAAATTAAAAAAATACCAGCACTTCAGGTAATTATCTATATTTTATTGTATATTGTATATATATTTTTTCATCATAAAATAACAAATCAATCAACTCAGAGAGGGAGTCGAGATAATGTTACTTTACTACATTACTACACCTGCTCCACTACCAACCTCTGTCTCTCTCTCTCTCACACATTACTACACCTGCTCCACTACCAACCCGTCTGTCTCTCTCTCTCTCTCTCTCTCTCTCTCTCTCACACATTACTACACCTGCTCCACTACCAACCTGTCTGTCTCTCTCTCTCTCTCTCTCACACATTACTACACCTGCTCCACTACCAACCTCTCTCTCTCTCTCTCTCTCTCTCTCTCTCTCTCTCTCTCTCTCTCTCTCTCTCTCTCTCTCTCTCTCTCTCTCTCTCTCTCTCTCTCTCACACACATATTTTAAATGTGTTGTTTATTCTATTACAGCTTTGATGCCAGCAAACCTGGTATGGTGATGGCGAAAGCACAACGTGATGCTGAACCAGTCGAGTTTCAGCTGCTGAAAGACCTGAAATGCTACCCAACCATCTCTGGTTTTCCAGTGCAAACCCCACCTGGACTAGAAAACAACAGGCAGGAATATCTTTTTAAGGAGATAAGACAATACTGTTCTAATGCCGCAAAATACATCACATGCCTGCTCCCAACGTCTAGAGCAGGGGTTCCCAAAGTCGGGGTCGCGACCCCCAGGTGATTAACCCTTTCTCTGCCACGCTTATGTACATCCTTATACCATCCTCTGCCAGCTCTATTTGTCTATGGAGAAGTTCCCCTTCTTTGCAGGGCTATAACTTTTTTAATTGTATTGCTAAATTGACATTACTATGGCCCATTCAACGTCAATTATCTATCGTTCAGGATGTAGGAACGTTATACTTTTTCATTCACATATTCATACTAAAATACGGTCTAAAGTATAAATATGTTTTTATCGTTTTCTGCAGCATTCTGCAGAACGTGATTTATAGCCCTAAATGCATTATATTGATGATCAAATACAGTTTGATAGCGATCGGCGCCAGATAAAAAATGTCAAATGGACGTGCTTCTAGAAGTTACTACTTATCATCTGATGTTGACCGGATGGGGGGGGGGGGTCGTTTATAATTCCGTGGCCAACGTTAGATGATTCATGTAGTGTGGGTGATATGATCATTAGAGCAGTTTGTATCGAAAACGGTAAAAATAAATGCTGAAACTTACCCCAGTCTCCTCGGGCCGTTGGGCGATGAGCGTGGAGCAAAAAGATTCCTATTATGGGATGTTGAAATATGCGATCCATCTCCAGGTTGTATAATAGTATATACACGTCCAAATCATGTTGTTTATCGAGTTATTGGTAACGGATCGCTATCCATTGTGTCGAGCTCGAGTCCCGGGACCTATAGCGAGTGGTCGGACCGAATTTGGATGAGCACCAGTTTCCGTTTCCGGTTTGCTGTTTGGGCGATCGGCCACCAGATGGCGCTCTTGAACCGTTGGAGAGTTGAGAGGGGATCAACAGTAGATCTCAAGTCTCCGCGGGAGAAATATGATTGCCATCACAGATTTTTGAAATATTGATCTCAATGACGTGTTACGGCGTCATTGGCAGATTAAGCATGGCGGGGAATGACGAGTTACGGCGTCCTTGGCGATTAAAGGGTTAAAAAAGATGATGATGATTAAAGAAATAAATAAAAAATAATTTTTTTTATGCAGTCAGGCCACTGAACTTAGAAGCAGGCCAGGCCAGTGTTTCTAGTTGCACCAGCGCAATAGTTAGATAACCTAGGTGGGGAACAACCAGGAGATCACTGCAACTCACACAAGTTGGAGAACTATCTCTCTCTCTCTCTCTTGCTCTCACACACACACAAAGGGAGCCATGATTGGTGGAGGCGGGACCCTTACAAAAAACTGCTAATCATTGACACATGCTAGCCTGTAATAATCCCCCCCAGAAAAATCTACTTTGCATTTGATATATTGCAAATATATGCCATCACACACACTGGCATTTAAAGGGTTAGCATTATAAAATGAATATGTGGTGTTATGATCAGGGCTGAAGTTGAATAAAAGATTGTATTTTTTATCAATTACAAAAAAACTTAAAATCCATAAAAATCTGTGTTGTTGCTAATCATACATTATGCTAGCCAGTTTTTTAACAATAATTTGTGGTGCCATCACAAACACTGGCATTTAAAGGGTACAAATAAAAAAATTCCTGCACCAGAATGCAGGAAATTAAGTCTTTGTAACAAAAAATGTCCTGATGGGGGACCCCCTGCTTAAAAAGTGGCCTGACTATATTTTTCACTATATTTTCTGGCCTGAATGATTTCCCCAGTCCGGCCCTGGTTAAAAGCCTCCAATGCTTATTAGTGTGTGTGCGTTTGAAGGTTTGCATGTTTCAACCATACATTTCCATAATAGTGGGGGTCGCGGCTCTCTGACACCGTTATTTGGGGGTCGCGGCCTGAAAAGTTTGGGTACCCCTGGTCTAGAGCACTGTAAGATGTTAGATATACCACATGGAGAAGACACATGGATGTAGAGAGCATTCTGACTGGGAACATCACTGCCTGGTTTGGAAACAGCACGGCCCAGCCTGTTCAAGCTGCTGCGGTCAGGCAAGCGCCTCCGTATACATGCAACAAGAACAGAGAGACACACACACAAACGCACCATAGGTCACTTTAAACACACAAGAAAAAGACACTTTAAAAGAAGGAAAAGGACACTTTAAGAAAATAACTTTTTGTGATTGTTGCATAGTATAAGAATTGTATTGTTGTGTACAAGTACATTGTACATTATCTTTTTATTATTATTACTATTACTATTGTTTTATTGCACAATCGTAGCGGGCATGGTCAACCTCATTTCACTGTATGCCCTGGTATGTATGTGATGAATAAACAAAATGGAAAGGTCACTTTAAAGAAATGAGGAATATAAAGGTCACTTTAAGGAAAGAACCGATGTGGTTCTTGTATAGTATAGTTTAGATTATAGTAAGTATAGCATAATGAGTGACTTACTGTGAAACTGTATATTGTATTAGCAGGTCTATTTTTATTATGCACATCTTATGTCTTCTTATTACCTGTTTTTTTATGTCTATTTTATTATTAGTATTATTGCACAATCGATGCGGGCATGACCACCCGCATTTCACTGTATGCCCTGGTATGTATGTGACAAATAAACCTCTTGAATCTTGAATCTTGAATCTTCTATAACCGAAATAGTCATTTTGCCTGGGTTTGAAACGACTATTCAGTCCCTAGACGTGGTGGAGAAAAGCTTTGATTGTTTTTGAAAATAATTGGCTCTTTGGGTTTGCACGTTTACTGTACGTGAGAAAATGAAAACAAAGATTGGCTCTAGGCCTTATAGGACTTGGTCATTGTTAAGAGACACTGTTAAGACTGTCGCCTAATGTCTTAAAGCTACTAGTTGATCATATTAACTAGTCAAGGCTATCAGAGATAGAATATGTATTTTAACACAGATCTATGACATGATAATATTTCTATTACATACTATTATCATACTACTGCTATACTACTACTATTATTATTACTACTACAATACAAAGTGTTTGATTTTGTATACATTTTAAGGCTCAAAGGAGCTTAACACAATACTGTTCTGATGCTATAGCACAATAACATCTGATTTGTCATGACAGCATTCCTGTGACAGCACTTAATTATGTTAATACTATTCAGGGGAGAGGTGTGGCTGGGGGGTATTGTCTACGCCCAGCCCAAACTGGCATAGGTGTTAAAATGTGGCCTTTCCGCAATTTTCTCTGCTTCAATCTCTGAGAAAAAAGACTGCTTACAAGATTTAAAATGAGCACATCATAATAATAACATTCTCAGATTTCAAAGTATGACACATAATTTGAAATCTTACATTCTGTACTTTCACAATCTGGAAAAATCTGGAAAATGAAAATGGAGACTTGTAGGCATTTTCGATAGTCCCGGTCACATATATACACACGCACGCACGCACACACACACACACACACACACACACACACACACACACACACACACACACACACACACACACACACACACACACACACACACACACACACACACACACACACACACACAAAGCTTGTGAGATTACTTTTCAAATATGTTACAGATTACTGATTATTTGCTAGAAAAGTGTAATCAGTAAACTATTGGATTACTGGACACCAACTCAGTAATATCATCTGATTACTGTTTAATCTGATTGCTTTCCATTATACCTAGCCTCTAAAATCCACAGAGGCTAAAAAGACAATTTGTTACAATTTAATTGTATTCTATAATAATCTCATTATCACCACCACATACAAAACATGATTAACCATTATTTCAAATTATATGAAATTATTACATTTACCGCAATAATCTCACAGAGAAACGGCTCTTTAATTTATAACATATTTCTGAGTGATGTGACAAGCCACACTTTCTTTTTACAGTAACAGAACATAGTTAGCAATATTTTAAAATCTGATTACTGTAATCGGATTATATATATTATATCTGTCATTCCCCAATCCTGTACACACATTATATATGCACACACATAAGCACTCTCACACGCACACACACACACACACATGTATATACACACACATGCATGCATACAGCCAGGTATACATGCACACATACAGTGCTCGAGTCGTATAGCCACATGTGGTCTCTCTCTAGCTCTCTTTCAATCTATCGTCAATTGCTCTATTTTTTTTTTATATATTTTTCGCCGCCATATATGTCCCATTGAATATCAGCGTGACTTATTCCCTGTGTCATCGTGTTCATTGATTAAAGAGTCCAAACCCTCCCCGAGCTCACGACCCATATAATGAGCTGAACGTATCCGAGGGGGGTGAGAGAGAGTGTGCTGCTACAAACCAGAAAGCTGCCCTCACATATCACATTAAGTACATCGTGTCTGTCTGCGTGTGGCTGACTGAGACCAATTTCTCTATCAACTGTACAGGGTGTGTGTGTGTGTGTGTGTGTGTGTGTGTGTGTGTGCGCGTGCACGTGTCCAAAACCACCTAAATACACCTACACTCGAGTGTGAAAATTGGGTACAGCGTGTGTATGGTACAGATATGTATTAAAGTCGCTTCCTCTGCATGCGTTTGATCATAATAGCCTCTCACCTCGGCTGGCTCCTCGCCAGCAGCCGGCGGGGGGAGTCTGTTAACTGTTGAGGTCTGCTAAAGTCTGTCACCAATTGGATCCGTCTGACTGCTGCATCGCGGCGCCCTGGTCCTGGTCCTGGCCCGCCCCCGTGGCTCCCAAGAGGAACAGAAAGCTGGCAGCAACTAATTACTAATCTCAGCACTTCTTCTTGTGGGCTTCGACTCAGCAACGGGAAGGAAACCCATCGCTGCTGAATTAGATTCGCTTGCTCGGTTCTCACCCAGCTTCAAAGGCCTCAGATAACTGAATACACCTTTTATTCATTTCACGGCATTGTAATAGTTTTTTTTCCCTTGTTTTTTATTTTTTTCCTCCAACACTGTGCGAATCCCGAGCGGGTCTTTGGGGAATAGAACTTGTGCACCGCTGCGCTTTCATCTACGTTATGTTTAGTAAACGTGTTATTATTTGAACGTATTGTTTTGGTTCTTCCTTCTTACTTTTCATTGTGTTTTTATGCTGTCACTGAGGTTTTTTCTTCTTCTTCTCCTTCTCCGGTTCGGGGTCTAATAGCACAGTCTTGTACTTTTAGGTGAGAGGGACTCATCTGCCGTCACAGACCGGAGAGAAGGGCCTCCAGGTCTTTCCATTAAAACAATTACGCTAATTTCACTTCTAGCTCATTTCACTTTACTAGCTAAGGGAAAATGGAAATGATTTTATTTTAAGAAATACAGGAGACGGGAAAAGCGTGAACGTTGGGAGAAAGAGCGTCCCGTGGTTTTCTCCATGAGGGCAATAAGGACAATATATAATCACGGACGATACAGGAAACTTCCGCACACATACCCTATTTAAAATCTGGAGCAGCCCCCCCTCACCACCACACGCACACACACAGACACACACATGCAGGCAGGCATGCAGGCACACACATGCACACATACACACACACACACACACACACACACACACACACACACACACACACACCCACACACACACACACACACACATACGCATACACATACACGTACACATACACATACAGGCAGGCAGGCATGCAGGCACACACATACATACACATACACGTACACACTTTAAATCTTCCCTATCCCTAATGACGGCATTTGTTTTATCTGCACATTTCTGTGTTGGGGAGAGTGATGTCATTAGTTCCCTTGTAGTTGTATGACCACCGCCTTACAATTAGATCTCTGTGATAAGAATCAAAGCCGACCGATACATCATAGCGGCAGCAAGATATCAATTATTACCAACGGATGTAAAATAGGACAGATTAGATTTCACAGTCATGACAGCTGCTTCTTTTTTCTTTTTTCTGGAAGCGGCAGACAAGTCAAGGCGGTGCACTGTCGCTTCCTTCTCCAGGGGGCATCTTCTCCTCTGTTCTACGTTACTTTGTCTCTGTACTGTCACTCACAACCCAAGGCCTTAGTATGAAATAAAGTATTCTGTTATCTATATCTCACAACAAACAACAACAACAACAAAAAAAGAAAGATAAATAAAGAAAACCTTTTCACATCTTCGAGAAATGAAACCGGCTTCATCGGCGGCGGTCGTCATGGAATCCAGTCAGGCTGTAAGGTGGCCCCGACTCCTCTGCAAGGCAAACTTTCACGGTGGGAGGGATCCGCTGTGTGTGATTAGGTACAGCCTACATTTACACAGCCCATGTCCTGGCCGTCCTCTCCGCTCCACTCTTATCCGAGATGGGATCTATCATGGCCAGTAAATGAGGCAGTAAATATGTTTGACTAGATGTGCTGTGGTGAGAGCCATTTGGACTAAAAAAAACGCCTATACTTTATGTGCTACTTTGCCCTAGCTAGTTAAGTGAGCATCGCCTGTCACTAGAACAAAGTATTCCGAGCCGCACACTAAATGTTCACTGCTGTATATTCAGCTCGGTGCACTATTCGTTTTTTACTGACAGTCCTCTGCAGGTTCATGGTGTGCAGGCTGGTCATGTGTCCCTGTGGCTGCAGCAGTCCCATGTCTAGCCAGGAGAGGGCTGCTGTGGCTGGGCTCTAGATGAAGCCATGTCTCCCCTCAGCA